>NC_136619.1:42122447-42339947 GCF_933228915.1 Telmatherina bonti
GCGCTACGCCGCCAAGGCCTTGTCAGCAAGAAGCAAAGATGCAGAAGAAGAAAGATGAAGCTGCAAGTCTGCAAAGCGTCAGCAGCAAATACACCATCTCCCCGACAATGTAAATGTTCAATGTTTCTGGTTCTGATGATTCTGAGATCTAATAAATGATTTTTTCCTCTGTGTGATTCAGTTCTGATGAATGAATGCAGATTTGGTTTCATAAAAGGAAAAGACGGATGTGGAGAGATTCCTCTGATGCGTCTTGTTTAAACTGAGATAATTTATTTATTCCAAAAACAACAAAATAGCAGAAAACCTTCCTGAATCTGATGGAAGTTCTGATGGGAAACATCTACAGAGAGTAAACAGATGTTTCAGTCTGGACTGAACGTCTGACAGAACAGCGACTCACGTTAAACACAGAACATTTCACATCATAAAACTCTGAGTCTCAGAAACCGCTTCTACGTCACTACTGATATATGTCATCTTCCTCCTCCTCCTCCTCCTCCTCTGCATGGAAACATCATGTCTGCATATAAATGTGGTATTTTATGTTAGGAGTTTGCATGTTCTCCCCGTGTATGCGTGGGTTCTCTCCGGGTTCTCCGGCTTCCTCCCACTGCCCAAAGACATGATGGTAGGTTAACTGGTTACTCTAACTTACCCATAGGTGTGTCTGGTTGTTTGTCTCTGGGTGTCCCTGCGACGGACTGGCGAGCTGTCCAGGGTGTACCCTGCCTTTCGCCCACAGCCAACCAGTTCATTGGACTATTTGGTTAGCATAATGGATGAATGAAAGCACTGAACAAAGAGGATACCCCCCCCCCCACTTATAAGTTTCTTTAATATTAAACAGCACTGGACTAAATGCAGGCTTGCATACAGCTCAATGGAGCAGCCAAGTAAAAGCAAATGTGAGGGGTATAAATACACAGAACTAAAATGAGACAAAGGTGAAACTAATGAACTAAATGAACCCAGGTTAACTAATGAACATGCAACAAGGTCAAACAGGAGAAACCACAAATAAAAGAGGAAACCAGAACAAAGGACACAGGAAAACATAACCTCATGACAGATGAAATTTTACGCTCTCATGAGGAGGGTTTTCAGATGTCTTGATGTAGAAATATATTGCAGAACTGTAATGGAAATACTTGTTTTGTATTTGCGCGCCCCTGGACATGACCCTGGTCATGTGACCAGTTCATTTCTGGTAAAGATGGCGCAGTGCGCAACAAACAACAAATTTCTGAGTTTTAGAAAAGAAAATGTAGGAGAAAAGCTTCAGAAAGTTGTAGCAAATTCTCCGCAGCAAGTAGAAAACCCAAAATAAGGCAATGTGGCTACGCATTCGCTGCAATTCTTCATCAGCCAGACAAGATTTTACAAGAACTGAGGCTTGTGTCTTAAACACTGTTCAATGGAGATAAATGCTGATCACAATTGTTTGTTTTTTTTAAATACATGGATGAGGGAAAAAAAAATGGGAAAAAAAACTGGTATCATAAGGAGTATCATGAGTTGTTGGATATTTGTGTAATTTTGTAGATATGGGTGTAAGTATGTTTGTAGTATATCTGTGTGTATGTGTGTATATGCATGCATGTATATGGAAATGTGTGTATGTGTATTTCTGTGAATGTAAATAATAAATTGAAGAAAAATGTTGTGACGTGCAGCAACACAGAATATAAAACTAGATTAGTAGAAATGGGTGGAAATACCAAATAAGTATACACTTCTTCCTACTCCTTTGTTCAAACTCCTTTTATTTACTGAATTTATTTCATTATTGAATTGATGAGAGATTACTATCATTGTTATTATTATTATTATTATTATTATTATTATTATTATTATTATTATTATTATTATTAATATTATTATTATTAATATTAACATCATCCAACCATCTGTCCATCTTCTGCCGCTTATCCGGGATCGGGTTGCGGGGGCAGCAGCCTAAGCAGGAAAGCAAATCCGAGTTACTGCTGGCAATGCGAACCAAGCTCTGACACCTGTCATACTCCCATGCCCCCTCCAGGACCCCAAAAAGGGTATAGAGCTGGTCCACTGTTCCCTGACCAGTACGAAAACCACACTGCTCCTCCTCAATCAGAGATACGACTATTCAGCAGACCCTCTTCTCCAGGCCCCCTGAATAGACCTTACCAGGAAGGCTGAGGAGTGTGATTCCCCTGTAATTGGAACACACCCTCTGGTCCCCTGTTAAGTTTTAACCCTTAACATCTTAACATAATTATCATCAAATAAGAAGGAAGCCAGACGAGACAATCTTGTTTAACTTGCAAGGAGGCTCATCTCAGAAGCCTGAGCTTCAAAAAACCCTCCAAGCCATTTATTGAAAGATACCATGTGACATTCATACAAGTTGTTACAATTCAATGTGTGTGTGTGTGGGTGTTTGCTTGGTTCAAAAGTCCAATGTGTATGTCCTGATTGGACAATGCGTAAATGCGTTTTTCTTAAAGATACCATTCTGATAAGAACCGAATGTTTATCAAATTTGGTCAGACCACTCTGACCTTGCACATCACTGGAATGTCCTGCTTATCCAAACAGCACACAGAGGAAAACTTTTAACTTGTACATGAGGAGTACTGAAGAACATCAATGTAAGATTAATAAAAGATGATCATAATATGAACTGAAAATATTGTAACAACTGAAAATCCCAACATCTCCCTTCTTAAAAAGGGGGACCACCACCCCAGTCTGCCAGGCCAGCGGTACTGTCCCCGATGTCCACGCAATGCTGCAGAGGCGTGCCAACCAGGACAGCCTCACAGCATCCAGAGCCTTAAAGAACTCCGGGCAGATCTCATCCACCCCCGGGGCCTTGCCGCCAAGGAGCTTTTTGACCACCTCAGCGACTTCAGCCTCGGAGATAGGGGAGTCCACCCCCGAGTCCCCGAGCTCTGCTTCCTCATCAGAAGACGTATTGGTAGTGTAGCAATGGGGCCCTGGGATCCTACAGAAGCTGCAGACCAATGAGAAGACAGGAACTAGAGCTCGGACTAATTGGCAGCAGGTGCAACTGCAGGACTTCACTTTTTAAAAACCCTGTGTGTGCTTTCTCCTGACTTTTGATCCTCTGTACCTCTGGTAAGAATCTTTTAATATTTTAATTGTTAGGGTACTGTAGGGGTGTAAGGCCCCGAGGTATTTGTATTTTATTATTGTAATTATGGGTCAGCCACATTTGTTTAATCATATTTTATGTGTTTGGCTTTTGAGGTACAACACTGGACACCATGTTGTTTTAGTTAGTTATGATACATTTTTAGTTTATCAATCTTATTTCATTTCAGAGTGTTAACATCTTGTCTTCTTGTTTCTAGTGCTGTGGCAGATGTGGTCCTCCATCCACCGGTGGATGCGAGAGAAACTTTTTATTATTTTACAAGCTCAGGATGCTGGTAGTTCACTTTAGAGGGTGTTGTGTTGTATATTGTTATTGTTGTGGTGTTTTTCATTTGAGTTGTGTTTATGTAGTCTGTCGGTGCCCATTAGCTGCCTCCAGAGTCCCAGAGGCCAAGATAGCCCAATATGATTCCTTCTTCAGCTTGACGGCATCCCTCACTGCTGGTGTCCACCAACGAGTCCTGGGATTACCGCCACGACAGGCACCAACAACCTTACAACCACAGCTCCGGCTGGCCGCCTCAGCAACAGAGGCACGGAACACCGCCCATTCGGACTCAATGTCCCCCGTCTCACCTGGGACATGGTTGAAGCTCTGCTGAAGGTGGGAGTTGAAGCTCGCTCTGACAGGGGACTCAGTCAGACGTTCCCAGCAGACCCTCACAACACGTTTGGGCCTGCCAGCTCTGACCGGCTTCCTCCCCCACCATCTGAGCCAACTCACCACCAGGTGGTGATCAGTTGAAGCTCCGCCCCCCTCTTCACCCGAGTGTCCACGGCATGTGGCCGCAGGTCCGACGATACGACTACAAAGTCGATCATTGAACTGCGGCCCAGGGAATCCTGATGCCAGGTGTACATATGGACACTCTTATGTTGGAACATGGTGTTCGTTATGGACAATCCATGATGAGCACAGAAGTCCAATAACAAAACACCATTTGTGTTCGGGGGGGGGGACCATGCCTCCCAATCACTCCCCTCCAGGTCTCACTGTCATTGCCCACGTGAGCATTGAAGTCCCCCAGCAGAACAATGGAGTCCCCAGAAGGAGCACCCTCCAGCACTCCCTCCAAGGACCCCAGAAAGGGTGGGTACTCTGAACTGCTGTTCGGCACATAAGCACAGACAACAGTCAGGACCCGTCCCCCCACCCGGAGGCAGAGGGAAACTACCCTTTCATCCACCGGGGTAAACCCCAACGTGCAGGCACCAAGCTGGGGGCTGATGAGAATGCCCACACCTGCTCGGCGCCTCTCACCATGAGCAACTCCAGAGTGGAAGAAGCTCCAGCCCCTTTCGAGGGTTCTGGTTCCAGCACCCAAGCCATGCGTCGAGGTGAGTCCAACTATATCAAGCCGGAACCGCTCAACCTCGCGCACAAGCTCAGGCTCCTTCCCCACCAGAGAGGTGACGTTCCACGTCCCTAGAGCCAGCTTCTGCAGCCGGGGATCAGACCGCCAGGGTCCCCGCCCCTTGCTGCTGCCCAGTTCACACTGCACCCGACCCCTATGGCTCCTCCCACAGATGGTGAGCCCACGAGAGGTGGGGCCCATGTAACCCTTTCGCACTGAGCCCAACCGGGCCCCATGGGCGAAGGCCCAGCCACCAGATGCTTGCTCTCGCGCTCCAACCCCAGGCCTGTCTGACCCGCGTCCGGGCAAGGGCAACATTTATGCCCATGGTCATTATCATCACAGAGGTCTTTGAGCCGCACTTAGTCTGGTCCCTCCCCTATACACCTGTTTACCATGGGTGACTCTACCAAGGCATAAAGCCCCCAACAACATAGCTGCTGGGATCTTCAGGACACACAAACCCCTCCACCACGATAAGGTGACGGCTCAGGGAGGGGTATTAATATTATGAATATTTTTATTTTCTTCCTTAGTATTAATATGTATGTATACATGGCTATATACATATGTATGTATAGGTATGTTTTCTTTCCTTATCTTTCATTTGTTCGTTCATTCAAAAATAAATAAATTATAACTAAAAACCTAAATTAAAATTAAGTAAAAGGATAGTTTACAGGCTGCAAAGAACTTGATGAGGAGGTTCAGCAACCTGACTCGGGTTCAATGGAGGAGGACCATGTCTAAAAGATGCCTTGCAGAGGGTCCTGAGGACCGGAGCTGGACAGTCCAGCGTTAAAGCAAGATGTGTTTAAGTTGATGGAGTTAGTCTGAGGGATGGAGTAGAAACAGAAAAGAGAGAACATCAAACAAACATTAAGTTTAGTTGTTAAAACGAAGAATCCAGATCTGAGAACATAATGTGTGCTCGAGGTGTTGGAGTGAAAAAAGGCTCACTTTGCTCTATGTGGTGTGTATTATTGGATTAACCTAAACTACAGCAAGTAGACTGAAGACTGATTTACAAGCAGGTGAAATAAGCGAAGGCTTCGGCCCACACCTTTGTGGTTCACTTCCAGCCTGGAGGTGGAGACATCCACTGCGCTGTGGTCGCTGTCGGGGTGCAGCTGGTGGAAACGTCTCAGTTCCTCCTCCCAGCACACGTAAACACCCCTCCAGTTCTGACCGGATGATGAGTCAGCTCCTGCACAAGTCTGGACAGTAAAACCATGCAGAGGTTCAGAAAGAATAATGTGATTGTGGCAAAAAATAAAAAGTTTCTCTCGCATTAATTCTCTAAAATATGTGTGCCTCCTTTTCATCCTTTACATATGAAGGAATCACAGTTTTAATCTCCAGATAAGCCAAAAAAATAATAAAGTTCTGCAGAAACTTTTATTCTCATGTAAGATTTTCTGCTAAATAACCTGACTGACTTTTCCTGAGCCTTTAACAGCAGTTTATTCGCTACTTTTGGTGATTATACATTGTATTTTAATGCAGCTGGATGATGAATAAAGCATTTCTCAGTCATCTTATATTTTCTGACATTTGCTAAATAAAATAAAGGCAAGTTAGACAGGATATTATACAGTTAACCAACAGCAGGCCAGTAATACAACCATATAAAAAGGACATGTTTCCAGTTACTGACTGGGCAACACTAACATATTATCCAGTTTACAATATAATTTGAATAAAAGGAGTCTAATTACGGCCAGCCTGTCCGACGTCCACAGCTCGCCTTGTGCTTTCTACTTATCAGCTGAACAGTAAAAGTCTTTGGAACCAGCTCATGACGCGAATGCAAATTTATTTTGAAAGCGCTGCTGTGTGTCGCTGGAAAAGAGGAACAGGAACAATGCAGGTACATTCTGCTTATCAGCATGATTTTCATGCTGCATTTACACCTTTATGTTTCAGTGGAAGATGGATCCCCACTGCTCTGGTGATGATGTGACCATGCAGATGTGTGCAAGAGAGACGGGATGCATCTGCCATCTGAGATCCCTGCCAAAGATGGTGGAGGACAAGCGTAAGCTGTTAACTTCCGGTGCGGAAGACATCCAGAGAATGTCTGAGAAAAAGATGCGAGGAATCGTCACGATGAAGTCTGGAACATTCACATCTGCTGTAAATGCTGTAAAACGGTTTTATGTGCTGCATGTTGAATGAGTTGAAGTTTCATGATCTATGTTTCTGCTGAAGTGCAAACCACAACATCGAATAAAAAAACACAACGACAAACCGAAAATGACAACAAGAAGTTAAAAATACAACAGCATTAACCTGCTAGAAGCCGTAGGTTGCCGTTAGCAACAAGACAAATCGCTGATTGGACGACAACTTTTTCATTTGTTGTTGTGTTGATATTGATGTTTTCATGGTTTTATTTGGACAAGAGGTGTCGTTGTTTGGACTTTTTGTGTCTTTGCTTCTTGTTTCCTGCTTTATTTTGAAGTTGTGATTGCTGTCAAGCCTCGTTTCCTGTTCATTAGCTCATCAATCACACCTGTTTCCCTGCATTTATAAAAACCTGGTTTCTGTTCTCACTTGCTGGGTTTTTGTGCTTTGCTTGTTGCCTCTGACGTCTCCCTTCTGGCTTCGGAGTTTAGTTTATTTATAAAAGTTTATTTTAGGATGAAATCAGGTTCCTGCTAGTTTTCTGCCTCCTGCCTCTCCTTCCTGCAACTGGGTCCCTACACCACCATAAACCATGACACGGTGCAGAATCTATAAGTTTCATTAGTTCCTTCTGACACACTTTCATTCAAATATTTTCTTTTTCATACACTGTTTTATTCTGAGATTGTTTTATTTTGTGAAAGATAGAAAGAAATAGTTCCAAACCTACCATATCCGGATGCCGTGCGAGTTGATGTCACGCTTCACCCATCATGTGTGTCTACTGTACGAACCGATGAAGAAGCGTGATATGAGGATGATGCAGCAACTTAAATCAGTCTCAAATTGTGGGAAAAGATGTTCAGTGTGACATGGTGATTGGTTAATTCAGAGTGTCGTGAAGAAGATTCAGTTTTCACACTCAGCAAATAAGGATTTTTGGTGAAAACTTAATGAAATGATGCAACAATAAACACACGTCCTTCTCAAAGCTATAAATGATCCACAGTACCCGTGTGGTTTTTTTTGTTCAGGCTCTAAAGCCTCTCATCAAGTTAAATATTAATCTTATAGCATCATTATTTTTACTATGTACACACACGCAGATGAAGCTGCTGTCTTCAGTCGGCCTTACATCGGCCTCAAAGAGGATATAAACCGTGTGGCTTCAGACGTTCAGTCCATCCTCACTCAAACCCTGAAGTCAGCAGGTAGGAGATGTTTCTGCTGGAAGATCTAAAATATTCAGCCATGTTTCACTCTGATGAATGTATTATACTAAATCTAGCAGTTATGATGAACAAGATGAGATTAGGACTTCATTCCTGAACTTTTCACTGTTAAAACTGGTAAAAAGGTGATTTCTTGCAGCTTTGTTGGTGACTTAGTTCATGTTGTCATCTCTGCTTTTCATGTATTTGTCTTCAGTGTTTCCACTGGAAGCGTGGTCATAGCTGCAGTCATGAGGATCCTTTTCTTTTTGGTTCTGCATTCAGGTAAACACGCTTTATTTGGCCTTTTGTATGACTGTAATGATCTTTACTGCAGTGTGTTTAGTGTGTAAATGGTGAATTTCTGTGTGATCTTTCTGTCTGTTAAACAGGATTTCTGCAGTTTGTCTGGACAACAAATCGTCTGCGATCTTTCAGACCAGTTCCAAGACTTATGTGGGATGAAACTCTAGACTGTTGTAAAAAAACGGGTGAATCATTGATCACGCTGTATGATGATGATGATGCTGAGTTTGTCAGTAATTATTTAAAGGCTGGAGATAAAGGCAATCCAAATATGTGGCTTGGGCTGCACAAAAGTCGGACCAGTGTTACCACTTGGTCAGATGGTACAGTACCTACAATGCCTGAGTTTAAAACTCCTCCAGAAGTTTCAGGGGGAGAGCAGAAATGTGGAGCAGCTGAAAACGGAGCATGGCAGGCTTACACGTGTTCAGACAAAAGAAGCTTCATCTGCCAGAAGGGTAGGTTAAAAAACCTGAATATTATGTGTTTGTGTGTGTATATACTAATCATTATAGCTACATTTAGGTCTGAATGCTGAAATCCTAGTTGCACATGTAAAACGGAGCGCTGAGCTCTGGCATAGAAATCATTTTATGTCTTGCTTGTTGGATAAACTGTTTATCGGGACATATAAAACGGATGACAGATGATCATACAGGAAAGTATTAATATTGTAACAGATTCATCTTCATGTTCAGGTAAAACCTACGTCATGATGGAGGAACAGAAGGACTGGTGCGGGGCCCTGCAGTACTGCAGGAGACACTTCACTGATTTAGCCATCATTACTAACAACCAGGAAGCTGAAGATGTAAAACAGAAAAGTCGGGACAACAGCTTGTGGATCGGACTCCTGCATGATGAGTGGGAGTGGGTGGACCGAAGCTGTTCGACACATAGAAACCAGAGGAACTTCACAGATCATAAATGTTCATCTATCCGCAGAGAGGACGGCGATACTATGAATGGATTTGACTGTACATTTAATGCAATAGGACTGTGCTCCAGAGGTAAGCAATAAGCTGTTCTCATCACAAACAGCTGCGTTCACATCAGACAGCATTCACTAAGAATAACTTTATAAATATGCAGGTTTCATCTGAACTTCCTAAACAGAAACAAACAACTCATGTTTTCAGTAAAGCTGTTAGAAAAGCAGAAGGAAACGCAGCAGCAGAGGAGATCAGCTTCTTACTCATCCAATACATGATGAATGTTCCTTTGTTTTCCAGGCAGCGTGAGAATCAAAGTCATCACAGAGCTGGAATTAAGTTGGGAAGAAGCTCTGGACTACTGTGAGGAAAACCATTCCCGCTTGCTGTGGATAGAGGATGAGGAAGATCAGAAGGCTGTTGAACAGTGGTTAAACTACACTTATCATTATCATGCAGCATCAGACCCTGGTCCGCTCTGGATCAGTACCAGGCAGAGTTCTGTCTTTGGGTTCTGGATTTGGAGCGACAGGATCGTCCGCTGGGACAACTGGGAGGGTGGAAAACAGCCAGAGCTGGGCTCAACTTCTCAGTGTGGAGTCATCAATAAGAACTTCACGTGGAGTCATGAAGACTGTTCTACGGCGCTGCACTTCATCTGCGAGGAAGATATTTTATTCCTGAACGAATGAATCGCAGCTGCAGTTGTTGCTGAAACGCAGGAAAACGTAGAATCAGTTTGAGTTGATCCTTTGTCTGACCTTTAACCATTTATTCCTCTCTTTGTTTTTGCTGTTTTTATCTGGATTTGGGTTATTTTTATTAAACACTCTGATTCTGTGGGAAACATGTTTGCTGTGATGTTTGGTGGGAATCATTACTTAACCTGTTTTACCTGTTTGGAGGATATTTTATGTTCTGTGTTCAGTGCAGTTATTCACGTTTCATCATATATTCATTCAGTTATCACATTTCATTTAATCACTTCCATTAATTCTTATTAAATCAATCACACTGTGTTCATTTATTCATCGTCCATCTTCTCTGTCCATCTTTTATCCATGATGTGCATGTTTGAGCAGATGTTGGTCTGGACTGGATGACGATGTTCATACTGGCATCCAGATGTTCCATCAGCCTGTCTGATGGTCTCCATGTACACATGTTCTTAATTCTTTAATAAACTTTATGAAACTTCATTCTGCAGAGATGGATGACATGCAGACAAGCTGCAGGATGGCAGATCTCCAGGACGGACCTGTGCAGTTGGATGGGAGATGTGCCATATTCAGGATGAGAGTTTTTAAATGTATATTTTAAGTATTATTACTGTTTCTTTTACTGATTAATGTCTGTGGTACTTCTGCATTTGTTTTATTGTATCATTTTAGTTTAGAGTTTGGACTTTGGGCTTGTTTGCACTAAAACTCCTTTCAACAGATATGTACAAATGGCAAATGAACTTTCTGAATCTGAATCTGAACCGCTCTCCAACAACCCTGACGTACAACAGAAAGCTATTTGTTAGTTTCTCAGATGTACTGCGGCACATTTTCCTCATTTAAAGGCGAACGCAGACGCCACAGAGGTGCTGTAAAGAACAAGAAGACGTTCTGAGAGAATATTTCTGAGGACGATCAGAGATAGCGTTTCTTTTTACATGATGTGGTTAGTGGATTTTCAATTAGTCCAAGTAATGAACAAAGATTGAACTATCACCTCCCAGTGTCCAGAAGCTGTTCAGAATGAGAGAAAACTAATCCGAGTGGTCATCTAAATGTTCTAAAACTCAAGTAAGAACCAACAATTATTGTGACAAACTTTGGAATAATCATCCTAAAAATTTTTTTTTTTTAAAAAAACCTTTTCATACATCTGTCACTAATGTGTGTAACTTCCGGTGCCGGTCAGAAGACTTGACCTGCATTGTATTTTCCCACTGAACTTGGAAGGGGTTTAAGTCACTCCACCCTCAGGTTTCTACATTTCTTTTGAAAAACAAACCATGTATTATCTTAAACACTCTACAGAAAGAGAAGTTTTGGAGGTTTAGACCGACCCAACCTTCATTACTACTTATTAGTCAACAGGTTACAGTATGTCTCGGGGGGGTCGGCCTGCGTCGGGTTGGCTGGGCTGACCTGGATTTGCCGTGGTGGGCTTGGTTGTGGCCCCAGGACAAATAGAGTGGGTGGTTTCAGCGTGTGTGTGTAGATGTGGGGGTCTGTGAGTGGATATTAGGGTGTGTGCATGTGTGGTTGGGGGGGTTAGGGGTGTGTGTGTATGGGGGTATGTCGGGGAGATATATATATGTATGTATGTATGTATTTGGAGACACACAGGTTCAAAAACAGCAAAAAGAAAAAAACGATACTTCATCAGCTGAGTAGTGAGATAGGAACTAGCCTTGGTTTCTTTTCTTCTCTTCTTATTTCTCCTCAGGGCTTTACCTCATGTCCATGCTTTCCTTTCTCCTTTGTAGATCACTTCCATTTACAGTCTATGCTTCCCATAGAATCAACTTTACTGCATGTTAAATCCCGCCTCTGCGCCATAGCGCCCTCTGGTGGGGATCAATCATAGTAAATTCCACATAAATTTAGATTAAGACTGGTAGTTACTCCTCAATACCGTCAAGCCAGCTGTGTCTGACGTCAGATCGAACTATCACTGATCAATACATCTTATTTTACACCAATCAAGCCCGAAAAGGCTGAACTTGCAACGTGTCTTTTAGTTTGATCAGTCACAGAGTGACACATACCATGGCTGAAGCCTGCAGAAAGGCGACACCTGGTGGAGGTGGGAGGTATTGCACCACGCGTCCATGAGAAGCTCAGACCGAAATGTGGGGAAAATGCGGCATTCAGCAGCTTCAGTGAGGTGAAAATCATCCCAAGTCTCTTTCGGTTCACTGTTTGTTGCTTTATTACGGAGCTGACATCTTAATAAAACATTACTGGGAGCTTATGACGTCATGACGTGATAAGTTTTACGGGAAGATGAAACACAACACACTCCTGCTGCTGCTGCGACATAAAAGTTGTAATTCAAGCCCGTTGAGTCATTTCTCTCATTCACTGCACGCGCACTTTCCCCAAATATTGCAAACAAGTACTGATACAATTTAAAAGCAGGAATTTCTTCAGCATGGTAGAAAAGGCTCACTCAGTTAACAATGGAAGAGAGATTACATAAAAAGTAATATAGGAACAGTAATAATAATGACTATATATATATATATATATATATATATATATATATATATATATATATATATATATATATATATATATATATAGTCATTATTATTACTGAAATATATCAATTTCACATTGATTTTAAAAATCAATGTGAAATAATCAATGAATAAAGAGCAGAGTTTTCTTCAGGAGTTTGAGCAAAAGGAGTAGAAAGAGCAGAAACCTTCAGAAAAGTCTTCACATCTCGACCAGGTTTTTAGCGGTTTGTCCGCAGGTTTGCGCCAAGTTGCGCAACCTGCCTGCAGCCTGACCCCCCCTGTCTGACAGGAGGATGACAGGAGGATGCAGGAAGAAAAACAAATCAAATCCGAGTCCAAATCCCGCACATCTGGTTTGATTTGGCGCCTTTTCCAGCTGTGGAGGAGAAGACATGTCTGGATAAACCAGCAGGAAGAAGCAGGTCCTGTCCAGCTCCAGTATGAGTCCAGTTTAACCCTGATAGGCCAAACTGGGTAAACAGACACAGGCTCTCTGGATCAGGACCACATTTAACCCCTTAATGCATCCAGTCTGTTAATCTGTCAGAGTGTTTTTCTGGGGACAGAATCTGCTTCTCTCTGCTGTTAGAGATGATTTATTACCTGTAAAGTTTCATAGTTTCATCAGACAACCTTTTAGCTCACTATGAAGTCACCCGACTGGTTCCCAGAACTCCTAAATTTGTGATCAAACTGGTGTCACTGGTTGGGATTTGGTGAGTAAAGGTGAAGAGTTAATTGGATTTGCTGAGGAAGAGCTCTGGAAATAGCTCAGAGTGCTGGAGACAACAGGTTTCACAGCAACACCGCGATGCTCTGGTGAGGACATAATTTTATGGCTGTTTACTGGGAGTTATGGGCCAAGCAGAGAGCCACGCGCACGCTGAGGTGACCCTTAAGGATATCCAGGAGCTCTACTGTAAGTTTGCCAGTGAGTGTCCCAGTGGAAACCTGCACCTGCACGAGTTCAAGAAGATCTTCGGTGTGAACAGCAGCTCTTCGGAAGAGGAGCTGGCCTACGTGGAGAATGTCTTCCGCTCCATCGATGCCAATAAGGTACGTTGTCATGACAACCACATCTTCCCAAAAGCTCTGGCTGGATGTTCATGATGCTCAGAGTTTCTGGAGTTCTGGAGTTCGTGGCGGCCGTGAATCTGGTTCTTCGTGGGAAGCTGGAAGACAAACTGAAATGGTCTTTTAAGGTTTATGACAGGGATGGAAACGGCAGCTTGAGCAGGGAGGAAGTCAAACATATTGTCAGAGTGAGTCCTCTGGTCTTATAATTTATATCTAGAAATGTTTTGTTTTTGTTTGTTTTTTTTTAAAAATGATTTTCAAATATAAAAACATTTTAAAGCCTGACAGGAAAATAAGACATCCAGCTGATTGTAGTACAACAAGTGTCCGCCAGGGGGCAGAAAAACGCGCATCAGATTGTGTCCAATAAGGTTCGGAGTAAAATCGATCAAAATCATTATTTTTGATGAGAAAAAATCTTTCTCAAGAGGAGTCACATCCACAAAGCTCCACCGTCCTGCTGTCATGATGCCTGACGGAATAACTTTTTAAATAGTTTAGTTATTTCAAGTCAACAGTTAGACCTGCTGCAGACATTTAGTACCAGTTCAGAACCAGTTCAGTCACAGTTATGCAAAGATCCATAAATGCAACCTTTAGTAGAGTTTTTTCATTTACATTTTTCATTTACAAAGTTGGTGAAATATTGTTTATAATTTGATATTAAAGTTGGCGCCTGATCACAGGGACAAATATAAAAACTGATAACATGTCACTGAATGTGGATACAGAATAATTCAGATCCTGCAGATTACTCAGAATTATTTCAGGTAAATTTAGTCTGAATGTGAGAAAGCTCATTAGTTGGGTGGAAATATTTGTTGTAGAATTGTAAATAACATAATAATAAATGTAAAATATATTATTATTTTTGGTAAAGATTTAAGTTAAGCTGTGATATAGAAATAGCTACAGTTTTTCTTCTCATGTTACTCTGAATTGTTCCATATAATGTGTTTTATTATAGAAGTTAATGTGAAAAGTTTGACATCTGTTTTTACTTTTTTCATCTCTTCAGATTATCAACAAGATAAAACGTCACGGAGACCCGAGTGTGACGGAGAACGTCGACGACGTCTGTGACCGTATATTTCAACTGGTTGACCAGAACAGAGACAGTAAGTCGACTGCTTGCTTTGATTTAGCTATAGAACAGAAAGTAGTCCTGCTGCCACTAAACGTTCCAGTTTCCTAATGAACACTTTGACAGAATCATGTTTTATCTTCACATCCATCTCAAAACGATCCAAACATGTTTTACTGCAGAAACGTTGTGATGTCGTAATGTTCAGTCACTACATGAAGACATGGCTGGACCCAAACCCAGTTCTGGACCCAAACCCAGTTCTGGACCCAAACCCAGCTCTGGACACAAACCCAGTTCTGGACCCAGAACCCAGTTCTGGACACAAACCCAGTTCTGGACCCAGAACCCAGTTCTGGACACAAACCCAGTTCTGGACCCAAACCCAGCTCTGGACACAGAACCCAGTTCTGGACCCAAACCCAGCTCTGGATACAAACCCAGTTCTGGACCCAAACCCAGTTCTGGACCCAGAACCCAGTTCTGGACCCAAACCCAGCTCTGGACACAAACCCAGTTCTGGACCCAAACCCAGCTCTGGACACAAACCCAGTTCTGGACCCAAACCCAGTTCTGGACCCAAACCCAGCTCTGGACACAAACCCAGTTCTGGACCCAAACCCAGTTCTGGACCCAGAACCCAGTTCTAGACCCAAACCCAGCTCTGGACCCAAACCCAGCTCTGGACCCAGAACCCAGCTCTGGACCCAGAACCCAGCTCTGGACACAAACCCAGTTCTGGACCCAGAACCCAGTTCTGGACCCAAACCCAGTTCTGGACCCAAACCCAGCTCTGGACCCAGAACCCAGCTCTGGACACAAACCCAGTTCTGGACCCAGAACCCAGTTCTGGACACAAACCCAGTTCTGGACCCAAACCCAGCTCTGGACACAAACCCAGTTCTGGACCCAAACCCAGCTCTGGATACAAACCCAGTTCTGGACCCAAACCCAGTTCTGGACCCAGAACCCAGCTCTGGACCCAAACCCAGCTCTGGACACAAACCCAGTTCTGGACCCAAACCCAGCTCTGGACACAAACCCAGTTCTGGACCCAAACCCAGTTCTGGACCCAAACCCAGCTCTGGACACAAACCCAGTTCTGGACCCAAACCCAGTTCTGGACCCAGAACCCAGTTCTAGACCCAAACCCAGCTCTGGACCCAAACCCAGCTCTGGACCCAGAACCCAGCTCTGGACCCAGAACCCAGCTCTGGACACAAACCCAGTTCTGGACCCAGAACCCAGTTCTGGACCCAAACCCAGCTCTGGACCCAGAACCCAGCTCTGGACACAAACCCAGTTCTGGACCCAAACCCAGTTCTGGACCCAGAACCCAGTTCTGGACCCAAACCCAGTTCTGGACCCAAACCCAGCTCTGGACCCAGAACCCAGTTCTGGACCCAAACCCAGTTCTGGACCCAGAACCCAGTTCTGGACCCAGAACCCAGTTCTGGTTGTGTTTGGTCTGAGTTCCACATGTAGAATATATTAAATTCATTTTAATTAAGATTTATTTTAGTTTCATTTGTACAAAATCAGTGAACGACAAAGTCCAGGTTTACAGTCCAGTTTAGAGAAACGTTTCATTTAAACACAAACCAGCGAAGAAAAGAAGACAAAAGAATCCCTGAAAGGAAGAGAGATAAAAGTTTAGCCGGATGTGTTTCATCATAAATCCCTGCTGACGTTTATTCACATCGGTCTTCTGGCTTCCTGCCAGACCAGATTTCTTTAGAGGAGTTCATCGAAGGCGCCCAAAAGGACCCGTGGCTGCTGGAGCAATTCAAACTGGACCTTGGGCCTTCCGACTGGTTCAGGAGGCAGATGAAGAGGAGCTCCTGAAACGCCAGACTGGGAGGGATCCATCAGCTGGTGATTCACCAGTAAGGACGTCCAGTACGACCATCGCTGCAGGGACCATCAGCAGTCTCAGACTGAACAGCATCCATTTTTTTAATACCATTAAAAAACTTTGTTATGTGAGAAGCTCCATAAATTCCAGGTGGATACCTCCACAACCACCTGGATCTATGACTACCTCACAAACAGACCCCAGTTTGTGAGACTGAAAGGTTGTGTGTCTGAGATGGAGGTCAGCAGCACTGGTGCACCACAAGGAACTGTACTCTGGCCATTCCTCTTCACTCTGTACACCTCAGACTTCCAGTACAACTCTGAGTCCTGCCATCTGCAGAAATACTCTGATGACTCTGCAGTTGTGGGGTGTATCAGGGATGGACAAGAAGCAGAGTACAGAGAACTGGTCAGTCAGTTTGTTAAATGGTGCGGTGACAATCATCTCATATTAAACAGCAGCAAAACAACAGAGATGATTGTTGACTTCAGGAGGAAGAAGAATAAACAAAGCACTGTTTCCATCCTGGGAGAGGAGGTGGAGGTGGTGGAGGAATACAAGTATCTTGGAGTTCAGCTGGACAACAAACTGGACTGGAAATGCAACACTGACTACATCTACAAGAAAGGTCAGAGCAGACTGTACTTCTTAAGGAAGCTGAGATGGTTTAACGTCTGCACCAAGATGTTGCATATCTTCTAGAAGTCTGTTGTGGAGAGTGCAGTCAGCTTTGCAGCATCTGCTGGGGTAGTAGCATCAGAACCAGAGACTTGAAGAGAATCAACAAACTGATCCAGAAAGCTGCTTCTGTGCTTGGAGTAACTCTGGAGCCGCTGGAGCTGATTGTCCAAAGAAGAATGCAGCACAAGCTGATGAAGATGATGGAGGATTCTTCACACCCTCTCCACAACACAGTGATGAAACAACATCACTGTGTTGTGGAGAGGGTTGCCTTGATATTGTCCAAGGCAACAATCGTTCTTTTTTATACAAATTCACACACGAGCGACTCGTCACTGTGTTCAGCCATCTTGACTTTTTTACGTTTGGCTTCTTCAAAATAAAACAACTGCACTATAAACCACAAGGGGGCACTGCAGACCAATGTATAAAATAAAAACTTGTAAAAAAAAAAAAACTTAAATGCCACTTTAGAAAGGGGCAGAACACTCCCCGCCTGGTACAATACAATTGTGCCACTAATAATATTGTTTACCATTGACATTTGAACATCAAACAAACGTCATATACACAGCTTAGTTACCATCTGGTAAAAGTAAAACCATTTCTGCAACGGGTCTCAAAAACACTTTAACATTTCCATCCTTCACAACTCTGACTTCTGCCTTCCTTATCTTATTGTCTTTACCCTTAATCGTTTGCATGACACGTCCCATCGACTAATCATTTCTGTGTGCCAAAGAGTCTTTCAGTAACACAATGTCTCCAACATTAATGTTCTCTTTCTCATCAGTCCATTTTCTCCTCTGTTGTAGGGTTGAGAGGTATTCTGTTCTCCATTTTTTCCAAAAAGAGTCCACAAGACACTGTACTTGCTTCCATTGCTTTGAATAAAGTTCTGGCGGGGCAAAACTCCCTGCTGGTGCAGATAATGCATTGGTTTTCTGGGTGAGGAGCATTGCTGGTGTGAGAAGTGTTGGATTGTCGGGGTCCGTTGACACTGGTACAAGTGGTCTTGCATTCATTATCGCCATTACTTCAGCCATGAATGTACTTAGAACTTCATGTGTGAGTCAGATATGTGACGCTAAAAGGAGTCCATCCAAAATCCGTCTAGCGACTCCAATGAGCCTCTCCCAGGCCCCACCCATGTGTGAGGAGTGTGGGGGGTTGAACAGCCATGTACACCCTTTTTCCTGCAAGAATGTGTTGAGTGCTGTGTCCTTGTGGTTGATTTTTAGTTCTCTACAGGCTCCAGTGAAATTGGTACCTCTGTCGGAGCGTAGTATTTGTGCTGGTCCGCGGACACTGAAAAACCTTCTCAGTGCGTTGATAAAGCTTGATGTTGACATTGATTCTATGAGTTCTACATGGACAGCTCTTGTAGACATGCAGGTAAAAAGTACAGCCCAGCGCTTACTGTCTGCACTTCCTCCTCTGGTGCGGCGAGTTGACACTGACCAGGGGCCAAACACGTCCAGTCCTACACTGGTGAAAGGCGGCGAAGGTGACAGCCTATCAACGGGTAAGTCTGCCATCTTTTGAGTCTGCAGCTGTCCTCGGAGCTTACGACAGAGCACACATTTGTGAATAACAGAAGATACAAGTCTTTTACAGCCAATAATCCAGAATCCAGCTCCTCTGAGTGCTCCTTCTGTTATGTGGCGACCCTGATGTGCTACTTTCTCATGGAAATATCTCACAAGAAGTACAGCTATGTGATGAGTATGTGGAACAATGAGTGGATGTTTCTCATCTTTGGTCAGATTTGCAGATGTCAAGCGTCCTCCTATTCTGAGGAGGCCCTCTTCATCAATGACTGGGTATAGCTTTTTCAAACTGCTTTGGTTTAAGAGTGGCAGATTTTCTTTCAAGCACCTGTATTCTTCCCTGAATGTTTCACTTTGTACTGTGTGAATAATAAACTTGGCTGCTTTGGACAGCTCCTCTGCAGTGTTACTGTCATTAAAACACTGCCATCCTTGATGCTTTCTTGTATGATACTGCTACATGTCTAAGTGATGCTATAGTACGACACAGTCTCATCCAATGAGAAAATCTCTCAAAACGAGATGACTGTAGTTGAGCTACCGAAGCCTTGTTGATAAAAGTCTCGACCTCAGGTCTAATCTCTGTGTCTGAATCAGGTTCTACGAGACTAAATGAATCGAAGTGCAATGTCTCTGAGCTTGGCTGTGTCGGAAAGGAAGGACCACTAAACCAGTTAGTGTGAGGTAAAGTGGAAGCTGAAATAGGTCTGGTGGCATTGTCTGCTGGGTTGTCACTGGTAGCTATGTGATGCCACTGTGCAGGATGTGTTGTCTTTCTGATTCTTGTCACACGGTTTGCTACGTAAGTGTAAAACCTCTTTGTGTTATTGTGTATGTAGCCAAGGACAATTTTACTATCTGTGAAAAACTTGACAGTATCTGCTTCAGTGTCCATTTCATCCCGAATGAGTTCATACATCTCCACAGCTAAGACTGCTGCACATAACTCCAGTCTAGGTACTGTGTGCGCAGGTCGTGGAGCTACTTTAGACTTGCCCATAATAAAGCCTGTGTGCCACTGACCTTCACTGTCCAGGGTTCTCAGGTACGCTACTGCTCCGATCGCCATAGTGGATGCATCTGAGAGTATGCACAGTTCTTTACTCACAGCAGTGCCACTGGCGAATGGCTGATAGCATCTCGGTATCTGTAGATGCTCCAGATCTTTTAAGGAGTTTCTCCAGTTGTTCCATTCTTCTTCCCTTTTCGCAGAAAGTGGTTCATCCCAGTCGTTTTGCTCTGTGGCGAGTTCACGAAGAAGAGCCTTTCCCTGCATGGTGATGGGTGACACAAAACCTAGTGGGTCGTATAAACTGCTGACAGTGGCCAGTACACCTCTCCTAGTGTATGGCCTTTGCTCTGTACTGACATTAAATGTAAAGCTGTCATTTCTTAGATTCCAGAGGATTCCTAAACTTCTCTGCAGAGGTATATTGTCCAACTCCAAATCCAAGTCCTTTAAATCCTTTGCTCTTTCAGCCACAGGAAACGCTTCCACTACTTTGCGGTCGTTGGAGGCTATTTTGTGCAGTTTTAAGTTTGACTGTGCCAACATGTTCTGTGTATTTGTCAGTATCTTGACAGCTTCCTCTGATGTTGCTGTGGATGCAAGTCCATCATCTACATAAAAATGTCTCATGACAAACTGTTTCGCATCATGCCCATGTTCTATCTCTCCTTCAGCTGCAGCGCGCCTCATACAGTGAATTGCTACAGCCGGGGAAGGACTATTTCCAAAAACGTGGACCTTCATCCTGTAGTCTCGAATGTCTTTGCTCAGATCATTGTCCTCATACCAAAGGAATCTGAGATAGTCCCTATGATCCTCTCTCACGACAAAACAATAGAACATTTGTTGCACATCAGCTGAGAACGCTACAGGTTCCTTCCTAAACCGTATTAATACACCTAGTAGTGTGTTGTTGAGGTCCGGTCCACGTAGTAAGACTTTGTTTAGTGACTGTCCTTCAAACTCTGCACTTGAGTCAAAAACTACTCTCAGCTGGTCGGGTTTCTTAGGGTGGTACACACCAAAGGATGGTAAGTACCAGTGCTCTTGTTCCGAGTCCAAAGGTGGAGCGAGCTCAGCATGGTCATTGTCCAGCATACTTTGCATGAACTCTGAATATTGTCTTTTCATTTCAGGTTTGCGGTCCAGTGTCTTTCGGAGGGACTGGAGACGTGTGAGAGCTTGCTCTCTATTGCTTGGAAGGCGTGGTCTGGGCGAGCGAAACAGCAACGGTGCCACCCAGCTGTTACCTTTGTTCTGATACACTTCTTTTTCCATTATGTCAATAAAGTTTTTATCTTCTACTGACAGTGCTGGTTTCTCATCATCCTTTGTTCTGTCAAAAACAGTTTGCCCCAAGTGGTCTGCATGTCCGTTTACATGGTCTTTTTCAGAGTAAAGCACAGGCATGGTGGTAGGCTGAGAGTCGGAGCCACTTGGCGACTCTTTAATTCGAAATGTGTTTGGACATGGGCTGAGAAAAGAAGCTCGACCATTATGAAGGACGTGTGTTTTCATCACATTCACGTTTAGAGGCTTGTGAGTTTTCCCAAGGCAGGCTTCGCCCACTATAACCCACCCTAAATCCAAACGTTGTGCATAGGGCATACTGTGGGGACCATTGATTCTCTCTCTGACTTTGTGTACTTGTATTATGTCCCTTCCCAAGAGCAGTAGGATAGGAATGTGCTCTTCTACTGGAGGTATTTTGTCAGCTACCTTTTGTAGGTGTGGGAACTGCGCTGCCACTTGTGGAGATGGAATTTCTTTCCTATTGTCAGGAATCATGTCGCACTCAATCAGGTTTGGTAGTGGGAGCTTTACTTTGCCATCAACTGACTCTATCACAAAATTAACTGCTGTTCTTCTGACATTATCTGACAGTCCTGAACATGTTCTTAGTGTGTGTGTGTCTGAAGGAGTCTCAATGTTAAAGAGCTCAAAAAACTGTGACTTAGCTAATGACTTGTTACTTTGTTCGTCAAGCACTGCGTACACTCTTCTGGCTTGTTCTCTTTTACCCTTGGGATAAACTAACACTGGGCTTATTTTAGAGCATGAGTGTGGGCTGTCTGCATCACCACAGATTGTGGTGCATTTAGAAACTATTGAGACACTTGCACTATCCTGTGTCTCCCCGCCGTCATCTTTGTCAGGCTCTGTGCTCTCGGCTGGGGCAGGAGGTGGACTTGGGTGTAACGCTGTCAAACTACCACAGTCCATACACTTTATTTGTACTTTACAGTCTTTTGCTATATGTTGAGTCGAGCCACAGCATTTATAAAAGATTTTGTTGTCTTTAAGAAATGCCTTGCGCTCATCTATTGGTTTTCCTCTAAAGCTTTTGCACTTTTTAAGAGGATGTGGTTTTTTGTGTATTGGACAGAGCTTATCAGGACTTTCTGTCAGCTTACTGTGACTGTTTTGTGTTGAATTAGGATCTGTGGGGATATCTGTTTTATGTACGCTTATCACTTGCCTGTTATTACCTCTGATGCTTTTCTCTTTTTTGTAGCTTGTGCTGTCACTGATAGGAGACGTGATGACAAAACTCAGGTCGTTTCTTATTTTTGCCTGTTGTCTCACGAAGCTGGCGAAGGTGCTGAAAGGGGGAACGCCACTCTGTGCTCCTCCTTGTACCCTGCTCCTGTGGTGATCCATTTCTCTTGTAGTCTGTAGGGCAGTTTCTCCACAATGGGGTTCACTCCACGAGCGGTGTCCAGATATGAGAGGCCCGGCAGATATCCTCCTTCTTTAGCACATTCTATTTCCTGTAGAATGTCACCTAGCTCTCTTAACTTCACGTTGTCTTTGTTATTTAGTTTAGGAAATTGTTCGGTCTTTTTTAGAAGTGCATTTTCCACTGCTTCAGGAGACCCGTAACTTTCCTCGAGTCTTTCCCACACAAGTCCGAGAGCTGCTGCAGGGTTGAAGACATAGACTGAGCGTATTCTTTTAGCCTGCTGACTAGATTCTACACCAAGCCACTTTATGATTAGATCTAGCTCTTCTTGTGCTGTAACATTCAAGTCTTTTATAGCATTTTGAAACGATGACTTCCACGCCCAGTAGTTCTCTGGGCAATCATCAAACTGCAAAAGTCCTGTGCTCAGCATTTCTCTGCGTGCCAGCTGATGTCTTGCACACCCTGGATTTCTGGAGGTGAACATGGGGTGTCATATGGACGCAGTTTGGGAGGATTCAACATCTCTGTGTTGCATGTCTGTTCTTCTACTTTGATGTGCACCTTACTGTGTGTGCTTTCGTTCTCCATAGCAATTTCGCATTGATCATGTGCTTTGTAACAAGCATGTGGATCTACTGTGGCTGTGAATCCCTCATAGCAGTGTTCTGAGAACTGTCGTACGTATTCTGCAGTGCGTTGAACTGGATTGGCAGGTGGAGCCACAAAATCATGGCTGATTTCAGTTCTAACAGATTCTTCCTCCTTTTCATATGCAGCAGCTTCTGCCTCAGCAACTGCAACGTCCTTTTCACAGTTTAAGATGTGTAGACTGGCCTCTAGTTCAGCTTTTTGTTTTATTATGGCTGCTTCTTTTGCAGAAAATGCGAGTCGTGCACGTATAGCATCTGCTTTGGCTCGTGCCTTTAGCGCTGCAGAGCTAGTTGAAGAATACTTGGATGAACGTGTGGATACTTGTGAACGTATAGACTTGTCTGGTGTGGTGTCCATGTTTCCCCCTCTCTGCACGCTCTCTGCATTTTGCTTGTCTGAATTGTCTTTGTTCAGACCCTTGCTCCATCATATTAGAATCTGAAAGGCTTTGCTGATTTTGCCGTCCTGATCGTAGGCTCATAATGGTTTCGCTGTATGTATTCCTTCGTGGTGGTTGTGCCCGCTGCGCACGTGTCCTTTTACTATGCTGTCCTCGCCCCAAGTGACTTTTTGCAAGGCTAGACTGCAAGATAACGGTGCTCCAATAAACAGACTTGTGTATCCTTGAGCTGATTTATTGAAGAATGACGTTCAGCCATTGTCCTCTTTGACCAACCGTAAAACTGAAAACAATACAAAACGTGTATTAACCACAAGTCTCCGTACCAAATGCTAATGATGAATGACATGCTAATTTAAAGCTAACCTCACTTAGGCTCATAACTTGCACAAAAAAATACACATATGCTACACACCAAAATAAACACAAAATGAACATATGCACATTTCCATACTTAACGACACATATTGTCCAAGGCAACAATCGTTCTTTTTTATACAAATTCACACACGAGCGACTCGTCACTGTGTTCAGCCATCTTGACTTTTTTACGTTTGGCTTCTTCAAAATAAAACAACAGCACTATAAACCACAAGGGGGCACTGCAGACCAATGTATAAAATAAAAACTTGTAAAAAAAACTTAAATGCCACTTTACAAAGGGGCAGAACAATAATACAATGTAATATAATATAATATGCTGAGTGGCGGCTGAGCTCGACGCCTCAGCAGTCACCGTGGAAAAGCTGCAGGATGGTGGCCGTCAAGGTCCAGATCTGGTGATTGTGAGTGAAAGCAGAGAAAAGAAAAAGACAGTAAATAAACCCAGCAGCTTTATTTAACGGATGGAACTTTAATGCAGATTTAATGGATGTAATGAGATGAAATCTTTATGTCTTCTGTTTTCTCCTGTCACTGTTCTTTTCTAACAACGACATCTGGTACTGCTTGACGATGTCGTTCAGGTCCTTCATGTAAAACTGGATCTGGGAGCGAGACGACAGGAAACAGGTTAATTTCATGGTTTTCTGTGGTGCTGGCTCTTCCTGCTAACGCCTACCTGGTTCAGCTGTATGTCTGTGTCACTGATGTCCACGCCTTCTGCTCCAACCACCCCACCCGTCTGCTCATACAGGTTGACCACAGCCATCTTAATCTGGCCCAGTTCCACCACTTTCTTAGCAGCCGTTTCCTGGATGTGGTCCCACTTCTTCTCCTGCATGAAGACAGAAACACTGAGCTTGGTTCTGAGGACGTCTGGCTCAGACTGACCAGACCAGATTACCAGATCCCGTCTGGTACCAATGTTCGGCTCTCGGTGCGAGCCTTGTCCAGCTTGGCCTGGAGCTGGGAGAGCTCGTTGTTCTTCTGCAGAAGCATGAGGTGGTGCTGGTCCTTCAGAGCCTGCAGAGTCTGTTTCTTCTGGTCCGTCTGCTCCTCCACCTGCTTCCTCTTCTCCAGCAGCTTGTCTCTGGTGCAGAGCAGGTTCTCCAGATTACCGGCCAGCTCCTCCACGTCTTTAAACTTTAGACACAAAACCCCGGAGGAGAAACGCTGCAGTCAGAACATCAGAATGTTCCACAACAACATCTTCTCTGTTAATCCTCCTGGAGGAGGAGAGAAACGTCTGGCTTATCTCACAGATACAGGACAGGATATAGACCCTGAGAACTTCATCCGTCCATCCATTCATTCATCCAGCCATCCATCCATCCCTCCATCCACCCATCCATCCATCCCTCCATTCATCCATCCATCCCTCCATCCATCCCTCCATCCATACATCCATCCATCCCTCCATCCACCCATCCATCCCTCCATCCATCCCTCCATTCATCCATCCATTCATTCATCCATCAATCCGTCCATCCCTCCATCCATCCATCTATCCATCCATCCACCCATCCATCCGTCCATCCATCCATCCCTCTATCCATCCATCCATTATCCATCCACCCATTCATCCATCCATCCCTCTATCCATCCATCCATCCATCCCTCTATCCATCCATCCATTATCCATCCACCCATCCATCCATCCATCCCTCTATCCATCCATCCATACATCCATCCATCCATTCATCCATCCACCCATCCATCCATACATCCCTCTATCCATCCATCCACCCATCCATCCATCCATTCATTCATCCATACATCCATCCATCCCTCTATCCATCTGTCCATTCATTCATCCATCCATCCATCCCTCTACCCATCCATCCATTATCCATGTTTAGTTCCAGCACTTTTTATGTTACTTTCCATAAAACCTTATAATCATGGCAACAGAAAGAATGATGTGTTAAAAAAAACATTAAAAAGAAAGTAAAGGAATTAAAAAGAGAAATAAGCTAAAAGTAGATTAATTATTTGAAGTAATAATAAAGTATGAAGTTATTTTGATAAAAAACAGCAAATGGAACAGTTGTTAACGCTCAGCTCGACTGAGAGTTTCAGTGGAGCTGCAGGAGTTTGTTTCCACATGTGAGGAGCAGAAAACCTGACAGCTGCTTCTCCATGGTTGGTTCTGACTCTGGGACCAGGGAGTAGACCGGGTCCTGATGGCCTGGGGGATCCGGTTGGTTCTGACTCTGGGACCAGGGAGTAGACCGGGTCCTGATGGCCTGGGGGATCCGGTTGGTTCTGACTCTGGGACCAGGGAGTAGACCGGGTCCTGATGGCCTGGGGGATCCGGTTGGTTCTGACTCTGGGACCAGGGAGACCGGATCCTGACGGCCTGGGGGATCCGGTTGGTTCTGACTCTGGGACCAGGGAGACCGGATCCTGACGGCCTGGGGGATCCGGTTGGTTCTGACTCTGGGACCAGGGAGTAGACCGGGTCCTGACGGCCTGGGGGATCCGGTTGGTTCTGACTCTGGGACCAGGGAGTAGACCGGATCCTGACGGCCTGGGGGATCCGGTTGGTTCTGACTCTGGGACCAGGGATACCGGATCCTGACGGCCTGGGGGATCCGGTTGGTTCTGACTCTGGGACCAGGGAGACCGGGTCCTGACGGCCTGGGGGATCCGGTTGGTTCGGACTCTGGGACCAGGGAGTAGACCGGGTCCTGATGGCCTGGGGGATCCGGTTGGTTCTGACTCCGGGACCAGGGAGTAGACCGGGTCCTGATGGCCTGGGGGATCCGGTTGGTTCTGACTCTGGGACCAGGGAGACCGGATCCTGACGGCCTGGGGGATCCGGTTGGTTCTGACTCTGGGACCAGGGAGACCGGATCCTGATGGCCTGGGGGATCCGGTTGGTTCTGACTCTGGGACCAGGGAGTAGACCGGGTCCTGATGGCCTGGGGGATCCGGTTGGTTCTGACTCTGGGACCAGGGAGACCGGATCCTGACGGCCTGGGGGATCCGGTTGGTTCTGACTCTGGGACCAGGGAGACCGGATCCTGATGGCCTGGGGGATCCGGTTGGTTCTGACTCTGGGACCAGGGAGACCGGATCCTGACGGCCTGGGGGATCCGGTTGGTTCTGACTCTGGGACCAGGGAGTAGACCGGGTCCTGACGGCCTGGGGGATCCGGTTGGTTCTGACTCTGGGACCAGGGAGTAGACCGGGTCCTGATGGCCTGGGGGATCCGGTTGGTTCTGACTCTGGGACCAGGGAGTAGACCGGGTCCTGATGGCCTGGGGGATCCGGTTGGTTCGGACTCTGGGACCAGGGAGTAGACCGGGTCCTGACGGCCTGGGGGATCCGGTTGGTTCGGACTCTGGGACCAGGGAGTAGACCGGGTCCTGACGGCCTGGGGGATCCGGTTGGTTCGGACTCTGGGACCAGGGAGTAGACCGGGTCCTGACGGCCTGGGGGATCCGGTTGGTTCTGACTCTGGGACCAGGGAGTAGACCGGGTCCTGACGGCCTGGGGGATCCGGTTGGTTCTGACTCTGGGACCAGGGAGTAGACCGGGTCCTGACGGCCTGGGGGATCCGGTTGGTTCTGACTCTGGGACCAGGGAGTAGACCGGGTCCTGACGGCCTGGGGGATCCGGTTGGTTCTGACTCTGGGACCAGGGAGTAGACCGGGTCCTGACGGCCTGGGGGATCCGGTTGGTTCTGACTCTGGGACCAGGGAGACCGGATCCTGATGGCCTGGGGGATCCGGTTGGTTCTGACTCTGGGACCAGGGAGTAGACCGGGTCCTGACGGCCTGGGGGATCCGGTTGGTTCTGACTCTGGGACCAGGGAGTAGACCGGGTCCTGACGGCCTGGGGGATCCGGTTGGTTCTGACTCTGGGACCAGGGAGTAGACCGGGTCCTGACGGCCTGGGGGATCCGGTTGGTTCTGACTCCGGGACCAGGGAGACCGGATCCTGATGGCCTGGGGGATCCGGTTGGTTCTGACTCTGGGACCAGGGAGTAGACCGGGTCCTGACGGCCTGGGGGATCCGGTTGGTTCTGACTCTGGGACCAGGGAGTAGACCGGGTCCTGACGGCCTGGGGGATCCGGTTGGTTCTGACTCCGGGACCAGGGAGACCGGGTCCTGACGGCCTGGGGGATCCGGTTGGTTCTGACTCTGGGACCAGGGAGTAGACCGGGTCCTGACAGCCTGGGGGATCCGGTTGGTTCTGACTCTGGGACCAGGGAGTAGACCGGGTCCTGACGGCCTGGGGGATCCGGTTGGTTCTGACTCCGGGACCAGGGAGTAGACCGGGTCCTGACGGCCTGGGGGATCCGGTTGGTTCTGACTCCGGGACCAGGGAGTAGACCGGGTCCTGACGGCCTGGGGGATCCGGTTGGTTCTGACTCCGGGACCAGGGAGACCGGATCCTGACGGCCTGGGGGATCCGGTTGGTTCTGACTCCGGGACCAGGGAGACCGGATCCTGACGGCCTGGGGGATCCGGTTGGTTCTGACTCTGGGACCAGGGAGTAGACCGGGTCCTGACGGCCTGGGGGATCCGGTTGGTTCTGACTCTGGGACCAGGGAGTAGACCGGGTCCTGACGGCCTGGGGGATCCGGTTGGTTCTGACTCCGGGACCAGGGAGTAGACCGGGTCCTGACGGCCTGGGGGATCCGGTTGGTTCTGACTCTGGGACCAGGGAGACCGGATTCTGACGGCCTGGGGGATCCGGTTGGTTCTGACTCTAGGACCAGGGAGACCGGATCCTGACGGCCTGGGGGATCTGGTTGGTTCTGACTCTGGGACCAGGGAGTAGACCGGGTCCTGATGGCCTGGGGGATCCGGTTGGTTCTGACTCTGGGACCAGGGAGACCGGATTCTGACGGCCTGGGGGATCCGGTTGGTTCTGACTCTAGGACCAGGGAGACCGGGTCCTGATGGCCTGGGGGATCCGGTTGGTTCTGACTCTGGGACCAGGGAGTAGACCGGGTCCTGATGGCCTGGGGGATCCGGTTGGTTCTGACTCTGGGACCAGGGAGACCGGATCCTGACGGCCTGGGGGATCCGGTTGGTTCTGACTCTGGGACCAGGGAGACCGGATCCTGACGGCCTGGGGGATCCGGTTGGTTCTGACTCTGGGACCAGGGAGTAGACCGGGTCCTGACGGCCTGGGGGATCCGGTTGGTTCTGACTCTGGGACCAGGGAGTAGACCGGATCCTGACGGCCTGGGGGATCCGGTTGGTTCTGACTCTGGGACCAGGGAGACCGGATCCTGACGGCCTGGGGGATCCGGTTGGTTCTGACTCTGGGACCAGGGAGACCGGGTCCTGACGGCCTGGGGGATCCGGTTGGTTCTGACTCTGGGACCAGGGAGTAGACCGGGTCCTGATGGCCTGGGGGATCCGGTTGGTTCTGACTCCGGGACCAGGGAGTAGACCGGGTCCTGATGGCCTGGGGGATCCGGTTGGTTCTGACTCTGGGACCAGGGAGTAGACTGGGTTCTGACGGCCTGGGGGATCCGGTTGGTTCTGACTCTGGGACCAGGGAGTAGACCGGATCCTGACGGCCTGGGGGATCCGGTTGGTTCTGACTCTGGGACCAGGGAGTAGACCGGATCCTGACGGCCTGGGGGATCCGGTTGGTTCTGACTCTGGGACCAGGGAGTAGACCGGGTCCTGATGGCCTGGGGGATCCGGTTGGTTCTGACTCTGGGACCAGGGAGACCGGATCCTGACGGCCTGGGGGATCCGGTTGGTTCTGACTCTGGGACCAGGGAGTAGACCGGGTCCTGACGGCCTGGGGGATCCGGTTGGTTCTGACTCTGGGACCAGGGAGTAGACCGGGTCCTGATGGCCTGGGGGATCCGGTTGGTTCGGACTCTGGGACCAGGGAGTAGACCGGGTCCTGATGGCCTGGGGGATCCGGTTGGTTCTGACTCTGGGACCAGGGAGTAGACCGGGTCCTGACGGCCTGGGGGATCCGGTTGGTTCTGACTCTGGGACCAGGGAGACCTGATCCTGACGGCCTGGGGGATCCGGTTGGTTCTGACTCTGGGACCAGGGAGTAGACCGGGTCCTGACGGCCTGGGGGATCCGGTTGGTTCTGACTCTGGGACCAGGGAGTAGACCGGGTCCTGACGGCCTGGGGGATCCAGTTGGTTCTGACTCTGGGACCAGGGAGTAGACCGGGTCCAGACGGCCTGGGGGATCCGGTTGGTTCTGACTCCGGGACCAGGGAGACCGGATCCTGATGGCCTGGGGGATCCGGTTGGTTCTGACTCTGGGACCAGGGAGTAGACCGGGTCCTGACGGCCTGGGGGATCCGGTTGGTTCTGACTCTGGGACCAGGGAGTAGACCGGGTCCTGACGGCCTGGGGGATCCGGTTGGTTCTGACTCCGGGACCAGGGAGACCGGGTCCTGACGGCCTGGGGGATCCGGTTGGTTCTGACTCTGGGACCAGGGAGTAGACCGGGTCCTGACAGCCTGGGGGATCCGGTTGGTTCTGACTCTGGGACCAGGGAGTAGACCGGGTCCTGACGGCCTGGGGGATCCGGTTGGTTCTGACTCTGGGACCAGGGAGTAGACCGGGTCCTGACGGCCTGGGGGATCCGGTTGGTTCTGACTCCGGGACCAGGGAGTAGACCGGGTCCTGACGGCCTGGGGGATCCGGTTGGTTCTGACTCCGGGACCAGGGAGTAGACCGGGTCCTGACGGCCTGGGGGATCCGGTTGGTTCTGACTCTGGGACCAGGGAGTAGACCGGATCCTGACGGCCTGGGGGATCCGGTTGGTTCTGACTCTGGGACCAGGGAGACCGGATCCTGACGGCCTGGGGGATCCGGTTGGTTCTGACTCTGGGACCAGGGAGACCGGATCCTGACGGCCTGGGGGATCCGGTTGGTTCTGACTCTGGGACCAGGGAGTAGACCGGGTTCTGACGGCCTGGGGGATCCGGTTGGTTCTGACTCTGGGACCAGGGAGTAGACCGGATCCTGACGGCCTGGGGGATCCGGTTGGTTCTGACTCTGGGACCAGGGAGTAGACCGGATCCTGACGGCCTGGGGGATCCGGTTGGTTCTGACTCTGGGACCAGGGAGACCGGATCCTGACGGCCTGGGGGATCCGGTTGGTTCTGACTCTGGGACCAGGGAGTAGACCGGATCCTGACGGCCTGGGGGATCCGGTTGGTTCTGACTCTGGGACCAGGGAGTAGACCGGGTCCTGACGGCCTGGGGGATCCGGTTGGTTCTGACTCTGGGACCAGGGAGTAGACCGGGTCCTGACGGCCTGGGGGATCCGGTTGGTTCTGACTCTGGGACCAGGGAGTAGACCGGGTCCTGATGGCCTGGGGGATCCGGTTGGTTCTGACTCTGGGACCAGGGAGACCGGATCCTGATGGCCTGGGGGATCCGGTTGGTTCTGACTCTGGGACCAGGGAGTAGACCGGGTCCAGATGGCCTGGGGGATCCGGTTGGTTCTGACTCTGGGACCAGGGAGACCGGATCCTGACGGCCTGGGGGATCCGGTTGGTTCGGACTCTGGGACCAGGGAGTAGACCGGGTCCTGATGGCCTGGGGGATCCGGTTGGTTCTGACTCTGGGACCAGGGAGTAGACCGGGTCCTGACGGCCTGGGGGATCCGGTTGGTTCTGACTCTGGGACCAGGGAGACCGGATCCTGACGGCCTGGGGGATCCGGTTGGTTCTGACTCTGGGACCAGGGAGTAGACCGGGTCCTGACGGCCTGGGGGATCCGGTTGGTTCTGACTCTGGGACCAGGGAGTAGACCGGGTCCTGACGGCCTGGGGGATCCGGTTGGTTCTGACTCTGGGACCAGGGAGTAGACCGGGTCCTGACGGCCTGGGGGATCCGGTTGGTTCTGACTCTGGGACCAGGGAGTAGACCGGGTCCTGACGGCCTGGGGGATCCGGTTGGTTCTGACTCTGGGACCAGGGAGTAGACCGGGTCCTGACGGCCTGGGGGATCCGGTTGGTTCTGACTCTGGGACCAGGGAGTAGACCGGGTCCTGATGGCCTGGGGGATCCAGTTGGTTCGGACTCTGGGACCAGGGAGTAGACCGGGTCCTGACGGCCTGGGGGATCCGGTTGGTTCTGACTCTGGGACCAGGGAGACCGGGTCCTGACGGCCTGGGGGATCCGGTTGGTTCTGACTCTGGGACCAGGGAGACCGGATCCTGACGGCCTGGGGGATCCGGTTGGTTCTGACTCTGGGACCAGGGAGTAGACCGGGTCCTGATGGCCTGGGGGATCCGGTTGGTTCTGACTCTGGGACCAGGGAGTAGACCGGGTCCTGACGGCCTGGGGGATCCGGTTGGTTCTGACTCCGGGACCAGGGAGACCGGATCCTGACGGCCTGGGGGATCCGGTTGGTTCTGACTCTGGGACCAGGGAGTAGACCGGGTCCTGATGGCCTGGGGGATCCGGTTGGTTCTGACTCCGGGACCAGGGAGACCGGATCCTGACGGCCTGGGGGATCCGGTTGGTTCTGACTCCGGGACCAGGGAGACCGGATTCTGACGGCCTGGGGGATCCGGTTGGTTCTGACTCTGGGACCAGGGAGTAGACCGGGTCCTGATGGCCTGGGGGATCCGGTTGGTTCTGACTCTGGGACCAGGGAGACCGGGTCCTGGCGGCCTGGGGGATCCGGTTGGTTCTGACTCTGGGACCAGGGAGACCGGATCCTGACGGCCTGGGGGATCCGGTTGGTTCTGACTCCGGGACCAGGGAGACCGGATTCTGACGGCCTGGGGGATCTGGTTGGTTCTGACTCCGGGACCAGGGAGACCGGATTCTGACGGCCTGGGGGATCCGGTTGGTTCTGACTCTGGGACCAGGGAGACCGGGTCCTGGCGGCCTGGGGGATCCGGTTGGTTCTGACTCCGGGACCAGGGAGACCGGGTCCTGACGGCCTGGGGGATCCGGTTGGTCCTGACTCTGGGACCAGGGAGACCGGATCCTGACGGCCTGGGGGATCCGGTTGGTTCTGACTCCGGGACCAGGGAGACCGGATCCTGACGGCCTGGGGGATCTGGTTGGTTCTGACTCTGGGACCAGGGAGTAGACCGGATCCTGATGGCCTGGGGGATCCGGTTGGTTCTGACTCTGGGACCAGGGAGACCGGATCCTGGCGGCCTGGGGGATCCGGTTGGTTCTGACTCTGGGACCAGGGAGACCGGGTCCTGGCGGCCTGGGGGATCCGGTTGGTTCTGACTCTGGGACCAGGGAGTAGACCGGATCCTGACAGCCTGGGGGATCCGGTTGGTTCTGACTCTGGGACCAGGGAGACCGGGTCCTGGCGGCCTGGGGGATCCGGTTGGTTCTGACTCTGGGACCAGGGAGTAGACCGGGTCCTGACGGCCTGGGGGATCCGGTTGGTTCTGACTCTGGGACCAGGGAGACCGGATCCTGACGGCCTGGGGGATCCGGTTGGTTCTGACTCTGGGACCAGGGAGTAGACCGGGTCCTGACGGCCTGGGGGATCCGGTTGGTTCTGACTCTGGGACCAGGGAGACCGGATCCTGACGGCCTGGGGGATCCGGTTGGTTCTGACTCTGGGACCAGGGAGACCGGATCCTGACGGCCTGGGGGATCCGGTTGGTTCTGACTCCGGGACCAGGGAGTAGACCGGGTCCTGACGGCCTGGGGGATCCGGTTGGTCCTGACTCCGGGACCAGGGAGTAGACCGGGTCCTGACGGCCTGGGGGATCCGGTTGGTTCTGACTCCGGGACCAGGGAGTAGACCGGGTCCTGACGGCCTGGGGGATCCGGTTGGTTCTGAACAACCCAGAAGAACCTGAAACTGTTCAGCAGGAGTCAGTGTGACAACCTCTCCTGGTCCTACTGAGGACTGGAGCAGCCGTCTGATGACACCGTCACACTGAGTCCAGTCTGCTCGAGATTAAAGCAGAAATCCTGCTGAGTCATCAGTCTTCTAATCCTCCAGATGTTCTGAAGGTGATAAAAGGTCAGTTTCTTTACTGAACACCTGACAAATCAATCATTTTTATGGTCATATTTAACCAGCTGCAGCTCCGCCTCCGGCCTCCCGACAGCCAACCCTCTGCTCTGAGCTCCAGGGCCGGAGGAAGCCAGGCTGGGTGTTGTGTGTTTAGACATTATTCAGTAAATGTGTCTCCCTGTCGGACAGGCAGGTCTGCAGTACCTGAGTTTGTGGAAGCACCTTCTCCATTACGTCCTTGTACACAGAGTATTTCTCCACCTGACGCTGCAGTTCCAGTTTCCGTTCAGCCATTTCCATGTTCTCCTTCCTCAGCTTCACGATCATCTCCTGGTTTTCCTGCAAGCTTCTCCTCTCCCGCTCTACTTTCTGCATTTGCGCCGTGTTGTCTTTATCCTGGACATCAATGACACCAATCAGCATCATGACCTGTTCCAGCCTGGGAGGTGAAGTCCAGCCCGAGTTGTGTGTCGCTCCAGCAAACCTTATGGAACATTTCCCAGCTGTAGTGGCGCACATCTATTTCTTCAATGTTCTTTTCCAGCTCCTTGATACGCTGCTTCACATGCTCCAAATACTGAGAGACAAAAGCAGAAACGAGTCAGTGTTCATGAGCATCACCTGAATGCAGTCGTCTGATCGGTGCGTTTACGAGGCCTGTAGGGGTACAGGTGTTTCAGACAGCGCTTCCTTCCTGTGGACGTCATCAAGAGTCAAGATTTATTTTTCAGAAACACTAAACTTCGTCTCATATTTATGCAGTTGAGGCTAAGATTTATCTCCCACTCTCTTTTGACCCCGTTAGCTTGCCTGCAAGATGCTAAAGATTAAATTAAATTAAATGAAGACAAAACATCTTGTTGGTCTCTGAACACTCCTCTACTCATCTTTGTTCCATTTCCCAGAATGTGAAAAGTTTTTGACTCTTAAGTTTCTGGGATCAGGCCACTTCTTTCTGTTACGCTGAGAAGGTCGTTTTATCTTTCCTCATTAGATTATTGCAGCTCTATATGTAAAGTACAGACCAGTCTTGCTCTAACTGCCTCCAGGTGGTCCAAACTTTGGCTGCACAGCTTTTAAGATGCACATCAATGTTTCCACATCACCCCAATCCTGGCTTCTTCCCACAGGCTCTGCGTCAAGCTGAGGGTTGATTTTAGGATTTTACGGTTTATTTAAAAGCCTCCTCACATCCCAGCGGTGTCCAAGTCCGGCCCCCAACATCTACTCTCCTGCAGATCCATCCTTTGTCCAACACATCTCACATCGAGTGAATGGCTGGTTTTCTGCAGGGCTGGACGACATGCAGATGAGGGAATTCAGCCTTTTGATTCAGGTGTGTTGGAGAAGAAACGCATCTAAATGCTGCAGGATTTGTAGCTTTCTAGGACCCCTCCTCCAGCCAACAACTCTGGAGCCTCCATGGAGGTCGTTCCTTAGCAGTTGCTGCCCCCCAAACTGTGGATCAACCCCTCCCACATACCAGGGCTGCTCCTGGCCTGGATATTATTAAAAGTTAAAAATTACTTTTATTATTTAACCCTTCCTTGTCTGCAATAGTTAAACATAAAAACACACAACTTATGTAATGTTTTACTTTTACTTGTGCAACACTGCTTCACTGTTTCTTGTTTTTAAATGTTTTGAATTAAAACATATATTAGTATAAGGGTTTTTCTGATGTATGTTGGCTTCTACCTCTCCCATGCACGTGTTATTTGCTTTATATCCATAGACTGTGTGTTTATATCACATAAAATCTCCATATATAAATGTTTTAAATGAAAACTTATATTCGTATATGGGTTTTTCTGATGTATGTTGGCTTCTACCTTTCCGATGCACGTTATTTGCTTTATATCACATAAAATCTCCATAAATAAATGTTGTTGTTTTTTTGCGTTATTAGTCATGGCTGAGTGTAAAACTGGGTTTATGAATGAAGTTGAAAGGTACCCGTGTTATTATACTTGTTATATTTTGATAATGAATAAAACCACAATGAAGAAATGTAACCAAACGCAACTTTAGTTCGGAAACATCGCGAGATCTAAAGTAGTCTACCTGCGAGACTTCACGTGGGTCTGATTTCTCACCTGTTTGCGCTCCTCGTACTGCCGGCCCAGCGCTTTCATCTCCTTTTGTACCTGGTGAAACTTTAACCAGACAGGGACATCATCCACTGGTTTGGGGGGTCTGCGGGACCCGCTTTTCCACCTGTAAACACACGCAGCCATGGCCACAGCTAGTTAGCGTGGTGGTTGAGGTTCTGCTCCGGGCTGCACAAACACCCTCCGCGGACACAACTCACTCAGCACACGGCCTCCTGAGCTTCGAGAACATGGTTCTGTTTTCTTGTTCAGTTTTCCACACGATGCGGGGTCTTCAGGACGACTTTCCTCCTGGCTTTTCAACAGTAAAATGGTTGTTTATAGTTTTGCACGCCGGGCCCTTTTTACGTCGTTTCTATGGCAACGCGTCGGACGTTGCGGGTCTAAGAGGAAAAAGAAAAAGCATGTTGCCAACATAGACATCATATATACATAAATATATTTTTATATGATGTTTATGTTGCACACTACATCTGATAAATATCAAATGTACATCTCTATAACATGCTTTCTTAAAAGACTATTTAAAAAACTTCTATTAACTCCACACTCAGCAACTTATTAAATTTCATTCAATAATTGTATTTCATTAATGGTAAAAATTAATACAATAACTATATATATATATATATATATATATATATATATATATATATATATATATATATATATATATATATATATGCCCCCTACAATATATATATTGTGACCTGACGGCTGGCGGTTTGAGCCCTGAGGAGGACTGTTCTTCCAAACCTGGATAAAAACAGAAAACGTGTCACTTAACATGTGCTGTGGCATTTAGAGGGACAACCACAAAGGGAACAACAACAACCTGACGAGGAAACACGAGAAGGGAGGAGTGTGTGGAGGTGGAAAGAGATCCCAAAAGTAACTTCATCAACTTCCTGACCACACCTGGAGAGAAACACAACAGCCTCTTTAAGAAAAGAGCAAAGCAGACAATCATCTGGAGTACCTGAGAAAAACGTGGATAAGAAAAGCAACAGTATTGAAACTTGATGAACTTTTAGTATTAAAACTACTCAATACAGTAACTGTAGAAGCATTCAAGAGAGTAAAGAGGATGAGATGTGTTCATCATCTATGAGGTTGGTCATGCAAATAAAACCTCACACTCTTCCAAGGAACCTGGCCACAGGGATGCAACACACCCATCAGAAAACTGCTAATGGAAACATTTTCTGAGGAATAGATGCTAGCTGTTAATTCTTTGTATTTTAGCTATGGGGTGGGAAGGGAGTAAACAACAAAAAAAACAACAACAAAAAAAACCCCACAAGCCTGTAAGGACTTCATGGAAGGACCTGGACAGTCCACCTGAACTTTCCTACGATGCCCTCTATTTGATTTCCTGCTTGTGTTGTTCTCACTCATATGTAAGTCGCTTTGGATAAAAGCGTCTAAATGACTGTAGAATAGAATAGAATAGAATAGAATAGAATGGAATAGTTGTAAAATGAAGTGTTGCTGTTTAAGTCAATAACTGTAGTTTTGTAACTAAATTAAGGGGAGAAAATTTGGCTTTTCCGATAATAAGAAACAAACCTAAATTGGTTAAAGTGTCAGTTATCGTTGAAAAGATCAGAAAACTATAAATAAAAAAAAATGAATGGATGAAAGAACTAACCTTGGTGTATGAGTGGTGTCGGCATGTGGCTTGCTGGCTTTACTTTGTCAGGTTAAACAGACGTTGGTAACAGCAGTTGCACACATGTAGGAAATAAGTTCAGTGCATCAAAATGTGTTCATGATTAAAATTAATTATTTATCAAACTTTGACAGAGTGTCTCATTTATCGCACATAAATATTTGTACTCCATGAAAACAAGTCAGAAACACGTTTTTAGGCTCAGAAAGTTACATCATGCTACTACACAATTATACATTTCTACAGAAGCATTAAAAAAGTGGCTCTAAAACTTATTTAACTGGTTGTATTTAAATTCCTTGCAGCCTATAAACAAACTGTTAATTTAATCCAGGTGTGTTAAAGTAGGATTACCTGTAACACCTGCAGGGCTGACGTTCTGATAACTGCTTGAGATCTATTTGCCATCTTAAACAATATATTTGAAAACATTCTTCTTCAACTTTATTTACATTTTCCCCTCAGGACAAGTTATTTACACAACAAGCACATGTATTAGTGTTTTAAACATGGATTGGAGGGATTTTACTTGGCTGACATTTTTTTACTGTCAGAACTGTTTGTCCAAATGAGATTGCATGTCTCAGTTGGACTACCTGCATAAATAAAGGTTGAATAAATAAATAAAATACAATAAATGGGTTGGTCAGAGAATTTTCTCCATCTCCAATGTTTTTTTTTTGGTTGCAGTTTTGGTCCAGAGTTGTTATTTTGCGTCTGATTTTATTCCTTTGATTGGACAGAGGCATTCATTCATCACCATTTCCTCCCTCTTGATACATCGAAGATTAAGGAAGCATTGCAGAACCGTTGCCTTTTTCTCTCATAGACATTTGCAATCCATTTCAGTTGAGTAGCTGGAAAAAATCCCCAATTACCCATAATCTAACCTAGGAGGTGCTGCTTAACCTCTAAGAGGAGGTGCTGCTGTAAGTGTGCATGCGTGTGTTTATGTATGGTGAAACAGCTTTCCCATTAGTGTTGAAAGTTTTGTTTCTAGATGCAGCTTTTGTTCAAATACAGATAGAAAAAGAACAGCTTTATTATCATGTTATTTACTGATGTTTTTGTTTACCTCCAGGTCTCTGGCTGTTCAGTAGTTTGAGTCCAGCTGGTAAAGACTGTTTTACATCTTGCGTTGCTTACGAAACATTTTTGGAATAGCAAACTAGTCTTATCATGATCTCAGCTTTGCGTGGGTGTTTATTTTATATATTAATAAGGATGGTGGTTCTTCTATGTGTGTGTTGCTCCAGGACAGGGGTGTTGAATACCAGGAGGGACAAATCAGAGTTTACCACTAGACTGTAGACAACACAACAGTTGTACCTTAGTTTTGACTGAGCATAAAGAAGGCTATATTTCATGTTTGCAGTTATTCATGTAGATCAGGTTGTTCAAAGGTAGTCCTCAGGGTCCTGCAGATTGGATCCAGTTAATAAGAGCCACACCCGGCTTGCATTAATTGGATCCAACAGCCAATGAAGTTCGGCTTAATTCAATTTTCTTGAATATTTTTCTTGAATATTTTTCTAAATGGAAATAGCTCTAGCCTTATGTATAGATATTTCATAGACTATTTTGTAGACACGTCTTCTAATGTAAAGCTGCATTACAGCTTGAATGACTATATTTTTATGTATATTTATTGGTTTAAAGGAGGTTAAGCGAAAGCGGAAGTTGTAAATGGTGAATTTTCTTGGCATTTCTTTCGTCTTTGATACACATTTAAAAGATCAAACAAGAATATTCTTTAGGTAACAATGCGCCCTAAACCAAACAAAGACTTAATATTGATGCTGTTTTCCCCTGGGTTTCGTTATATCGATTATATTTTCATAAATTATTTGTTTTTGTAGCTGATGAAAAGAAACCGATGAGTTTCCGCTCTTCTACCACGTGACCAAACCGCGCATGCGCAGACGCTGTCTGTTGACACACGTGACCAATGCGTTTCTCTGTCCCGTTTGCAATTTCGTCGCGAAACAGAATAAAATGTAATTCAGGGACTTTTTCTCGCTAAAGCGACGTTAAAGGTAGATTCTACATGAACTTGTGAAACAGGTAAGTACTTAAAAGTAATATTTTTCCGCTTACGAGATGCATGACATGACAGAATTTAATGAAAAAACCAGCTAGTCAGTTAGCTTGTTGCTACGACATGACCAGGACTAAATTAGCTGCTTTAGCTTTAGCTTTATTTGCTGCAACACATGACTGACTGGTCCACTTCAGTTCCAGAGGCCTTTTCCCTGAAGCTACTGGTCAACCCAGAAGCATGGACAGCTGATTGGACATCCATGCTAGTAACTTAGCTCATGTACAAACATGAGCAAGTTTCTGGACTCATGATGTTAATGTGTGTGTGCTGTCTGTGCTGTGTGTGTCTGTGTTGTGTGTGGCCTTTTGGGCCCTTACAAGCTATACATTCAGCAGCTTTACAAGTCTCTGCTTGTTTTACAAAGTGACCTAGCTCTCACTGAGCTGGGTTCACCTGCTTATGTCTGAGACTGGAAGATTAATCAGTAAATAGGATGACTAAACAGTTTCTTGCTTTCTACCATTTACTCAGCATTAGATGCCAAATTATATTTTACTTCTGGGATCATAATGCTGGAACTAGTAGATATTCAGCAGTTAATGTCGTAGACTTGAAGATTAATCAGTAAATAGGATGAATAAACTCTGTTAGCTCCTTCCTTTCTACCATTTCTTCACCATAAGATGCCAAATGACTTGTCTTTCTGGCATTATGATGCTGGAACTAATAGATATTCAGCAGAAAGCGCCAGCAGAGCATGAAGCTGTGTAACCTGCTGGCTGTGGTTTGTCTCAGACAACCAGTTTGACCTGAATTTTCCTGCTGGGTCACGTGGCTGGACCTCTCAGCAGCTGAATGGATGTGGCCATGCAGTCTGACAGGGTTAAACCAGGCCTACATTCCAGGCTGAAGGAATACCGAGGGTTTTACCTCCCTTTGTTTAATTTGTAACGAATAAATCCTGGCTTTTATAGTCACATGACTGCCTTGGCAGACCTTTGGCTTGCTTTTCCAGGCAGCCTGATTAAATGACCTGAGAGCTGGAACTCCTCAGGTTTATCATGAAGTAGAGCGGTCATAAATATTTCATTGAGGAAGCACAGAGACCGTAGCATGTGTCTCCCAGCTTTGTGTCGTCTCTTTGTTTTTAATACCATAATGTTTATGTTTGATGAGAAAGCTGGTTATTTATTTATATGCATCAGTGGCCATTGAGCTATGCAGGGTTGTAATCATACATAAATCTAGATTTATGTTTAGGAAACCTGGATTAGGTGTCAACAGGCAGGTTCCAGTCCCTACGTATCATGTCCAGTTTTCTGAAAGCAGGAAAAAATGTTCATATAAGCAACATTTAACCAGGATACTTAAATCCCCTCAGTCATAACATTTCTAAACAGCAGGGGGCGCTGAGTGTACTCTGTTCATTGTATTTGTATGTTGTTTCTGTGGTCTGTTGTCATTGTCCTTTTTGTTGTCAAACATGTGCTGTGTACGTGAAAAAGAATTTCCCTTTGGGGACAATAAAGTCTAAGTCTAAGTCTAAATGCAGTCACAGTTAGGGAGCTGGTGTTCATAAATGTTGTTACGAGGTTAAATTAATCCCAGGAAATTTAATACATCTGGAGTTGTGTTCATCATCAATGTTGTCGTCTGTCAGTTGTCAGAAGCGTTTGGTTGCATCTAAAATAATCTGAAGGTTTATTTATCACTTCTGGGTTTTCTGTATCACACAGAAGGTTTACCTTTTATCAAGCTGCATTTTTTATGGCATCTAATGGTTGCTTCACCAAACCAGTCCCTAGAGAAGGCACAACGGGGCTGTGCAGCAGCCGACCATGTTTCTATCAAGACTTTCAGGTTTCTCTCAAGTATCCCAGGTTAAAACATTTTTTAAGACACTGGAGAGAAACATCCTGCAGATATAAGCTCACAGGAGAAGCAAAGGGTCATAAAGATGAAAAACAGCACTAATTAATACTTCCAGCAATCAGCGACGTTCACATCCAGAAGCTACAAAGAAATGTGAAAATCCTTTGCAAACAGATAAAAACCTGCGACTACAACATCAGGCTCATCTTTTGCACCTCAGATATTTATTATCCTGACAGTAAATATATTATCTCTCCACCTTTATGTTCAGTTCAGTCATTCTGCCTTTTATAAAAGCAAGAGACAGATGTGTAAATACACAGGATTATATCATTATATTATTATGTAGTAAAACGTTAAAAATGAGCAATGATACATGTATTTATTTATTCTAAGGACAATAAATTCCAGCGCTCCTTCTTCAGTCAGTATCTGCACATCATCACAGAGCAAATCTGAACTAATTCCTTTTTTTGTGTGATGATCATGAGAATATTTCCTCTGAAAGGATGAAATACTTGTCATGTTTTGCAATGAGAGCAAACTGAGCGCTTCCTCGCCAACATGGTTTCTCCCTGGAAGAATAATATCTAATCGGGCTGCTATGATATACTTTTGTCCTGATTCGATTCAGATTTTTTTTGGGTGCCGATTCGATTTAAATTGCGATTCTCACAATTCTTCGATATTGCTGATTTTTGTAGATTAAAAACAAACAAAAAAATATTGAAAACTTTTGTTTTCCTCGTCATTTTTCTTTATTTCAATGAGGAAAAAACATCACAGTAGCCAGACCATCATTCTGCTGCTTTAATGCCCAAAAAGACAAGTAAAAAAAAAAACTAATATCACATGGAGATATATTTTAATTTCTGCATCATCGCAGCATTCTCAGACCACTGCGCTGTTCGGAGGGACGACATCACCGTTTCAGTAAACATATAAAACATCTAAACATGTATAAAATCTATAAAAGCAGAGCCTGTGGCCTACGGTGTGTCTGTACAGTCTGACTGTTTCACCCGGACTGATGACGGACGTTTCCACCAGCAGCGGCGAGCGCTTTGCTTTCTGTCTGAAGATCCTCCTTGCTTTGGTCTCTAATAGCAGAGAATGAAGAAGAGGGGAGGAAAAGACCAAAAAGTGGCAGTGTGGGACCATTTCACACTGAAAAGGACAGAAAACGTAGTGCAGTGTGTGTGCTGTAAAGCAGGTCTTAATGCTGCAGCAGCTGGAAGGAAACCCCCCCACTTCACCGCTCCAGGAGGAGATCCAGCTTTCTGATTTATACCAGCAGCAGCAGCGGCTGTTAAATGTACAGTGTTATAACGTGTGATATCAGTCAGCAGTGACGAGGCATGGCGAGGTGTCGGCTGCTAACGCACGTTAACCGTCTGGTAATCCGTCCCTCATCTGTCTCTCCTGCACACACGCAGAGTCAAAGCGCATGTTTTAGGCAGCCTCTGTTCCTGCAGCAAACTTTTATTCCGGATTAAACAGACACACTTTTAACAGGCGTGTCGTCCACCAAGACATCGGCTACTTCTTACTGTGTACATGTTTAAAAGTCACTCCTTCTTTCTACGGGAATTCTTCTTTTTAATCTTTTAAAATGCAGAAATTTGCGACCGGTTGTATCAGTAGAGTATTCGATTACTCGAAGAAATAATCGATAGTTGCAGCTCTGTTTGCTTCCTTGAAGGGAAAAGGAGATTTTTCCTCTGCAGCAGGGAGCGATGGGGATCAGGAAGAGAAATTCTGTGACGATAGAGTCCCAGCCAGATGGATCAGGAACGCTGCTCTTGTTTGGTTTGTGTTTTATTGGTTCCTGAATAACGAACAAAGTATGTGTCTGTCTTTCAGGTGGGGCCGCAGCCATGCTGAAGTGGTTTTCTGGAGAAGAGGGAGAGGCTGGATCTGGAGTGAGTCCATGTGTTTGTGGTCGTCGCCGGCATGGCGGCTGTAACGGATCCCACCGATGTTTCCATCGTAGTCTCAAACAGACGTGACGAGTTTTCAGACGTTTCCTGTCGACCCGCTGGAAGCTCTGCAGCCTGCTTCACATTCAGATAAACTGGGATTAGTTGGACTGCTGAGCATACTGGGCTTTACTGGGACAGTCTGATCCTGCTTCCTGTGGGGGGGGGAACCACTAGTCGCCCTGTACCCCCCCCCCCCCCCCCCCCCCGGTCACTGCGATGGACTTGGTGTAGAAAAACCACGTTGACTGAATAAATGTGTAAATGTGAACGGAGTCTGTAAAGCAACCGTACTGGAGGTAGATGTTGACCAGTCATGCATCGTCTCTCCTGTAGGGTCCAGACCCCCCCCACAGCGCTGCTGGAGGCGGAGAGGTCGCCGCTGAAGAAATGGCGGAAAGGCTGGCGCAGACGGAGCAGCTTGTCTCCCAGCTGAAGGAGATGATCCGGGAGAAGGACGCAGCACTTCGCTCCAAAGATGACCAGCTTAAGGTGGGCTCAGGTGTTGCTCCATCAGATACAGGACCAGTCGGGCCAAACTGGCTTCTCTTAATGGTTCTGGGATCAACTAAACCTTAATGCAAAATGTGCTAGTCTATAAATCCGCTTTTTAGTTTATTTATTTGATTCATATCTAATTTGTTTGTCTTTATATTTTGTTTTGGGATTGTGTCATTTTTACAATTTGATTCCTTGTTTTTACTTTTTTTTTGTATTTATTTTGATAGTTTTTTTTTATTTGACTTTATTTTAGTTAAAAAATATATTATTTAGCTTTTTATTCATTTTGTTTTATATTTAGTTTAGTTTTTTAATTTTTGTTCTACTTGGTCAGAAATACTTTTTCCCATCAAGGCAGGATATTTATCTTATAAATAGCAATAAGTTTTTATTGTTTTATTGTATATCTGTTTATATATTTGATCATTTCATTTATTAATTTTGTTTTATTTATAATTCCACTTTACTTTGTTGTTTTATTTGATATCAGCGTATTTTATTTATTTTGTTATATATTTAGCTTAATTTTTTAATTTTTGTTCTATTACGTCAGAAATACTTTATTGTCCCTTCAAGGCAGGACATTTGTCTCATAAATATCAATATGTTTTTTTTTCTTCTTTTTTTATTTATATCTATTTATATATTTGATCATTTCATTTATTATTTTTGTTTTATTTATAATTCCACTTTGTTGTTTTATTTGATTTTCAGCGTATTTTATTTACTTTTGTTTAATATTTCTAATTAATTTTTTATGCGTTTTATATATTATTTCATGTTATTTGGTTTTAGTTCTAATATTGTGATATTCCACACAAACCAAACACACATGATAGATGGCTGTTTCTGTGTGTTTGTATCCTATAAAATGGTTTAACGATGACTGCTGTGAGTTGAATCAAACTATCCCACTGCTGCAGACAGTGTGGACGTTCTGGAGGTCCTCTTCCACTGATCTGTTTCTGGATTAACCCGGTCTGTTGAACCTTCAGTCAGAAACCCAGAACATGGCAACTGTTCAGCTGTAGAGGAATGTGAGCTGAGTAAAACGTCTGGAAGCCTCACCAGAAGCATGCAAACACCTGCTCACTCAGTAGTGGCCTCCTTTTGCTCCATGAGGTGGAACAGCTGATTGCTGATTTAGGCCGATAAGTAAAGTCGCAGTAAGGAATGTATTGATCTCGACTCAGGTGGAGAAGGAAGCCTGTGAGGCCAAACTGTCCAAACTCCGTCTCCAAAACAAGGCCAAAGTCACGTCTCTGACGGCGCAGCTGGAGGAGCTGAAGAAACAACACGGAGAGCCTGGCACGCCAACGCACAGCAAGAAGGTACGAGACGACTGATGATTTTCACCAGTAGGGAGCAGAAATGATCATGGAGAAGGTCTAAAGACACTCATGCCTCGTTTTAGGGTTCATCAGAAGGAGATCAAGCCAGCCGGGGAAAGATTGTGTTGCTGAAGAGGAAGGTGGAAGAGCTGGAGCAGCAGCTGGCACAGAGAGAAGAGGAACTGGAAACCAAAGTAAGGACTTGTCATGGCGGCGGTTAGCTGGTTTGTTAGACTCCTTTTGTCCCTCCGTCACCGCAGAGGGCGTTAAAGTCACCGCAGAAGGCGTTAAAGTCACCGCAGAGGGCGTTAAAGTCACCGCAGAGGGCGTTAAAGTCACCGCAGAGGGCGTTAAAGTCACCGCAGAGGGCGTTAAAGTCACCGCAGAGGGCGTTAAAGTCACCGCAGAGGGCGTTAAAGTCACCGCAGAGGGCGTTAAAGTCGCTGCTGAGGGCGTTAAAGTCGCCGCTGAGGGCGTTAAAGTCGCCGCTGAGGGCGTTAAAGTCGCCGCAGAGGGCGTTAAAGTCGCCGCTGAGGGCGCTAAAGTCGCCGCTGAGGCGCTAAAGTCGCCGCTGAGGCGCTAAAGTCGCCGCAGAGGGCGTTAAAGTCGCCGCAGAGGGCGTTAAAGTCACCGCAGAAGGCGTTAAAGTCACCGCAGAGGGCGTTAAAGTCACCGCCGAGGCGTTAAAGTCGCCGCAGAGGGCGTTAAAGTCGTAACTGAGGCATTAAAGTTAAAGTCGCCGCAGAGGGCGTTAAAGTCACCGCGGAGGCGTTAAAGTTAAAGTCGCCGCAGAGGGCGTTAAAGTCGCCGCAGAGGGCGTTAAAGTTGCCGCTGAGGCGTTAAAGTTAAAGTCACCGCAGAGGGCGTTAAAGTCGCCGCTGAGGCGTTAAAGTTAAAGTCACCGCAGAGGGCGTTAAAGTCGCCGCTGAGGTGTTAAAGTCGCCGCAGAGGGCGTTAAAGTCGCCGCAGAGGGCGTAAAAGTCGCCGCTGAGGCGTTAAAGTCACCGCAGAGGGCGATACAGTCACCGCAGAGGGCGATACAGTCGCCGCTGAGGGCGTTAAAGTCGCCGCTGAGGCGTTAAAGTTAAAGTCGCCACAGAGGGCGTTAAAGTCGCCGCAGAGGGCGTTAAAGTTAAAGTCGCCACAGAGGGCGTTAAAGTCGCCGCAGAGGGCGTTAAAGTCGCCGCTGAGGCGTTAAAGTCGCCGCTGAGGCGTTAAAGTTAAAGTCGCCGCAGAGGGCGTTAAAGTCGCCGCAGAGGGCGTTAAAGTCGCCGTAGAGGGCATTAAAGTCGCCGCTGAGGCGTTAAAGTTAAAGTCGCCACAGAGGGCGTTAAAGTCGCCGCAGAGGGCGTTAAAGTCGCCGCTGAGGCGTTAAAGTCACCGCAGAGGGCGATACAGTCACCGCAGAGGGCGATACAGTCGCCGCAGAGGGCGATACAGTCGCCGCAGAGGGCGTTAAAGTCGCCGCAGAGGGCGTTAAAGTCGCCGCAGAGGGCGTAAAAGTCGCCGCTGAGGCGTTAAAGTTAAAGTCGCCGCAGAGGGCGTTAAAGTCGCCGCAGAGGGCATTAAAGTCGCTGCTGAGGTGTTAAAGTTAAAGTCGCCGCAGAGGGCGTTAAAGTCGCCGCTGAGGTGTTAAAGTTGCCGCAGAGGGCGATACAGTCACCGCAGAGGGCGATACAGTCGCCGCTGAGGGCGTTAAAGTCGCCGCTGAGGCGTTAAAGTTAAAGTCGCCACAGAGGGCGTTAAAGTCGCCGCAGAGGGCGTTAAAGTTAATGTCGCCACAGAGGGCGTTAAAGTCGCCGCAGAGGGCGTTAAAGTCGCCGCTGAGGCGTTAAAGTCGCCGCTGAGGCGTTAAAGTTAAAGTCGCCGCAGAGGGCGTTAAAGTCGCCGCAGAGGGCGTTAAAGTCGCCGCAGAGGGCGTTAAAGTCGCCGTAGAGGGCATTAAAGTCGCCGCTGAGGCGTTAAAGTTAAAGTCGCCACAGAGGGCGTTAAAGTCGCCGCAGAGGGCGTTAAAGTCGCCGCAGAGGGCGTTAAAGTCGCCGCTGAGGGCGATACAGTCACCGCAGAGGGCGATACAGTCACCGCAGAGGGCGATACAGTCACCGCAGAGGGCGATACAGTCGCCGCAGAGGGCGTTAAAGTCGCCGCAGAGGGCGTTAAAGTCGCCGCTGAGGCGTTAAAGTTAAAGTCGCCGCTGAGGGCGTTAAAGTTGCCGCAGAGGGCGATACAGTCACCGCAGAGGGCGATACAGTCACCGCAGAGGGCGTTAAAGTCGCCGCAGAGGGCGTAAAAGTCGCCGCTGAGGCGTTAAAGTTAAAGTCGCCGCAGAGGGCGTTAAAGTCGCCGCAGAGGGCATTAAAGTCGCTGCTGAGGCGTTAAAGTTAAAGTCGCCGCAGAGGGCGTTAAAGTCGCCGCTGAGGTGTTAAAGTTGCCGCAGAGGGCGATACAGTCACCGCAGAGGGCGATACAGTCGCCGCTGAGGGCGTTAAAGTCGCCGCTGAGGCGTTAAAGTTAAAGTCGCCACAGAGGGCGTTAAAGTCGCCGCAGAGGGCGTTAAAGTTAATGTCGCCACAGAGGGCGTTAAAGTCGCCGCAGAGGGCGTTAAAGTCGCCGCTGAGGCGTTAAAGTCGCCGCTGAGGCGTTAAAGTTAAAGTCGCCGCAGAGGGCGTTAAAGTCGCCGCAGAGGGCGTTAAAGTCGCCGCAGAGGGCGTTAAAGTCGCCGTAGAGGGCATTAAAGTCGCCGCTGAGGCGTTAAAGTTAAAGTCGCCACAGAGGGCGTTAAAGTCGCCGCAGAGGGCGTTACAGTCGCCGCTGAGGCGTTAAAGTTGCCGCAGAGGGCGATACAGTCACCGCAGAGGGCGATACAGTCACCGCAGAGGGCGATACAGTCGCCGCAGAGGGCGTTAAAGTCGCCGCAGAGGGCGTTAAAGTCGCCGCTGAGGCGTTAAAGTTAAAGTCGCCGCTGAGGGCGTTAAAGTTGCCGCAGAGGGCGATACAGTCACCGCAGAGGGCGATACAGTCACCGCAGAGGGCGTTAAAGTCGCCGCAGAGGGCGTTAAAGTCGCCGCAGAGGGCGTTAAAGTCGCCGCTGAGGCGTTAAAGTTAAAGTCGCCGCAGAGGGCGTTAAAGTCGCCGCAGAGGGCGTTAAAGTCGCCGCAGAGGGTATTAAAGTCGCCGCTGAGGCGTTAAAGTTAAAGTCGCCACAGAGGGCGTTAAAGTCGCCGCAGAGGGCGTTAAAGTCGCCGCTGAGGCGTTAAAGTTGCCGCAGAGGGCGATACAGTCACCGCAGAGGGCGATACAGTCGCCGCAGAGGGCGTTAAAGTCGCCGCACAGGGCGTTAAAGTCGCCGCAGAGGGCGTTAAAGTCGCCGCTGAGGCGTTAAAGTTAAAGTCGCCGCTGAGGGCGTTAAAGTCGCCGCTGAGGCGTTAAAGTTAAAGTCGCCACAGAGGGCGTTAAAGTCGCCGCAGAGGGCGTCAAATTCGCCACAGAGGGCGTTAAAGTCGCCGCAGAGGGCGTTAAAGTCGCCGCTGAGGGCGTTAAAGTCGCCGCAGAGGGCGTCAAAGTCGCCGCAGAGGGCGTAAAAGTCGCCCCAGAGGGCGTTAAAGTCGCCGCAGAGGGCGTTAAAGTCGCCGCTGAGGCGTTAAAGTTAAGGTCGCCACAGAGGGCGTTAAAGTCGCCGCAGAGGGCGTTAAAGTCGCCGCTGAGGCGTTAAAGTTAAAGTCGCCGCAGAGGGCGTTAAAGTCGCCGCAGAGGGCGTTAAAGTCGCCGCTGAGGCGTTAAAGTCGCCGCTGAGGCGTTAAAGTTGCCGCAGAGGGTATTAAAGTCGCTGCTGAGGCGTTAAAGTTAAAGTCGCCGCAGAGGGCGTTAAAGTCGCCGCTGAGGTGTTAAAGTTGCCGCAGAGGGCGATACAGTCGCCGCTGAGGGCGATACAGTCGCCGCAGAGGGCGATACAGTCGCCGCTGAGGGCGTTAAAGTCGCCGCTGAGGCGTTAAAGTTAAAGTCGCCACAGAGGGCGTTAAAGTCGCCGCAGAGGGCGTTAAAGTTAAAGTCGCCGCTGAGGCGTTAAAGTCACCGCAGAGGGCGTTAAAGTCGCCGCTGAGGCGTTAAAGTTAAAGTCACCGCAGAGGGCGTTAAAGTCGCCGCTGAGGCGTTAAAGTTAAAGTCACCGCAGAGGGCGTTAAAGTCGCCGCTGAGGCGTTAAAGTTAAAGTCACCGCAGAGGGCGTTAAAGTTGCCGCTGAGGCGTTAAAGTCGCCGCAGAGGGCGTTAAAGTCGCCGCAGAGGGCGTAAAAGTCGCCGCTGAGGCGTTAAAGTTAAAGTCGCCGCAGAGGGCGTTAAAGTCGCCGCAGAGGGTATTAAAGTCGCTGCTGAGGCGTTAAAGTTAAAGTCGCCGCAGAGGGCGTTAAAGTCGCCGCTGAGGTGTTAAAGTTGCCGCAGAGGGCGATACAGTCGCCGCTGAGGGCGATACAGTCGCCGCTGAGGGCGATACAGTCGCCGCTGAGGGCGATACAGTCGCCGCTGAGGGCGTTAAAGTCGCCGCTGAGGCGTTAAAGTTAAAGTCACCGCAGAGGGCGTTAAAGTCGCCGCTGAGGTGTTAAAGTCGCCGCAGAGGGCGTTAAAGTCGCCGCAGAGGGCGTAAAAGTCGCCGCTGAGGCGTTAAAGTCACCGCAGAAGGCGTTAAAGTCGCCGCTGAGGCGTTAAAGTTAAAGTCACCGCAGAGGGCGTTAAAGTCGCCGCTGAGGCGTTAAAGTTAAAGTCACCGCAGAGGGCGTTAAAGTTGCCGCTGAGGCGTTACAGTCGCCGCAGAGGGCGTTAAAGTCGCCGCAGAGGGCGATACAGTCGCCGCAGAGGGCGATACAGTCACCGCAGAGGGCGATACAGTCACCGCAGAGGGCGATACAGTCACCGCAGAGGGCGTTAAAGTCGCCGCAGAGGGCGTTAAAGTCGCCGCTGAGGCGTTAAAGTTAAAGTCGCCGCAGAGGGCGTTAAAGTCGCCACAGAGGGCGTTAAAGTCGCCGCAGAGGGCGTCAAATTCGCCACAGAGGGCGTCAAAGTCGCCGCAGAGGGCGTCAAAGTCGCCGCTGAGGGCGTTAAAGTCGCCGCTGAGGGCGTTATAGTCGCCGCAGAGGGCGTAAAAGTCGCCCCAGAGGGCGTTAAAGTCGCCGCAGAGGGCGTTAAAGTCGCCGCTGAGGCGTTAAAGTTAAGGTCGCCACAGAGGGCGTTAAAGTCGCCGCAGAGGGCGTTAAAGTCGCCGCAGAGGGCGTTAAAGTCGCCGCTGAGGCGTTAAAGTTAAAGTCGCCGCAGAGGGCGTTAAAGTCGCCGCAGAGGGCGTTAAAGTCGCCGCTGAGGCGTTAAAGTCGCCGCTGAGGCGTTAAAGTTGCCGCAGAGGGCGATACAGTCACCGCAGAGGGCGATACAGTCACCGCAGAGGGCGATACAGTCACCGCAGAGGGCGATACAGTCACCGCAGAGGGCGTTAAAGTCGCCGCAGAGGGCGTCAAAGTCGCCGCAGAGGGCGTCAAAGTCGCCGCTGAGGGCGTCAAAGTCGCCGCTGAGGGCGTCAAAGTCGCCGCAGAGGGCGTTAAAGTTAAAGTCGCCACAGAGGGCGTTAAAGTCGCCGCAGAGGGCGTTAAAGTCGCCGCTGAGGCGTTAAAGTCGCCGCTGAGGCGTTAAAGTCGCCGCTGAGGCGTTAAAGTCGCCGCAGAGGGCGTTAAAGTCGCCGCAGAGGGCGTTAAAGTCGCCGCTGAGGCGTTAAAGTCGCCGCTGAGGCGTTAAAGTTGCCGCAGAGGGCGATACAGTCACCGCAGAGGGCGATACAGTCACCGCAGAGGGCGATACAGTCACCGCAGAGGGCGATACAGTCACCGCAGAGGGCGTTAAAGTCGCCGCAGAGGGCGTTAAAGTCGCCGCAGAGGGCGTCAAAGTCGCCACAGAGGGCGTTAAAGTCGCCGCAGAGGGCGTTAAAGTCGCCGCAGAGGGCGTTAAAGTCGCCGCTGAGGCGTTAAAGTCGCCGCTGAGGCGTTAAAGTTGCCGCAGAGGGCGATACAGTCACCGCAGAGGGCGTTAAAGTCGCCGCAGAGGGCGTTAAAGTCGCCGCAGAGGGCGTTAAAGTCGCCGCAGAGGGCGTTAATGTCGCCGCTGAGGGCGTTAAAGTCGCCACTGAGGGCGATACAGTCACCGCAGAGGGCGATACAGTCACCGCAGAGGGCGTTAAAGTCGCCGCAGAGGGCGTTAAAGTCGCCGCTGAGGCGTTAAAGTTAAAGTCGCCACAGAGGGCGTTAAAGTCGCCGCAGAGGGCGTTAAAGTCGCCGCAGAGGGCGTTAAAGTCGCCGCTGAGGCGTTAAAGTCGCCGCTGAGGCGTTAAAGTTGCCGCAGAGGGCGATACAGTCACCGCAGAGGGCGTTAAAGTCGCCGCAGAGGGCGTTAAAGTCGCCGCTGAGGCGTTAAAGTTAAAGTCGCCGCTGAGGGCGATACAGTCGCCGCAGAGGGCGATACAGTCGCCGCAGAGGGCGATACAGTCACCGCAGAGGGCGATACAGTCGCCGCAGAGGGCGTTAAAGTCGCCGCAGAGGGCGTTAAAGTCGCCGCAGAGGGCGTTAAAGTCGCCGCAGAGGGCGTTAAAGTCGCCGCAGAGGGTATTAAAGTCGCCGCTGAGGCGTTAAAGTTAAAGTCGCCACAGAGGGCGTTAAAGTCGCCGCAGAGGGCGTTAAAGTCGCCGCTGAGGCGTTAAAGTCGCCGCTGAGGCGTTAAAGTCGCCGCTGAGGCGTTAAAGTTAAAGTCGCCGCAGAGGGCGTTAAAGTCGCCGCAGAGGGCGTTAAAGTCGCCGCAGAGGGCATTAAAGTCGCCGCTGAGGCGTTAAAGTTAAAGTCGCCACAGAGGGCGTTAAAGTCGCCGCAGAGGGCGTTAAAGTCGCCGCTGAGGCGTTAAAGTTGCCGCAGAGGGCGATACAGTCACCGCAGAGGGCGATACAGTCACCGCAGAGGGCGATACAGTCGCCGCAGAGGGCGTTAAAGTCGCCGCAGAGGGCGTTAAAGTCGCCGCAGAGGGCGTTAAAGTCGCCGCTGAGGCGTTAAAGTTAAAGTCGCCGCTGAGGGCGTTAAAGTTGCCGCAGAGGGCGATACAGTCACCGCAGAGGGCGATACAGTCACCGCAGAGGGCGATACAGTCGCCGCAGAGGGCGTTAAAGTCGCCGCAGAGGGCGTTAAAGTCGCCGCAGAGGGCGTTAAAGTCGCCGCTGAGGCGTTAAAGTTAAAGTCGCCGCTGAGGGCGTTAAAGTTGCCGCAGAGGGCGATACAGTCACCGCAGAGGGCGATACAGTCACCGCAGAGGGCGTTAAAGTCGCCGCAGAGGGCGTTAAAGTCGCCGCTGAGGCGTTAAAGTTAAAGTCGCCGCTGAGGCGTTAAAGTTAAAGTCGCCGCAGAGGGCGTTAAAGTCGCCGCAGAGGGCGTTAAAGTCGCCGCTGAGGGCGTTAAAGTCGCCGCTGAGGCGTTAAAGTTAAAGTCGCCACAGAGGGCGTTAAAGTCGCCGCAGAGGGCGTTAAAGTCGCCGCTGAGGCGTTAAAGTTGCCGCAGAGGGCGATACAGTCACCGCAGAGGGCGATACAGTCGCCGCAGAGGGCGTTAAAGTCGCCGCACAGGGCGTTAAAGTCGCCGCAGAGGGCGTTAAAGTCGCCGCTGAGGCGTTAAAGTTAAAGTCGCCGCTGAGGGCGTTAAAGTCGCCGCTGAGGCGTTAAAGTTAAAGTCGCCTCTGAGGGCGTTAAAGTCGCCGCTGAGGCGTTAAAGTTAAAGTCGCCACAGAGGGCGTTAAAGTCGCCGCAGAGGGCGTCAAAGTCGCCACAGAGGGCGTTAAAGTCGCCGCAGAGGGCGTTAAAGTCGCCGCAGAGGGCGTCAAAGTCGCCGCAGAGGGCGTTAAAGTCGCCGCTGAGGGCGTTATAGTCGCCGCAGAGGGCGTAAAAGTCGCCCTAGAGGGCGTTAAAGTCGCCGCAGAGGGCGTTAAAGTCGCCGCTGAGGCGTTAAAGTTAAGGTCGCCACAGAGGGCGTTAAAGTCGCCGCAGAGGGCGTTAAAGTCGCCGCTGAGGCGTTAAAGTTAAAGTCGCCGCAGAGGGCGTTAAAGTCGCCGCAGAGGGCGTTAAAGTCGCCGCTGAGGCGTTAAAGTTGCCGCAGAGGGCGATACAGTCACCGCAGAGGGCGATACAGTCACCGCAGAGGGCGTTAAAGTCGCCGCAGAGGGCGTTAAAGTCGCCGCAGAGGGCGTTAAAGTCGCCGCAGAGGGCGTTAAAGTCGCCGCAGAGGGCGTCAAAGTCGCCGCTGAGGGCGTCAAAGTCGCCGCTGAGGGCGTCAAAGTCGCCGCTGAGGGCGTCAAAGTCGCCGCTGAGGGCGTTAAAGTCGCCGCAGAGGGCGTTAAAGTTAAAGTCGCCACAGAGGGCGTTAAAGTCGCCGCAGAGGGCGTTAAAGTCGCCGCTGAGGCGTTAAAGTTAAAGTCGCCGCAGAGGGCGTTAAAGTCGCCGCAGAGGGCGTTAAAGTCGCCGCTGAGGCGTTAAAGTTGCCGCAGAGGGCGATACAGTCACCGCAGAGGGCGATACAGTCACCGCAGAGGGCGTTAAAGTCGCCGCAGAGGGCGTTAAAGTCGCCGCTGAGGGCGTTAAAGTCGCCGCTGAGGGCGATACAGTCGCCGCTGAGGGCGATACAGTCACCGCAGAGGGCGTTAAAGTCGCCGCAGAGGGCGTTAAAGTCGCCGCAGAGGGCGTTAAAGTCGCCGCAGAGGGCGTTAAAGTCGCCGCAGAGGGCGTTAAAGTCGCCGCTGAGGCGTTAAAAGTTAAAGTCGCCGCAGAGGGCGTTAAAGTCGCCGCTGAGGCGTTAAAGTTGCCGCAGAGGGCGATACAGTCGCCGCAGAGGGCGATACAGTCACCGCAGAGGGCGATACAGTCACCGCAGAGGGCGTTAAAGTCGCCGCAGAGGGCGTTAAAGTTGCCGCAGAGGGCAATACAGTCGCCGCAGAGGGCGATACAGTCGCCGCAGAGGGCGATACAGTCACCGCAGAGGGCGATACAGTCGCCGCAGAGGGCGTTAAAGTCGCCGCAGAGGGCGTTAAAGTCGCCGCAGAGGGCGTTAAAGTCGCCGCTGAGGGCGTTAAAGTCGCCGCTGAGGCGTTAAAGTTAAAGTCGCCGCAGAGGGCGTTAAAGTTAAAGTCGCCGCAGAGGGCGTTAAAGTCGCCGCAGAGGGCGTTAAAGTCGCCGCTGAGGCGTTAAAGTCGCCGCTGAGGCGTTAAAGTTGCCGCAGAGGGCGATACAGTCACCGCAGAGGGCGATACAGTCGCCGCAGAGGGCGTTAAAGTCGCCGCAGAGGGCGTTAAAGTCGCCGCAGAGGGCGTTAAAGTCGCCGCAGAGGGCGTTAAAGTCGCCGCTGAGGGCGTCAAAGTCGCCGCTGAGGCGTTAAAGTTAAAGTCGCCGCAGAGGGCGTTAAAGTTAAAGTCGCCGCAGAGGGCGTTAAAGTCGCCGCAGAGGGCGTTAAAGTCGCCGCAGAGGGCGTTAAAGTCGCCGCAGAGGGCGTTAAAGTCACCGCAGAGGGCGTTAAAGTCGCCGCAGAGGGCGTTAAAGTCGCCGCAGAGGCGTTAAAGTCGCCACAGAGGGCGTTAAAGTCGTAACTGAGGCATTAAAGTTAAAGTCGCCGCAGAGGGCGTTAAAGTCACCGCGGAGGCGTTAAAGTTAAAGTCGCCGCAGAGGGCGTTAAAGTCGCCGCAGAGGGCGTTAAAGTCGCCGCTGAGGCGTTAAAGTCGCCGCTGAGGCGTTAAAGTTGCCGCAGAGGGCGATACAGTCACCGCAGAGGGCGTTAAAGTCGCCGCAGAGGGCGTTAAAGTCGCCGCAGAGGGCGTTAAAGTCGCCGCAGAGGGCGTTAAAGTCGCCGCAGAGGGCGTTAAAGTCGCCGCTGAGGGCGTCAAAGTCGCCGCTGAGGCGTTAAAGTTAAAGTCGCCGCAGAGGGCGTTAAAGTTAAAGTCGCCGCAGAGGGCGTTAAAGTCGCCGCAGAGGGCGTTAAAGTCGCCGCAGAGGCGTTAAAGTCGCCACAGATGGCGTTAAAGTCGTAACTGAGGCATTAAAGTTAAAGTCGCCGCAGAGGGCGTTAAAGTCACCGCGGAGGCGTTAAAGTTAAAGTCGCCGCAGAGGGCGTTAAAGTCGCCGCAGAGGGCGTTAAAGTCGCCGCAGAGGGCGTTAAAGTTGCCGCTGAGGCGTTAAAGTTAAAGTCACCGCAGAGGGCGTTAAAGTCGCCGCTGAGGCGTTAAAGTTAAAGTCACCGCAGAGGGCGTTAAAGTCGCCGCTGAGGCGTTAAAGTTAAAGTCACCGCAGAGGGCGTTAAAGTCGCCGCTGAGGTGTTAAAGTCGCCGTAGAGGGCATTAAAGTCGCCGCTGAGGCGTTAAAGTTAAAGTCACCGCAGAGGGCGTTAAAGTCGCCGCAGAGGGCGTTAAAGTCGCCGCAGAGGGCGTTAAAGTCGCCGCAGAGGGCGTAAAAGTCGCCGCTGAGGCGTTAAAGTTAAAGTCGCCGCAGAGGGCGTTAAAGTCGCCGCAGAGGGCGTTAAAGTCGCCGCAGAGGGCGTTAAAGTCGCCGCTGAGGCGTTAAAGTTGCCGCAGAGGGCGATACAGTCACCGCAGAGGGCGATACAGTCACCGCAGAGGGCGTTAAAGTCGCCGCAGAGGGCGTTAAAGTCGCCGCAGAGGGCGTTAAAGTCGCCGCAGAGGGCGTCAAAGTCGCCGCTGAGGGCGTCAAAGTCGCCGCTGAGGGCGTCAAAGTCGCCGCTGAGGGCGTCAAAGTCGCCGCTGAGGGCGTTAAAGTCGCCGCAGAGGGCGTTAAAGTTAAAGTCGCCACAGAGGGCGTTAAAGTCGCCGCAGAGGGCGTTAAAGTCGCCGCTGAGGCGTTAAAGTTAAAGTCGCCGCAGAGGGCGTTAAAGTCGCCGCAGAGGGCGTTAAAGTCGCCGCTGAGGCGTTAAAGTTGCCGCAGAGGGCGATACAGTCACCGCAGAGGGCGATACAGTCACCGCAGAGGGCGTTAAAGTCGCCGCAGAGGGCGTTAAAGTCGCCGCTGAGGGCGTTAAAGTCGCCGCTGAGGGCGATACAGTCGCCGCTGAGGGCGATACAGTCACCGCAGAGGGCGTTAAAGTCGCCGCAGAGGGCGTTAAAGTCGCCGCAGAGGGCGTTAAAGTCGCCGCAGAGGGCGTTAAAGTCGCCGCAGAGGGCGTTAAAGTCGCCGCTGAGGCGTTAAAAGTTAAAGTCGCCGCAGAGGGCGTTAAAGTCGCCGCTGAGGCGTTAAAGTTGCCGCAGAGGGCGATACAGTCGCCGCAGAGGGCGATACAGTCACCGCAGAGGGCGATACAGTCACCGCAGAGGGCGTTAAAGTCGCCGCAGAGGGCGTTAAAGTTGCCGCAGAGGGCAATACAGTCGCCGCAGAGGGCGATACAGTCGCCGCAGAGGGCGATACAGTCACCGCAGAGGGCGATACAGTCGCCGCAGAGGGCGTTAAAGTCGCCGCAGAGGGCGTTAAAGTCGCCGCAGAGGGCGTTAAAGTCGCCGCTGAGGGCGTTAAAGTCGCCGCTGAGGCGTTAAAGTTAAAGTCGCCGCAGAGGGCGTTAAAGTTAAAGTCGCCGCAGAGGGCGTTAAAGTCGCCGCAGAGGGCGTTAAAGTCGCCGCTGAGGCGTTAAAGTCGCCGCTGAGGCGTTAAAGTTGCCGCAGAGGGCGATACAGTCACCGCAGAGGGCGATACAGTCGCCGCAGAGGGCGTTAAAGTCGCCGCAGAGGGCGTTAAAGTCGCCGCAGAGGGCGTTAAAGTCGCCGCAGAGGGCGTTAAAGTCGCCGCTGAGGGCGTCAAAGTCGCCGCTGAGGCGTTAAAGTTAAAGTCGCCGCAGAGGGCGTTAAAGTTAAAGTCGCCGCAGAGGGCGTTAAAGTCGCCGCAGAGGGCGTTAAAGTCGCCGCAGAGGGCGTTAAAGTCACCGCAGAGGGCGTTAAAGTCGCCGCAGAGGGCGTTAAAGTCGCCGCAGAGGCGTTAAAGTCGCCACAGAGGGCGTTAAAGTCGTAACTGAGGCATTAAAGTTAAAGTCGCCGCAGAGGGCGTTAAAGTCACCGCGGAGGCGTTAAAGTTAAAGTCGCCGCAGAGGGCGTTAAAGTCGCCGCAGAGGGCGTTAAAGTCGCCGCTGAGGCGTTAAAGTCGCCGCTGAGGCGTTAAAGTTGCCGCAGAGGGCGATACAGTCACCGCAGAGGGCGTTAAAGTCGCCGCAGAGGGCGTTAAAGTCGCCGCAGAGGGCGTTAAAGTCGCCGCAGAGGGCGTTAAAGTCGCCGCAGAGGGCGTTAAAGTCGCCGCTGAGGGCGTCAAAGTCGCCGCTGAGGCGTTAAAGTTAAAGTCGCCGCAGAGGGCGTTAAAGTTAAAGTCGCCGCAGAGGGCGTTAAAGTCGCCGCAGAGGGCGTTAAAGTCGCCGCAGAGGCGTTAAAGTCGCCACAGAGGGCGTTAAAGTCGTAACTGAGGCATTAAAGTTAAAGTCGCCGCAGAGGGCGTTAAAGTCACCGCGGAGGCGTTAAAGTTAAAGTCGCCGCAGAGGGCGTTAAAGTCGCCGCAGAGGGCGTTAAAGTCGCCGCAGAGGGCGTTAAAGTTGCCGCTGAGGCGTTAAAGTTAAAGTCACCGCAGAGGGCGTTAAAGTCGCCGCTGAGGCGTTAAAGTTAAAGTCACCGCAGAGGGCGTTAAAGTCGCCGCTGAGGCGTTAAAGTTAAAGTCACCGCAGAGGGCGTTAAAGTCGCCGCTGAGGTGTTAAAGTCGCCGTAGAGGGCATTAAAGTCGCCGCTGAGGCGTTAAAGTTAAAGTCACCGCAGAGGGCGTTAAAGTCGCCGCAGAGGGCGTTAAAGTCGCCGCAGAGGGCGTTAAAGTCGCCGCAGAGGGCGTAAAAGTCGCCGCTGAGGCGTTAAAGTTAAAGTCGCCGCAGAGGGCGTTAAAGTCGCCGCAGAGGGTATTAAAGTCGCTGCTGAGGCGTTAAAGTTAAAGTCGCCGCAGAGGGCGTTAAAGTCGCCGCTGAGGTGTTAAAGTTGCCGCAGAGGGCGATACAGTCACCGCAGAGGGCGATACAGTCGCCGCTGAGGGCGTTAAAGTCGCCGCTGAGGCGTTAAAGTTAAAGTCGCCACAGAGGGCGTTAAAGTCACCGCAGAGGGCGTTAAAGTCGCCGCAGAGGGCGTTAAAGTCGCCGCAGAGGGCGTTAAAGTCGCCGCAGAGGGCGTTAAAGTCGCCGCAGAGGGCGTTAAAGTCGCCGCTGAGGGCGTCAAAGTCGCCGCTGAGGCGTTAAAGTTAAAGTCGCCGCAGAGGGCGTTAAAGTTAAAGTCGCCGCAGAGGGCGTTAAAGTTAAAGTCGCCGCAGAGGGCGTTAAAGTCGCCGCAGAGGCGTTAAAGTCGCCACAGAGGGCGTTAAAGTCGTAACTGAGGCATTAAAGTTAAAGTCGCCGCAGAGGGCGTTAAAGTCACCGCGGAGGCGTTAAAGTTAAAGTCGCCGCAGAGGGCGTTAAAGTCGCCGCAGAGGGCGTTAAAGTCGCCGCAGAGGGCGTTAAAGTTGCCGCTGAGGCGTTAAAGTTAAAGTCACCGCAGAGGGCGTTAAAGTCGCCGCTGAGGCGTTAAAGTTAAAGTCACCGCAGAGGGCGTTAAAGTCGCCGCTGAGGCGTTAAAGTTAAAGTCACCGCAGAGGGCGTTAAAGTCGCCGCTGAGGTGTTAAAGTCGCCGTAGAGGGCATTAAAGTCGCCGCTGAGGCGTTAAAGTTAAAGTCACCGCAGAGGGCGTTAAAGTTGCCGCTGAGGCGTTAAAGTCGCCGCAGAGGGCGTTAAAGTCGCCGCAGAGGGCGTAAAAGTCGCCGCTGAGGCGTTAAAGTTAAAGTCGCCGCAGAGGGCGTTAAAGTCGCCGCAGAGGGTATTAAAGTCGCTGCTGAGGCGTTAAAGTTAAAGTCGCCGCAGAGGGCGTTAAAGTCGCCGCTGAGGTGTTAAAGTTGCCGCAGAGGGCGATACAGTCACCGCAGAGGGCGATACAGTCGCCGCTGAGGGCGTTAAAGTCGCCGCTGAGGCGTTAAAGTTAAAGTCGCCACAGAGGGCGTTAAAGTCGCCGCAGAGGGCGTTAAAGTTAAAGTCGCCACAGAGGGCGTTAAAGTCGCCGCAGAGGGCGTTAAAGTCGCCGCTGAGGCGTTAAAGTCGCCGCTGAGGCGTTAAAGTCGCCGCTGAGGCGTTAAAGTTAAAGTCGCCGCAGAGGGCGTTAAAGTCGCCGCAGAGGGCGTTAAAGTCGCCGTAGAGGGCATTAAAGTCGCCGCTGAGGCGTTAAAGTTAAAGTCGCCACAGAGGGCGTTAAAGTCGCCGCAGAGGGCGTTAAAGTCGCCGCTGAGGCGTTAAAGTTGCCGCAGAGGGCGATACAGTCACCGCAGAGGGCGATACAGTCACCGCAGAGGGCGATACAGTCGCCGCAGAGGGCGTTAAAGTCGCCGCAGAGGGCGTTAAAGTCGCCGCAGAGGGCGTTAAAGTCGCCGCTGAGGCGTTAAAGTTAAAGTCGCCGCTGAGGGCGTTAAAGTTGCCGCAGAGGGCGATACAGTCACCGCAGAGGGCGATACAGTCACCGCAGAGGGCGTTAAAGTCGCCGCAGAGGGCGTTAAAGTCGCCGCTGAGGCGTTAAAGTTAAAGTCGCCGCAGAGGGCGTTAAAGTCGCCGCAGAGGGCGTTAAAGTCGCCGCAGAGGGCGTTAAAGTCGCCGCTGAGGCGTTAAAGTTAAAGTCGCCACAGAGGGCGTTAAAGTCGCCGCAGAGGGCGTTAAAGTCGCCGCTGAGGCGTTAAAGTTGCCGCAGAGGGCGATACAGTCACCGCAGAGGGCGATACAGTCGCCGCAGAGGGCGTTAAAGTCGCCGCAGAGGGCGTTAAAGTTGCCGCAGAGGCGTTAAAGTTGCCACAGAGGGCGTTAAAGTCGTAACTGAGGCATTAAAGTTAAAGTCGCCGCAGAGGGCGTTAAAGTCACCGCGGAGGCGTTAAAGTTAAAGTCGCCGCAGAGGGCGTTAAAGTCGCCGCAGAGGGCGTTAAAGTCGCCGCTGAGGCGTTAAAGTCGCCGCTGAGGCGTTAAAGTTGCCGCAGAGGGCGATACAGTCACCGCAGAGGGCGATACAGTCGCCGCAGAGGGCGTTAAAGTCGCCGCAGAGGGCGTTAAAGTCGCCGCAGAGGGCGTTAAAGTCGCCGCTGAGGGCGTCAAAGTCGCCGCAGAGGGCGTTAAAGTTAAAGTCGCCGCAGAGGGCGTTAAAGTCGCCGCAGAGGGCGTTAAAGTCGCCGCAGAGGCGTTAAAGTCGCCACAGAGGGCGTTAAAGTCGTAACTGAGGCATTAAAGTTAAAGTCGCCGCAGAGGGCGTTAAAGTCACCGCGGAGGCGTTAAAGTTAAAGTCGCCGCAGAGGGCGTTAAAGTCGCCGCAGAGGGCGTTAAAGTCGCCGCAGAGGGCGTTAAAGTTGCCGCTGAGGCGTTAAAGTTAAAGTCACCGCAGAGGGCATTAAAGTCGCCGCTGAGGCGTTAAAGTTAAAGTCACCGCAGAGGGCGTTAAAGTTGCCGCTGAGGCGTTAAAGTCGCCGCAGAGGGCGTTAAAGTCGCCGCAGAGGGCGTAAAAGTCGCCGCTGAGGCGTTAAAGTTAAAGTCGCCGCAGAGGGCGTTAAAGTCGCCGCAGAGGGTATTAAAGTCGCTGCTGAGGCGTTAAAGTTAAAGTCGCCGCAGAGGGCGTTAAAGTCGCCGCTGAGGTGTTAAAGTTGCCGCAGAGGGCGATACAGTCACCGCAGAGGGCGATACAGTCGCCGCTGAGGGCGTTAAAGTCGCCGCTGAGGCGTTAAAGTTAAAGTCGCCACAGAGGGCGTTAAAGTCGCCGCAGAGGGCGTTAAAGTTAAAGTCGCCACAGAGGGCGTTAAAGTCGCCGCAGAGGGCGTTAAAGTCGCCGCAGAGGGCGTTAAAGTCGCCGCTGAGGCGTTAAAGTCGCCGCTGAGGCGTTAAAGTCGCCGCTGAGGCGTTAAAGTTAAAGTCGCCGCAGAGGGCGATACAGTCGCCGCAGAGGGCGTTAAAGTCGCCGCAGAGGGCGTTAAAGTCGCCGCAGAGGGCGTTAAAGTCGCCGCAGAGGGCGTTAAAGTCGCCGCTGAGGCGTTAAAGTTAAAGTCGCCGCTGAGGGCGTTAAAGTTGCCGCTGAGGCGTTAAAGTTAAAGTCGCCGCAGAGGGCGTTAAAGTTAAAGTCGCCGCAGAGGGCGTTAAAGTCGCCGCAGAGGGCGTTAAAGTCGCCGCAGAGGCGTTAAAGTCGCCACAGAGGGCGTTAAAGTCGTAACTGAGGCATTAAAGTTAAAGTCGCCGCAGAGGGCGTTAAAGTCACCGCGGAGGCGTTAAAGTTAAAGTCGCCGCAGAGGGCGTTAAAGTCGCCGCAGAGGGCGTTAAAGTCGCCGCAGAGGGCGTTAAAGTTCCCGCTGAGGCGTTAAAGTTGCCGCAGAGGGCGATACAGTCACCGCAGAGGGCGATACAGTCACCGCAGAGGGCGATACAGTCGCCGCAGAGGGCGTTAAAGTCGCCGCAGAGGGCGTTAAAGTCGCCGCAGAGGGCGTTAAAGTCGCCGCTGAGGCGTTAAAGTTAAAGTCGCCGCTGAGGGCGTTAAAGTTGCCGCAGAGGGCGATACAGTCACCGCAGAGGGCGATACAGTCACCGCAGAGGGCGTTAAAGTCGCCGCAGAGGGCGTTAAAGTCGCCGCTGAGGCGTTAAAGTTAAAGTCGCCGCAGAGGGCGTTAAAGTCGCCGCAGAGGGCGTTAAAGTCGCCGCAGAGGGCGTTAAAGTCGCCGCTGAGGCGTTAAAGTTAAAGTCGCCACAGAGGGCGTTAAAGTCGCCGCAGAGGGCGTTAAAGTCGCCGCTGAGGCGTTAAAGTTGCCGCAGAGGGCGATACAGTCACCGCAGAGGGCGATACAGTCGCCGCAGAGGGCGTTAAAGTCGCCGCACAGGGCGTTAAAGTCGCCGCAGAGGGCGTTAAAGTCGCCGCTGAGGCGTTAAAGTTAAAGTCGCCGCTGAGGGCGTTAAAGTCGCCGCTGAGGCGTTAAAGTTAAAGTCGCCTCTGAGGGCGTTAAAGTCGCCGCTGAGGCGTTAAAGTTAAAGTCGCCACAGAGGGCGTTAAAGTCGCCGCAGAGGGCGTCAAAGTCGCCACAGAGGGCGTCAAAGTCGCCGCAGAGGGCGTTAAAGTCGCCGCAGAGGGCGTCAAAGTCGCCGCAGAGGGCGTTAAAGTCGCCGCTGAGGGCGTTATAGTCGCCGCAGAGGGCGTAAAAGTCGCCCTAGAGGGCGTTAAAGTCGCCGCAGAGGGCGTTAAAGTCGCCGCTGAGGCGTTAAAGTTAAGGTCGCCACAGAGGGCGTTAAAGTCGCCGCAGAGGGCGTTAAAGTCGCCGCTGAGGCGTTAAAGTTAAAGTCGCCGCAGAGGGCGTTAAAGTCGCCGCAGAGGGCGTTAAAGTCGCCGCAGAGGGCGTTAAAGTCGCCGCAGAGGGCGTTAAAGTCGCCGCTGAGGCGTTAAAGTTAAAGTCGCCGCTGAGGCGTTAAAGTTAAAGTCGCCGCAGAGGGCGTTAAAGTCGCCGCAGAGGGCGTCAAAGTCGCCGCAGAGGGCGTCCAAGTCGCCGCAGAGGGCGTAAAAGTCACCGCAGAGGGCGTTAAAGTCGCCGCAGAGGGCGTTAAAGTCGCCGCTGAGGCGTTAAAGTTAAGGTCGCCACAGAGGGCGTAAAAGTCACCGCAGAGGGCGTTAAAGTCGCCGCAGAGGGCGTTAAAGTCGCCGCAGAGGGCGTTAAAGTCGCCGCTGAGGCGTTAAAGTTAAAGTCGCCGCAGAGGGCGTTAAAGTTAAAGTCGCCGCAGAGGGCGTTAAAGTCGCCGCAGAGGGCGTTAAAGTCGCCGCTGAGGCGTTAAAGTCGCCGCTGAGGCGTTAAAGTCGCCGCTGAGGCGTTAAAGTTGCCGCAGAGGGCGATACAGTCACCGCAGAGGGCGATACAGTCGCCGCAGAGGGCGTTAAAGTCGCCGCAGAGGGCGTTAAAGTCGCCGCAGAGGGCGTCAAAGTCGCCGCTGAGGGCGTCAAAGTCGCCGCTGAGGGCGTCAAAGTCGCCGCAGAGGGCGTTAAAGTTAAAGTCGCCACAGAGGGCGTTAAAGTCGCCGCAGAGGGCGTTAAAGTCGCCGCTGAGGCGTTAAAGTTAAAGTCGCCGCAGAGGGCGTTAAAGTCGCCGCTGAGGCGTTAAAGTTAAAGTCGCCACAGAGGGCGTTAAAGTCGCCGCAGAGGGCGTTAAAGTCGCCGCAGAGGGCGTTAAAGTCGCCGCTGAGGCGTTAAAGTTGCCGCAGAGGGCGATACAGTCACCGCAGAGGGCGATACAGTCACCGCAGAGGGCGTTAAAGTCGCCGCAGAGGGCGTTAAAGTCGCCGCTGAGGCGTTAAAGTTAAAGTCGCCGCTGAGGGCGTTAAAGTCGCCGCTGAGGGCGTTAAAGTCGCCGCTGAGGGCGATACAGTCGCCGCTGAGGGCGATACAGTCACCGCAGAGGGCGTTAAAGTCGCCGCAGAGGGCGTTAAAGTCGCCGCAGAGGGCGTTAAAGTCGCCGCAGAGGGTATTAAAGTCGCCGCTGAGGCGTTAAAAGTTAAAGTCGCCGCAGAGGGCGTTAAAGTCGCCGCTGAGGCGTTAAAGTTGCCGCAGAGGGCGATACAGTCGCCGCAGAGGGCGATACAGTCACCGCAGAGGGCGATACAGTCACCGCAGAGGGCGTTAAAGTCGCCGCAGAGGGCGTTAAAGTCGCCGCAGAGGGCGTTAAAGTCGCCGCAGAGGGCGTTAAAGTCGCCGCTGAGGCGTTAAAGTTAAAGTCGCCGCAGAGGGCGTTAAAGTCGCCGCAGAGGGCGTTAAAGTCGCCGCTGAGGCGTTAAAGTTAAAGTCGCCGCTGAGGCGTTAAAGTTAAAGTCGCCGCAGAGGGCGTTAAAGTCGCCGCAGAGGGCGTCAAAGTCGCCGCAGAGGGCGTCAAAGTCGCCGCAGAGGGCGTCAAAGTCGCCGCAGAGGGCGTAAAAGTCACCGCAGAGGGCGTTAAAGTCGCCGCAGAGGGCGTTAAAGTCGCCGCTGAGGCGTTAAAGTTAAGGTCGCCACAGAGGGCGTAAAAGTCACCGCAGAGGGCGTTAAAGTCGCCGCAGAGGGCGTTAAAGTCGCCGCAGAGGGCGTTAAAGTCGCCGCTGAGGCGTTAAAGTTAAAGTCGCCGCAGAGGGCGTTAAAGTTAAAGTCGCCGCAGAGGGCGTTAAAGTCGCCGCAGAGGGCGTTAAAGTCGCCGCTGAGGCGTTAAAGTCGCCGCTGAGGCGTTAAAGTCGCCGCTGAGGCGTTAAAGTTGCCGCAGAGGGCGATACAGTCACCGCAGAGGGCGATACAGTCGCCGCAGAGGGCGTTAAAGTCGCCGCAGAGGGCGTTAAAGTCGCCGCTGAGGGCGTCAAAGTCGCCGCAGAGGGCGTCAAAGTCGCCGCAGAGGGCGTTAAAGTCGCCGCAGAGGGCGTTAAAGTCGCCGCTGAGGCGTTAAAGTTAAGGTCGCTGCAGAGGGCGTTAAAGTCGCCGCTGAGGCGTTAAAGTTAAGGTCGCTGCAGAGGGCGTTAAAGTTAAAGTCGCCGCAGAGGGCGTTAAAGTCACCGCAGAGGGCGTTAAAGTCGCCGCAGAGGGCGTTAAAGTCGCCGCTGAGGCGTTAAAGTTAAGGTCGCTGCAGAGGGCGTTAAAGTTAAAGTCGCCGCAGAGGGCGTTAAAGTTAAAGTCGCCGCAGAGGGCGTTAAAGTCGCCGCAGAGGGCGTTAAAGTCGCCGCAGAGGGCGTTAAAGTCGCCGCAGAGGGCTTTAAAGTCGCCGCAGAGGGCGTTAAAGTTGCCGCAGAGGGCGTTAAAGTCGCCGTACAAGGCGTTAATGAGCCGCAGGGGTCCCCGAGGGCCACAATCCTCAGAATAATCAGTCATGTTCATTGGCTGTTGGATCCATTTAGTGGAAGTCAGGTGTGTTGGAGCAGGGCTACATGGAAAACCTGCAGGATTGTGGCCCTCCAGGACCGACTGCGGTAGAAACTGTCCCTGAATCTTTTCCTGGAGCAGGAAGTAAATGCATTTATTTTCCCCTCATGAGCAAAGATTTATGCTTCGACCTCATAGGCTTGTTTTTCTGTCATTATTATTATTATTATTAGTAGTAGTAGTAGTATTAGTGTTGTAGGAAAGGCATGTTGGCATCATATTTTCTAATATATGTAAATAAATTAGCAAAAAATCTATTAATATGTTAGTTAATATGTTAATATGTAAATAGACGTAGGTTATATACAGTTTATTTATTATTATTTTTTAAATCCTACAGTGGTATATAATTTAATATGTATATATAAATAATTAAAAAGAAAAAGGAAAAAAATTATAAATTTAATAAAAACTTAATGAATGTCAATAAAGGTAATGAATAGGAAATATTCCGTAAAAAAAAAAATTAAGGTTCCAATGGGCGCTAATTTTATATTTTGTGTGTTGTGTCTTTATGGGTTAAATGGATTTAGATTTTTTTCTGCCATTTAAATTAGGAGAACTATGTCAATATTTATTGTTAATGAAAAATCTTCTTTAAAGTTTTATTTGATGATGCATTATTATTTCTTTTTATATATAATCTTCTTTTGTTTGAAATGAAGTTATTTAATGTACAGTTAAATTTATATTGGTTGCTTAAATATTTATATTTGGATGATTTTAAATGAAACAAAAAGCTTAAAAAGAGAAAACTTAATGATTTTAGTTTTATTTTAACTTAATTCTACTTGTTCAGCTTTTTAAATCTAAATTAAATGACATACTAATAAATCAGACGTTCAGCTGTGAAGTTGTTTGAACTGAGTTGTTTTTGTGATGTTTTCCGTTAAATCCTGAGGGAAAGTGTCCCAAACGTTTGTAAACATCTGCAGAAAAGAGAGCTGGATTGTCAGCGGCAGCGAGGGGAGGAAATGGACGCCATGTTGACGGAGAAGGAGAAGAGACTGGCGGAGAAGGAGGCCTACATCGTCCACCTGCAGACGGGTTTGGCAGGAGATCAGCCCATCACACCTGCAGCACAGGTCGGTCTCCTCTTCAGCACGTCCTGCAGACATCATCTCAGCTGTTTTTCACTGCAATAAAGTCGTCTGCAACGTTTCGCTGCAACGCTAACCCGTGTGGTCGTCCTCAGACGGTTCAGGGCGGCGGAGCGGCGGCAGAGGAGCTGCAGCTGCTGGTGCAGAGCCTGACCAAGAAGGTGGGAGAAGCAGAGGAGCGCTTCAGCTTGCTGCAGGAGCAGGCGGACAGCCTGAAAGAGCTGCTGGCGTCCGAGAAGGAGCAGTACAGTCAGAAGGAGAGCATGTTCAAACAGAACGTAGGTGCATGACGGCAGTCTGATGCTCTACGGCAGAATTCCTCGCCGCTGTCTGACGCTGTTGCCATGTTTGTTTTCAGATCCAGACATTCAAAGACATCATAATTCAGAAAGATAATCAGCTGACGGAGATGAACAAGATGCACGAGCAGGAACTGTTTAAGCTAGCCGCCAAGTCGGACGCCAGCGCAGACCTGGAGCAGGTAGAGGCGCTCTGCTTTGCTGCTGTTTCCGCTCTTCCTCACAGCTCATTTTCTATTCTATTCTATTCTATTCTATTCTACAGTAATTTAGACGCTTTTATCCAAAGCGACTTACATATGAGTGAGAACAGCACAAGCAGGAAATCAAACAGTAGAAGACATCGTAGGAAGGTGCTGGTGGACTGTCCAGTTGGACGCAGATCCTTCCATGAAGTGCTACAGGCTTTTTGTTTTTTTGTCATTTCCTCCCTTCCCACCCCATAATCTCACCTATGTGATAATACAAAGAATTAATACCTTAATGTTTGTTGCAAAGAACTGGGCTAAGTTCTCCAACTTTCCAAGTGTTGAAGTGCTCCTTGAAGAGCTGAGTCTTCAGCTTGCTCTTAAAAGTAGACAGGGACTCTGCAGAGCAGACAGTTTGGGAGATCATTCCACCATCGTGGAACAACAGAGGAAAAGAGTCTGGCTGGTGATTTAGTCCCACGTTGTGGTGGTAACACGAGGCGTCTTTCACTGGTGGAACGTAGCTGTGGAGAGGGAGTGTAGGTCTGGATTAGGGAGTGAAGGTAGACGGGAGCCGTTTGAGTTATTGTTTTGTAAACCAGAAGCAAAGCTTTAAATTTGACGCGTGCTGCCGGAAGCCAATGAAGAGCGATTAGCAGCGGAGTGACATGAGCTCGTTTGGGTTGGTTGAAGACCAGACGCACTGCAGCATTCTGGATCATCTGCAGAGGTTTAACCAGCATGCAGGCAGACCTGCCAGTAGGGAACTGCAGTAATCGATGCGTGAGATGACCAGAGCCTGAACCAACAGTTAAGTCATGTGTTCTGTCAGGTACGTCTGATTCTCTTGATGTTGTAGAGAGAATATCGACAGGTACGGGCAACCGAGGCAACATGGACCTTAAAGGTCAGCTGGTCATCCATCATGACACCAAGATTCCGGGCAGCAGATGTAGGAACAAGTATGAAAGAGTTGAGCTTCACACTTAATGCTGATTTTTCTTTTCCTCAGCTTTTAAAGGCGCTGAAGCAGAAGCTTCATGAGAAGGAGGAGGTGCTGCTGGGTAAAACCCAGGTCATCGACGTCCTGCAGGGAGAGGTGGATGGCAGGGACCAGCAGATAAAGGTCAGGTCCTCACTTTCCAAACCCGCCTGCTGGAGAAGAGCTGGACGACACGTAGCTGACCTCTAACTTTCCATTTCATTCCCGACAGGAGCTCATGGAGCGGCTGCGGCGCCTACAAGTAGAGCGAGAGAGCCTTGAATCCAAGATGGAGGCAGAGAAGCATGTGATGCGAGCACAGCTTCGCGACCTGATGGAGAAGCAACAGGTTGAGGTGCAACTGATGACTGAGCAGCATGAAGCGCAGATGGAGCAAATCCAGCAAGACCTGCTGGGGCAGCTGGAGGAGCTCCAGCGAGCCTCCTTAACGGCACCACCTGGCAGTCAGGAGACGTCGGGGAGCGGAAACCTGCCCGCCGATTCCGCCTCCGTCCAGAGGATGGCGGAGCTGGAAGGTCTGCGTGTTGACGTCTCAGCTAGCTTCAGCAGATGTGGCCGAGTTCTTCAGCCTGTTGGAATGACATTTCCTCATTTCCTTTCAGCTCAAGCAAAGCAGAAAACAGAAGAAGCCAGCAGGTCGGAGGCCAAGTTCCTCAAAATGAAAGCGTGGTCTAAATCTCGAATCAGACAGCTGGAGGACGAGTTGAAGAAAAGCCAGGTGAGCCGCCTGAAAGCCTGCAACAATTTAAAACCATTGTTTCTCTGCAGAGGTTTTTCTTACATTTCTGGGTTTTTTTTTTTAAAGGTCTGGTATGATACGCTAGATTTAGATTTTTAACAATACACTTTTCTCTCTGTTACACTTTTACTGATTTATTTTGGTGCCGATTTGATTTAAATTGCGATTCCTCCGTTTTGCTGATTTTTACTTTTTAAACAGCAGACTCGGGGTGGGAAAATCCAATCGGGGTTTGTTTGCTTCACAATTTTAAGAGATTTTTTTGTTAAAAAATTGATTATTTTTTCAAATAAACAAATAAAATCAAAAATAAAATTTTTGTAATTTTTTTATTGATCTTTTTACTTGTGTTCTTGGGCTTTATAGCCGCAGAATGATGGTTGGCTATTGTGTTGTTTTTTTTCCCTCGTTGAAATAAAAAATGAGCAAAAAAAAAAAGAACTTGATGAAGTTCCTGCTGCGCTACGTTTAGCTGTTAGCTCTGCATTTAGCTCAGGACGGCGTCCTGCTGGGTGGGCGGTAACGTTAGTCGTGTTACCGCTGGACGCCACATGTGCTTTACAGAGTTTACAGCTGTCCACATGTCCAGCTCTGCTCTTCCCTTCAGAGCTAAACATCCTAAATGTGTCCAGACTTTGGACTTAAAATGTGACGGTGGAGGATTTATCTGCACATTTCTGCAGGTTGTCGCCGTTCTCCATCTTCTGTTTATGTGTTTTCCTAAACGGATAAAATGTCGTGTTACTGGTCGGAGAGAAACATGTCGCCCCCTGCTGGAGAAAAACCAAAACTTCTTCTCCATCTGGCTTCTAAACATAGAAACATAAATATACAAAATAAAAACAAATAAACCTAAAGACAAAAATTTATTAAAATTATGAAACAAAAAAAAATCGTGTTTTTTTATGTGAATCGATTCCCCCCCCCCCCCCCCCCCCCCAGCCCTGTTAATCAGCCTTTACATACCCAGAACCAATGTTGATGGCCATAAAACCTATTTTCCACATAACGTATATATTTACATCTCCTTCAGGTGACAGAGTGACACATCTTCATTCTTCTGTAGTAATGTGTCATCTCTCCGCTTTCTGGACAGCCGAGGGTTAAACATACAGCCCTTTAAGTTGTCAGGATGTCCTTTCAGACAGGAGACAGATAGAAACAGACCTCCTGATGAATATTCTCTTTGGTGACATTTTGGCCTTTTCGTTTATCTTCAGTCCAAGTTGCTTTCCTGTCAAACCGGCTCGAAACACGTCGCAGCACATAAACATGTGTAAAAGTAGAAATGATTTATATTAAAGTAGTGATTCCTCTCATGTTTAAGATATCTTCTGTCCCCGTCGCCTTTAGGCTGGAGTTGCTCCTCCTGACCTGACGGCCTTGCGGAGTCGAGTCACGGCCCTGGAGGAGGAGCGGGAGGAAAACCAGTGGAAGGTGGAGCAGTACGAGGAGCTGAAAGCAAACAACGGTAGTACGATGAGACCTGAGGCGGTCTGCCACACCTGGTCTTCATTCGGTGGAAGAAACTCTTGTTGTGTTTCTCTCAGAAATGCTGGAGACGAAGCTGGTTTTGTATGAGGAGCAACAGCGAGTGCTGCAGGCAGACCTGGAGCAGTTCACCAAGAGGGCCGCGTCTCAGGTCAGGGATTCAGGTTGTATCTGAACGTATCCGGGGAGAACGGCGTCACTGAAAGGTCTCCTGACCGCAGGCCAGCGAGTCGGGCAGCGCCGAGGACGCTCAGAGTCAGGTGCTGGAGTGGCAGGAGATGGTCGCAGAGGCGGTCAGCGCCAGGGACCGAGCCAGGGAGGAGAAGGCTGCCATGGCGCTTCGCATCAGCCACATGGAGGAGGAGCGAGAGGGTAAGGTGGACATGCACACCCGTAGATGAATCACTAGAAGCAGGAAAGGGTGAGAATAAAACCGAAAGAGGAGAAACCAGCTGATGCATGTCTCATCTGCTTAGAAATCATTTACATCAACAAACAAGCCGTTTGTGATGCTAACGCCGTCTTCTCTGAGCTGCAGCTCATCCCAGTAGGCTCCAGTTTGCCACTGAGGTGGACTTTCTAAACCAGCAGCCGTTGCTGAACAGAAAACTCCAGTTTATCAACATTTTTTTATTTAAACCAGAAACTAAAAGCAGAACGATGGAAAAGACGTTCTCTTCATCTTTTCTGCCTTTAACACAGATGCTGAATGCAGTTTCCTCCTGCAGACACGTTGAAGCTTCCCGTAACGTTTGCACACGTGCATGTCTGCACGTGCACATCTGCTCTCGGTTAAACAGCGATGACCAATCAGAAGTTGATGAGATGAGATCCAGCTGCAGCTGAACTCCGGACCACTTGATGATTTCCTGTAAACGTTAAATAAAACTGGGATTAAACTGCGATACGTCAGTTTTATCAGCAGGACGGGGGCGAATGTGTAAGCCTGGGGACGCTTGTTCCATCCTCCACGAGAAACAAGAACTGAGTTCTGTCTCTCGAAGCTGCAAAAGAAGAAAAACATTCTTGTTCGGCAGGTCCATCCATCCTCCAGGAGAAGCAGGTCTGCAGCGGGGAGGGGTCACTGCGGGGGGGCGATGTCTGCTTTATGTGCCATGAACCCGGTTGTTTCCTCCACCAGGTCATGTTTTTACCGCCGTCTTTGTGTTCAAGATAACTCAAAAGGTTACGGACGGATTTTTATAAAAACTTTAGAGTTGTTGGAAATGTAAAAATGAAGAACTGATTAAATTCTGGGGGTGATCCGGATCACCGTTTGGATCCAGGAATGTTTTAAAAGGATTCTTTAACATCGTGCTCGGCGGAGGTTTCTGCTCTCCGAGTTTCTAGTTTCATATTTAACGAGCAGCTTCGTCCGCGGCGGGGCGGGTCGTGCACGCGGCGGCGGGGCGGGTCGTGCACGCGGCTGGATCCGAGTGTTTTAATGCTACATGTAAAAATGTTGGTACTTTCTCACCACCTCGATCAGCTGTTTTATCAGAACAATCCTTTATACCTGCAACAGCAAACATGCGGAAGCAGCAACTCCGCTTCCTGCTTTCTCCGTGTTAACCACGCCCACCTCACATGTCCGACCAATCACATGGTACTTCTCGGAGCCCCGAAAGAAAAAACTTCTGCAGCCCGATGTGTCGAGAACTGTCTTCAAACGCGTCTGCGAGAACAAAATTACATCATTTTCTTCTCGGAGCCTCGAGAACAAGAATAAAGTTCTGGCTTCTCCTGGAGGATGGAACAGGCTTAATTATCTGTTATTCACGCCACATTTCATCTGCACGTGCACGCGCCTTTGCACATCGGAGCGGAGGAGAACTGAGAAAGGACACGCTGTCATCTAAATAAGAAAATGATTTTATTAAACTCCAGTGTGCAACCTGGATGAAAACTGTTCAGAGAGGCAGCCCGATGCTGAAGTTGGCTTCTGGTTTGCGATTTAAAGGACGATTCCACGACTTTTAGGAACCTTTACCGCATCAGACCAGGTTCTGCTGAAAAACTCTGAGATGTTTTTCATCGTTCACATCTGAAAAGAATTCTGCTGAGCTGGAAGATTCATTGAAACATTTTCTGACTGGAGAAACTTTTTTTTCTGTTGTTAAAAATGCATGCGAGCCCCATTTATGTGTTGTTTGCTCTCAGACAGTCAGTCCCACCACACCCCGGTCAGGCTTAGGACCAGTTCTGTGCTTTTTAGCGCTGTAGTTGTGTTTTTGACTCATCAGACGTCGACATGACGCGAACAGGGAACAAGTTTTTACCCGTTTGCTGTGCAGAAACTGCAGCGAGCTGCCTGGATTCCTGCAGCCGTCGAAGCTGTGCTCCGGTACAGGGTCTGCAGTTCCCACCTCGCCTCCGCTTCTCCGACCACACGGACTGTTTTCTGTCTGCAGGTGGGAAAACGGAGGCGAGAGACGGCATCCTGAGTAGGAAGCTGTCCAGGCGGGTGTTTCTTCTTCTTCTCACGTCGACGATCTGATCAGTCAGAAACAGTCTGGAAAAAGACCTCCACGAAGAAGACAAACACTTGGTCTGTTTCACTCGACCGTATACCTTTCCACCCTCGCAAGGCAGTGTCGCGCCAGTGTGAATGGAATATGTTATTATAACGGATCTGAAGTTGATGTTTCGGTAAAGGAGGTTAAGAGCAGACGGTATGTTTCGGTAAAGAGCAGACGGTACGTTTCGGTAAAGAGCAGACGGTACGTTTCGGTAAAGAGCAGACGGTATGTTTCGGTAAAGAGCAGACGGCACGTTTCGGTAAAGAGAAGACGGTACATTTCTGTAAAGAGAAGACGGTACGTTTCTGTAAAGAGCAGACGGTACGTTTCGGTAAAGAGCAGACGGTATGTTTCGGTAAAGAGCAGACGGCACGTTTCGGTAAAGAGAAGACGGTACGTTTCTGTAAAGAGCAGACGGTACGTTTCGGTAAAGAGCAGACGGTACGTTTCGGTAAAGAGCCGACGGTACGTTTCGGTAAAGAGCAGACGGTACGTTTCGGTAAAGAGCAGACGGTACGTTTCGGTAAAGAGCAGACGGTACGTTTCGGTAAAGAGCAGACGGTACGTTTCGGTAAAGAGCAGACGGTACGTTTCGGTAAAGAGCAGACGGTACGTTTCGGTAAAGAGCAGACGGTACGTTTCGGTAAAGAGCAGACGGTACGTTTCGGTAAAGAGCAGACGGTACGTTTCGGTAAAGAGCAGACGGTACGTTTCGGTAAAGAGCAGACGGTACGTTTCGGTAAAGAGCCGACGGTACGTTTCGGTAAAGAGCCGACGGTACGTTTCGGTAAAGAGCCGACGGTACGTTTCGGTAAAGAGCCGACGGTACGTTTCGGTAAAGAGCCGACGGTACGTTTCGGTAAAGAGCCGACGGTACGTTTCGGTAAAGAGCCGACGGTACGTTTCGGTAAAGAGCAGACGGTACGTTTCGGTAAAGAGCAGACGGTACGTTTCGGTAAAGAGCCGACGGTACGTTTCGGTAAAGAGCCGACGGTACGTTTCGGTAAAGAGCCGACGGTACGTTTCGGTAAAGAGCCGACGGTACGTTTCGGTAAAGAGCCGACGGTACGTTTCGGTAAAGAGCCGACGGTACGTTTCGGTAAAGAGCCGACGGTACGTTTCGGTAAAGAGCCGACGGTACGTTTCGGTAAAGAGCCGACGGTACGTTTCGGTAAAGAGCCGACGGTACGTTTCGGTAAAGAGCCGACGGTACGTGTCGGTAAAGAGCCGACGGTACGTGTCGGTAAAGAGCCGACGGTACGTTTCGGTAAAGAGCCGACGGTACGTTTCGGTAAAGAGCCGACGGTACGTTTCGGTAAAGAGCCGACGGTACGTTTCGGTAAAGAGCCGACGGTACGTTTCGGTAAAGAGCCGACGGTACGTTTCGGTAAAGAGCCGACGGTACGTTTCGGTAAAGAGCCGACGGTACGTTTCGGTAAAGAGCCGACGGTACGTTTCGGTAAAGAGCCGACGGTACGTTTCGGTAAAGAGCCGACGGTACGTTTCGGTAAAGAGCCGACGGTACGTTTCGGTAAAGAGCCGACGGTACGTTTCGGTAAAGAGCCGACGGTACGTTTCGGTAAAGAGAAGACGGTACGTTTCGGTAAAGAGCCGACGGTACGTTTCGGTAAAGAGCCGACGGTACGTTTCGGTAAAGAGCCGACGGTACGTTTCGGTAAAGAGCCGACGGTACGTTTCGGTAAAGAGCCGACGGTACGTTTCGGTAAAGAGCCGACGGTACGTTTCGGTAAAGAGCCGACGGTACGTTTCGGTAAAGAGCCGACGGTACGTTTCGGTAAAGAGCCGACGGTACGTTTCGGTAAAGAGCCGACGGTACGTTTCGGTAAAGAGCCGACGGTACGTTTCGGTAAAGAGCCGACGGTACGTTTCGGTAAAGAGCCGACGGTACGTTTCGGTAAAGAGCCGACGGTACGTTTCGGTAAAGAGCCGACGGTACGTTTCGGTAAAGAGCCGACGGTACGTTTCGGTAAAGAGCCGACGGTACGTTTCGGTAAAGAGCCGACGGTACGTTTCGGTAAAGAGCCGACGGTACGTTTCGGTAAAGAGCCGACGGTACGTTTCGGTAAAGAGCCGACGGTACGTTTCGGTAAAGAGCAGACGGTACGTTTCGGTAAAGAGCAGACGGTACGTTTCGGTAAAGAGCCGACGGTACGTTTCGGTAAAGAGCCGACGGTACGTTTCGGTAAAGAGCCGACGGTACGTTTCGGTAAAGAGCCGACGGTACGTTTCGGTAAAGAGCAGACGGTACGTTTCGGTAAAGAGCCGACGGTACGTTTCGGTAAAGAGCCGACGGTACGTTTCGGTAAAGAGCCGACGGTACGTTTCGGTAAAGAGCCGACGGTACGTTTCGGTAAAGAGCAGACGGTACGTTTCGGTAAAGAGCCGACGGTACGTTTCGGTAAAGAGCCGACGGTACGTTTCGGTAAAGAGCCGACGGTACGTTTCGGTAAAGAGCCGACGGTACGTTTCGGTAAAGAGCCGACGGTACGTTTCGGTAAAGAGCCGACGGTACGTTTCGGTAAAGAGCCGACGGTACGTTTCGGTAAAGAGACGGTGGATGTTCTGCAACGTGCATCAGCGTTCCAGATGTGCAGCTCATGTTTTCTACTGTCCTGACTCATCTTTACTTTGTTTTTGCTTTATTTTCCGCCCTCACCGCTGTCATGTGGGAGACTTGGTTTACTCTGTGCTGCCTCCCATCTCGTGGACCTCGCCCCCCCTGACTCCCTCTCCAGCCCCTGCTCCACGGATGGGGGCAGCCACACAGAATGGTTTCCCATCAGTTTTGTGCACGCAGGCTCCTCCAAACATCTGGTGCAGCTCGTGCACACTGCACTGCCTGCAGCCGCCCTGAGCTTTGTCTTCGTCGTGGTGAGCTGCAGGCAGTGCAGTGACAGGATGCACCGTAGAGTCTGCTCCTCTAGTCCCACCCTCCCTTTACATTTCTTTACCCTTTTCTTGTCCTCTGTTTAACCCTTTCTCCTGTCTGTCCTTTGGTTTCCGGTGTGGACACACTAAAATCATTTAACACGCTCCTCCAACATCAATATTCTGCTGCCAGATTTGGCTAAACGTCAGTGTTTTTGTGGTAAAATTCTCACTAACTCTGGGATGTGAAGCTGACATAAGTTCCTGCTTGGCTCTTTAACACGCAGGGATTTATCAGCTGTCCTGACTTTAAGGTGGATCCAGTAAATAAAACCAAATCAGAGTAGAAATAAAACCACTAACAATCTCTTTAACATTAAGGTGAGTTTTATTGTGTGTGTGTGTGTGTTAATGGTTCCTTATTTAATTACAGGAGTAAATAAAGAGAGTAAAGGACTCTGGATAAGTACTGAGAATTAAAAGCTGTGTTTTTAGTAAAAGTTGGTGATGTGCAGGAAGGTGGTTGTGTCTGCAGACGTGGAGTGTGTTTGTTGCTTTTAGGCTTTTAAGATGAGCTTCATCCACGTCTCTGCTGCCACCAGGCTGCAGGAATGGCAGCTTGCATGTCGTTTAGAAACAAAATCCCCCTTTTTTTAACCTGTGTGTGTGTGTGTGTGTGTGTGTGTGTGTGTGTGTGTGTGTGTGTGTGTGTGTGTGTGTGTGTGTGTGTGTGTGTTTATCTTTGGTCCTCGGGGATCCCTGCTTTTAAACATGCAGATTTTAACTCCCTGGAGGTTTTCCTTCTCAGCTACCTCACGGCTCCATTACGACTCAGGAGCTACGACTTTATTAAACAGTTATCAGGATTTTCCTCCACTGAGGTTTTTCCTCCTTCATACGACTATACTCCAGTCAGGATCCACTAATGCAACTTACCAAACTCCTCCACTGTCCTGTCTTTATGTGGAACCAGAAATAAATCCTCACGTTGTCTTTAAATGTTTCCCGGGAATCTTCAGGGAAACTGTTGGCAGTGGTTTGGAACAAGCAGCTCCTCTAACTGGGCTGAACGGAGCTGCTGCCGCTGGTTTGATTAGATTTTATTTTGGCTTTAAACAGCTTCATATGCAGGAAGTCCATAAAACCGCTGCCTTCAGACCCGATGAGGAAATCTGGTGCTCTGTAGCTGCAAGGCGAGCTGCTAGCTTCTTGCTAGCTCTGCTGTTTACTGTTTGCCACCTGGACGCTTTAAGGCAGGACTACTCAATTAGATATTCAGGTGGGCCAGATTTAAAAAAAAAAAAAAAAAAAAAATGATCAGAGTAAATAAAGTAAGGGAAAAGGAATCAGTAAAAATAATTTTTTTGAAAAAAATTTACATTTACATTTAGAAAAATAAGTAGTTTATTCATTTTTCTATTTTAAATTCAGTCCCACATGAAAAGGACAAATGCACAAAATAAAATAATAAAAATTCCAGTCAGAGACAATTTTTCTCCTCACCTTTAACATAAAAAAGTCATATCCAACTAAACTTCTCGATGTGGCGCCTCCTCACATTATAATCTTTACACACCGCCACACACTCATTGCATATTAAACACGTCGGTTTGGCGCTCAAATGTTACGGATAAAAAATAAATACTTATCAGTCCAGGCAGGGTGAAATCTGCAGTTTTCGTTGTTAATTATGAGTTTTGGGACAGAGAGCGACATGCTAGCTAGCGCTACTCTACAACTTCAAAACACAACAAAACTGGGGTTAATGTTGCTAGGCAACCAAGCGTTGCATTCATGGTCTGCACAACTGTAGGATTATAGGCTACTTAATAAGCGAAGGAATGACTGAAGGTTCTTTATTAATGTCTTTATTCTTTTACATAAGCTGGGCCACATGGAGGTTGGTTCTGGGCCGCCATCTGAAGAGGCCTGCCTTCCGGTGACGGACTTCTGGTCCTTAAAGCGTCCGGTTCATCCGCATCTTTTATGTTCCTGCCTCGCTTTGAATCTATGTTTCTGTCATTTCAAAGTAGTTTCTGAACATTTACAAATCATCAGGTTGTGTGACCATGAATCACCCCCCAACAAGGCAGCCCTGGTGATTTAGGTTTAACTATAACCTGCCAGTTTCTGCATGTTCTGCAACCTTTATCCCAAATGGTTTTACTGGTTTACATTCCCAACGATACGCAGACACATTGGTTTTCCAGAATGTCCATCCGAACACGTCTGGAAGGAGAAAAGCTCATAAATCCATTCATACCGAGCACATTTTCCTCTGTCCTCCCTGACGGTGCTGACAACAGCAGTTTTCCCATAAATAACCTTTTTTTTTTTTTTTTTTACGTTTGTCACCTAAAAGTTTCAAACAGACTCCATGAAGCCGTTATTTAACGACCATTTCATGTCCGAGCCAACCTGAAGGATTTTCACAGTGGAGGGATTTGGTTTTCAGCCACATTGGAGGGTTTGGGGCATAAAGAGCCTGTTGGCGGCCATGTCCCAGTTAACTGGACTGTAGTGGTCCGCCGTTCAGGTTCAGAACTGACTTAAAGTGACGATAATGAACAATCTGTAAGAATAATGGTGGCGTTTAAGGCTGCGGTTTAAATGTGAAAAGAAGTAATCATGACATCCCCGTTTCCATGTCTTTGACTCGCTGTGGTTGTCTGCAGTCCCGGATCTGCAGGTCCGGCTTTGCTTCCAGTCCGGCTGAAAGCAGAGGGTTGTGTCAGGAAGGGCGTTCGGCGTAAAGCCTTCCTCAGTACGACCGTCTGAACGTGGCTTCGGTACGGGTGATTCGCCGTGGCGACCTCTTCTGGAAGGGAAACATGATCAGAAACATTTAAGAGTGTGTGTGTGTGTGTGTGTGTGTGTGTGTGTGTGTGTGTGTGTGTGTGTGTGTGTGTGTGTGTGTGTGTGTGTGTGTGTGTGTGTTTCACCGCCTGCAATCGGAGTGTTTTGTGTTGCTGGAAGGACTCGCTCTAACGCACCCTCTCTCTCCTTCAGCGCGGTCCGAGTGGCCTGCTTCTGCTTCTCCCGCTGTGATAACCGCTTTAACACACTGAACTCCTTCCTCTTCCTCACCCTTCTGCTTCGAGCTGCGTCCTTCCTTCCCTCCTTCACGCACCAAATCCAGCCTGTTGTCACAAAACAGATGGGAACGTGTTGTTCTGTCAGTCTGCCTGCTTGCATCCCGCGCTGCTCGGGGGAGAAAGTGCCAGAAGTTTGCTGTGTTTCTGCATAACTGTCTGGTTAACCAAGACGAAGCACAGAAGCTGTGTCCTTCCTCCCACCGCCACCCTGTACTCCTCGTCTCCCACATGTCTGAACGCTGTTTTCCTTTGATATGCAAATGAGGTGTGCATGGCTCTGACCACAACGTTGCTTCTGAAGTGTCTCATAAACCTTTTTACAGGAGTGAAAACGTAGCTAAAGCCCGATCCTCCCATCCTCCTGCCTCCTCTTGCAGTCTTTCCATCTCGCTCTTTGCTTCCAGTGTTGGTTTAAACCGTTTCAGTGTATTTGCGGTGTCAGATGTGTCTCATCTCCTCGCCACGATGTCCACCGACACCATTCACGCCATCATCTCCGTCTCTCTCATTCTGTCTACAAGCTTCTTCCTTCTGCAACATTTCTGTCCCCTCCTCTTTACAACCCTTCCCATCCACAAACACATCATCCATCCAACCAAACCCCCCCTTTCCCTGTGGCACAAAACTGATTGAGGATGACTGGTTCTTTCCTGGCTGCTCCGATCCAGCGCTGGCTACCCGGCAGCAGGAGTTGGAGGACGAGTTGGCTCAGGCTCGGGGGCTCGGCCAACACGGAGCCAAGAAGCTGGCAGCTCCGGCCCAGCGAAGCCTGCAGGTAGGTGGGCCGCCGGCGCCATCGGCACCTCTGTTCTGCTGTGGAGTAAAGACTCATATGTTTATTAAAAATATGCAATTTACACAGCTTTCATTCAACCAATAAGCAGCTGTCGCATCAGATTACATCCACAACTAAAACTCAAATCATACAACAAGCTTTTAAGAGACATTTTCTTTATTTTTTTATTTTTTGACACTTTGTTTATTTAAGTTTACACAGTGAACAGTAATGGCATTCGATACAGAGGTAACCATGAAATGTATTGTTTGTACTCGCAGATGTAAATTTAATCACAGAACAGATAAGTTTCCCACCCCCACCCTGGGCACCAAGCCCAGTAGACGAACATACATGGTTAAAAGACAAACTATTAATATGGAAGAAAGGGGGGAAAAAACTTGGTCCACAGTAATCTGGCACCCCTGAAGGGCTTCCACGTCCTCTCCAATGAAGCAGCCTTTCCAGTCAAAGTCAGTCTAAATTTTTCTATCTTGAGAAAATGGAGTACCTCTCTAACCCAGTGTGTTTAGTTACCTGGAACTGGGATTTTCATTTTAATACCAATCTTCTCGCCAAAAGAGTTGTAAATACTATCAAGTCTTTTTTAGCGAGGGAAAGAGTTGTTGCGAAGGGCCGTACCCCCAACAGGGCAGTAAGAGGGTCCTCCCTACTGATTACCTGGAGAAGGTGCTGAAGATCTTAGACCAGAACCCAGTCAAAGAGGGACAGTTCCAGAACAAGTGGCAGTAATTTGCAGTGGCTTGCCTCACATAAGGACAGCGTATTAAATATCCTGGCAAGCCGAGTTTTAGAGCTCGATGGAGGATTTGGCACCGCATGAAGCTGTGTCCAGCACAGATTGAGGACTTGTGTACTCTCAACATCCCCAATCGCCTCTCCCAGGTCTGTCCCCTAAACTATTTTTTAGAGTGGAAGCAGATCCCTGACGAGGTTAAAGATATCCAGATAAATAGAAGCTATGGTCCCCTTTAATAAGGAAGAGGCTTCAGGAATGTGTCCGTACCTGAGTATCCAGGAAGAACCGGGAAGCTTGGGAACGAGCTACGGATGAAATCTGAAAAAGTTGTTCTTTAGGGAGCGAGAATTGGCGATCCAGTTGTTGAAAAGAAATATTTTGATCCCGTGCACACATCTCGTGCATCAAATATGCTAAATATTCTGCTTCGGGGTTAAAGAGGGGACAGGACTTCTGTCAGAAACAGATCTGTCTGAGGAGCTGGAGGCTAGAAAAAGATGGAATTTACACCAGATAAACATCCTTTTTACGTCTTATTCTGGTTTGCACAGAGCAGTGGAAATGGTTTGTTTTCTACCCAAACCGTCACGTTGAAACGTTGAAAACAACCCCAGCTGTGATCTTTGTCCCACCTGCAGGAGGACTTTGAGTTTGATGGACATTCCCCCTTCCAGGACCCTCGCAGCGCCTCGGAGAGCACGACCCCGATGGAGGGAGAGAACATGGGAGGTTGGTGGCCCGAGTACAGTACCCCTGACCCAGGTGTGAGAGCCGCTAGACGGTGTCACCGGCATGCACTCGGTCATCTGCACATCACTGGGAAATCCGGCTGCATCTGGCTTGTTGTGACTCCATAACACGGTTCAGCATCTCTTTCTGTTTGTGAACTCTGGGTCACGTTAAGTTCAGTCATGTTTAATGTAACTTTGGTAATATTTACACATTTACATGTCGCCTTGTCATGCTCATCAGTTTTATTTCGACACGTGCATGCTGGTTGAGCTGGCTAGTGTTTGTCAGAGTGCAGGACTGGTGTTAAATGTAGGTGGAACGATGCTCTGTCTGTGGTAAGTTGGTTTGGTTTAACTGTTCACTTGTCTGGCTTCTTTTTCCCTCATTTCCTCTCGTCTTGTCATTTGTCATCAAACCAAAAACTACATCAGAGACTTTCAAAGAGTCTTTATTGTCCCTGAGGGGTCATTTGCTGTTCTGCAGTCACACACATATCAAAAGAAAGGTGGTGAATAAATAAAAAGATTGTTGTCAAGCAGAGCAGTGGCAGCAGAGAGTCCAAAACATTCAAGTAATAAATTATAAAATGGAGAATTCTCTGTGTAATTTTTGGTTGCTTGAGGCTAAACTCAGAAGTTCCATGTAGCTGATTGTCTTCTGAACTCTGCAAATATTCTGTATTTTTGTCATTAATGAGCGATGAGTCCTGTGTGTTTACCAGAACGGCATTGATGCTTTTCGTTTTTAAAAACAAATGATAAGAATAAAAGTATCTCCGCTGGGTTTTTACCACAGACTGTATATAAAAGATGGGTGGAGCCTCCGTGACGTCATCGGTAGGTTTCTGCAGAGCTGACTTGAAGCTCGGTGGGCGGTTCCTACCATCACCATCTTGGCAGGGGCATGCGCGTCGTCTCGCCCGGAAAATACAAATATGGGCAAAGAGGTGGAGCTGAGAGGGGGGCTGTAAGCGTCATGGTGGATGATTGACATCGAGCGAACTCCGAGCTTTCTGTAGCTAAAAGCTAACCAAGCTAACCTGGAGATAACAGGAGCTAACCAGCTAACAGAGGTAAGCGGGCTAAAGCTAAGTCACGTTGTTAACCGGCTAAAACCGCGGTTCTTCTACGTTCTTCTGACTTGAAGCGGGAGATCGGGTACCTGTCAATCAAAGCGACACACCCCTAAATATGCCGAATATTGAGATTAAATTACTTTTAAACGGGCGAGTTAGAAAAAAAATTCACTCCCCCCACAGTTGTCATGAAGGTAAACCTGACCTATTAAACCTAAAATGGATTTTTGAACCAGGCTATAAACATGTTTATTTCTGCTGTGAAGTTGGTCTTCACAGCCGGAATAGGGTGGATTGCCCTCTCCGGGCCGGGAGTCAGGTCCTGCCTCAAGTGGAGGAGTTTAAATATCTCGGGGTCTTGTTCAGCAGTGAGGGAAGGATGGAGTCTGAGATCGACAGACGGATCGGTGCGGCGTCTGCAGTAATGCGGACTCTGCGCCGGTCTGTCGTGGTGAAGAAGGAGCTGAGCCAGAAGGCGAAGCTCTCCATTTACCAGTCGATCTACGTTCCTACCCTCACCTATGGTCATGAGCTGTGGGTCGTGACCGAAAGAAGGAGATCTCGTATACAGGCGGCTGAAATGAGTTTCCTCCGCAGGGTGGCCGGGCTCTCCCTTAGAGATAGGGTGAGAAGCTCGGTCATCCGGGAGGAGATCAGAGTAGAGCCGCTGCTCCTCCGCATCGAGAGGAACCAGTTGAGGTGGCTCGGGCATCTGGTCAGGATGCCTCCTGGACCTCCCTGGTGAGGTGTTCCAGGCACGTCCCTCTGGGAGGAGACCCCGGGGAAGACCCAGGACACGCTGGAGGGATTATATCTCTCGGCTGGCCTGGGAACGCCTCGGGATCCCCCCCGCAGAGTTGGCAAATGTGGCTGGGGAGAGGGAAGTCTGGGCTTCCCTGCTTAGGCTGCTTCCCCCGCGACCCGACTCTGGATAAGCGGCATGAAGATGGCGTGGCAAGTTGGTAATATGGGAGTCTATGGGGATTTGCGTTGTTTTGCAGCCCCTAGTGGATGAGGGGGGAACTGCAGTTTTATACACTTCCACATAGGCTTCACTTTTAACCGCCGGAGGCTCCATCCATCTTTCATGTACGGTCTATGGTTTTCACGCCGCTTCCGCCTGACAGATAACTTCCGGTTCTGCTGGTTTAGAAGAATTTGACGGTGACGCTTCTGTAGAGGAAATCTTGCTCTGGTAAACGCGCTGCTGTGGAAACATTTCTGCCTGTCGCTGTACGTTCCCCGTGGTCTGTATCGGCTTGTTGTTGAGCCTCAGATGCTCATTCTGCGTCTCACGGTGATTCCAGACGGCTTGCGGTCTGTCGTGGAGGAACTGGAGCTGGAGCGGAACCAGTTGCAGGAGCAGATCCTGAGCCTGGAGGAGCGCTGCCAAGACCTGGAGGACCGTCTGCAGCTGCAGGCGCGGATAGAGGCGTTGCAGGTAACTCCACCGTGTCGCTGCAGTTCCTTCCTAGTTATCCTTAACCTAGCTATCAGTAACAGCATGATTCCACCAAGGACTGGATTTTGTAACTGACCCTTCCAACACAGGTGACGTTTGATGTAGATGAAGATGAGCAGCCATGTTGGGTCTCGCAGGTGTGTTGGCTCGCTCATGTGAGTGTGCGCTGGAGAACACCTCCGGCGGTGACCGCTAACGGTGTGCTGTGCTTATTTAACATGGCGAAGTGTCTGTCTGTGTGCGGTGCTGGCTTCACTCAGCGCTCCCAGAGGTTCATCGTTTCATACTGATGTTTTTTTTCCCTCCATCGCTGCAGAACGAGAGCGAGAAGCTTCAGAGCCAGCTCGCCAGCGTCCGAAGCCAGCAAGGCCGAGACGCAGAGAAGCATCAGCTGCTGGTGACCAGCCTGAACGAGAAGCTGAAAGGGTAAGCGGCGCCGTCAGATAAACGTTTGGTCCATCCTGCGTTTACTTCCAGGAGATTTAATGCTGACGCTCTTAGACGGGAGAGTTTTGGCTCTCGTTTCCATGGTAACAGAGTGAATAATTCAGTTCAATTCAACTTTATTTATATAGCGTCAAATCACGGCAACGCCATCTCAAGACGCTTTACAGACAGGAATAAAAAACATAATGAAGGCCAATTCATAACAGCCTATATAAGGAAACCAACAGATTGAGTTGAGTCCAACTCAATCTCCCATCCTGAGCAAGCACACTGGCGACAGTGGGAAGGAAAAAACTCCCTTTTAACAGGAAGGAAACCTCCGGCAGAACCTGGAGGTTTCTGCATAAACTGGCGAAGTTGACGTCTGTCACATCAGCTTGCACCAGTATGAACAGAATAATTCACCCGCGAGAAGCACAAAACTAGGGATGCACCAATACCCATACCCATACTGGTATCGGCTCAATACCATGTGTGTACTCGTACTTGGTATGAATAAAAGTGTACCGATACCACACTAGTCAAGCCAACGCAGATGTGTTTGGCACTTAAGACGTGTTTTAAAAGAAATAAAACCCTTGAATGTTAAAATGTGACATTTTTGTTCCACTAAAACAGTGATCCTCGCTGTTAATTCAACAAGAGCTGAACTCAATATACCAAGACAAGAGGCGAGCCGCCACACCACAAACAAAGCGTTCCCACACTACGCATCCTGCTACGTTGCCAATTCAGCTTTTTAGCAGGAATGGTTATCCTAAATATTACACGGAGTAATGGCATTCTTATGCAACAGTATCTGGTGAAAATACAATAATCCAGAATGTGGGCGTTTCTTTTTCATTATATATACGGAGCTACCGACGGAGCAGCTCTTTGGTGGAGTTCGCTGCAGCTGAAATCATCCAGAACTGGCAACTCTGACAGGGTCAGTTAGGGCCGTTAGGACAGCAGAGTTTCTGCAAGCAGCCTGCAGCTCTTGTTTGTGGAGAGAACTGCAGCGTTTAGGATCATTATGACTTGTTTAGATGCATTTCCAGAAAGCCAGAGGCTGCTTCACGAGCCGCAAGGCAAGAGTCGGTGAGCCGCATGCGATGAGGAACACGGCACTAAAAGCTGGATCTTTGTTCCAAAACCACACATTTATAGTTGTATTTAGGTAAAATGTGTGTTTTAGAATAAAACTTGTTTAAATTGTTCGATCTGTAATGTTATTTTATTTGTGTTGGTGAGGTAACTTCAGAAAGGATGGGTCGTTTATTACAACCTGATGAAATCTTACACAGTTATAACAGCAGTAATAACCATAATAATGTTCACATAAACACATCTGGTATTGGCAGATATCGGTATCGGATCTCCCAGAAAGTGGATTGGTGCGTCCCTACACAGAACAATGGATCTCTGGGTCACGTTGGCACTGCTGCAACTTAATTCATTGGTTCAGTTGCAGCAGAACCTGTTTCTGCTAGACGCAGAGTTTACATGTGTGAGACAACTCATGGTTGGTACGCAACGCTTCTGTTGTGCTTTCCGGTCTGATCAGAATACAACGCTCACCTGGATGTGTCGTCTGCAAGCTTTACTGCCCCCTGGAGACCTGGCATGGGCACTGCATCGCTGGAAACCTGGTCTGGTTACACCTGACCGTTATGTCACTTTATTATTCTGAGAAAAATAGTCTTTTTTAAGCATTTATGGATTGTAAATGTTGACTGTGGACTCCAGAACCAAGCTGGTCTCTCTGGTGCGGCTTAAAAAGGTTCGGGTCTCATCTTAGAGAATTTTATTGCCGAAGCATTGATTTCCAAGATGTCCACGGTGATGTATGGCGTTCCCCAAGGCTCAGTTTTAGGCCCAACTCCTTTTACATCCTTCTTGTTTTTCACCACCTGGAAGCAGAGCAGGAACTTCCAGAGTTCTGCTGACGAAGCGCAGCGTTACATGGCTGTGTCTTCTCGACACTTCCTTCTGCTCGACCAGGTCAAAACACACGTTTAAACCATCGTCGCTGAAGCACACAGATAAGAATAGTTTCTAAAGGTTAAATCTTTTAATCCCTCAGACAAAGCAAAGAAGTTATTTTTGACTCAAAGCTCAACCCTATGAAGCCAAACTGACCTGCATGTAGTTTCTGAGACATTTTGCATGACTTTATGGTGGAAACTCGGCTGAAAACATGGTTGTACTTTATGTGATGCTAATGGACACCAGAAGCAGAACATCACACTACAATCATTTGGTTAAACAGTTCGAATTCAGCCAAAATTGTTTTTAGATTCTGTTAAAGGATTAAATAAAGACCTAAAATAAAAAAAGAGTTTTTTTCCCCAGTTTTTCATAGATCAGGCTTTAAACAGTTCATTTTATCTCACATTAAAAATATAACCGTGTTCTTCTGCATCTTCATGTGTCAAAGATCTGATTATTTCCCTCGACAAAGCAACATTAGCTCCTCTTCCTCGTCCCAGATGAAGGAAAACATCCATGTAGAAGCATGAGAAATATAAAGTTTAGTTGCTCTTCATGTAACCGCTGACTGTCTGGAGTCGGTTTGGATGAGAGGAAGATTTAACGTATCTGTCGAGCAGGCAACGTTCCTTCTCGGCTGCAAACAGTCTAAATAATCCTGTGTTTGTTGTTTTCAGCCTGACGGAAACACAGGAGTGCCTGGAAAGTTCCCTGATTGAGAAGGAGAACACGTTGGCGGAGACGTCGGAGAAGCTGGAGCTCATCAGCAGCATGAGAGAATCGCTGAGCGAGAAGGAAACCCAGCACAGAGAGCTGTCTGAGAAGCTCCTGCAGGCCGAACTCGCCGTAAGATGCTGCCTCTCCTGTTTATTTATGAAGAGACTCTTCCGCCTCCAGCGAAGCTTAATTCTCCCGTTTTCCTCCCTCCAGCTGGAGGACATGAACAAGAAATGCAGCAGCTCGGAGAAACGCTGCTCTGAGCTGAAGACGGAAGCTGCTGACCTGGCGCAGAAGCTGAGTCTGATGAAGGAGAAGGTCGGCTTCCCTTTGTCTCATTTAACCCTTCAATGCCAGCTTACCGCAGCAGACTCTGATCAGAATACTGAGGATTTTTATGTTTTATGCAACATTTTTGGCCACAAAGGATTAAAAATGCACCAGTGGGGGAAAAGTTTTACGAACGTTCATGCTAGTTGTTGCTGTAAAGATGTCGGGGGACGTCTTTATTTCACGTCATCTTTCAGTCTGACGTTTATTTTCTCTGTTTCCAGGCACAAAAACAAGAAGCCACCATAGAAATGCTGCAAACGGAGCTGGATCAGACGAACGAGGACCTGGACAAGCTAAACTCCGCCCACCTGGAGGAGCGCGCCCAGCTCATCCACGACCTTCAGAGCTGCGAGCGCGAAATCGACAGTCTGAAGGACGTTCTGTCGGAGAAGGACAAGGAGATAACGAGCCTGGCTGGCAACATGGCCGAGTACGCGGAGCAGGTCACCGTTCTGAAGCAGGAGATAAAGGCCAAAGAGGAGAGCCTGGTCCAGGTAGAAACCGCTCTGAGTAGGGCGGAGCGGGAGGCCATGGTCATCCGAGACTCGCAGACTTCAGACCAACAAAGCCTGAACGGCAAGCTGGCCGAGCTGGTCGGCAAACTGAAAGACGCCGAGGAGGAGCTGGTTAGCGTGAAGGAGGAACGGGAGGTGCAGGCGGCGGAGGCGACGCTGCTGATGAAGCAGGCTGAGGAGGACCAGAGAACCATCCAGGAGCTGCGAGGGGAGATCCAGAGACAGATGGGGAGTCATCGTAATCATCTGTCTGAATGTGAAACACACGTCTCGTCTCTGAAGGAGCAGCTGGGTTCATCTGGCCAGAAGCTCCAGGAGGCGGAGCAGCTCGTTTCCCAGCTGAAGGAGCGAAACAGGAGCAACGAGGAGCTGCAGCAGGAGCTCCGGCATCAACAGCAGCTGCAGGAGAAGGAGCTGAAATCCTGCAAGGAGGAACAAAACCAACTTCTGGCTCAGGTGGAGAAATATAACAAGCAGCTGCAGACGCTGTCCAAACAGCTAGAGGAGCAGAAGGAGAGCGAGGAGCGCCTCCAGACGGCCCTGCAGGAGAAGCTGGAGGCTTCAGCATCACTGGAAGACAAGCTGAAGGACGAGAGGATGAAGTTCAACACGGAGCTGCAGCTCAGCGATTCAGAAAGGCTGAGACTGAGCGAAGAACTGAAGAGCAAGACGGAGAGTTTCTCTAAAGTCAAGAGCCTCTTGAAAAGCCTGAAGGCTGAAAAGCAGGAGCTGGAGGAGAAGCTGAGCGGGCAGAGCGAGGAGCTGGAGCTGCAGAGGCAGCGAGCCGGAGATCTGGACCAACAGGCTGCGACCGCCGTCCAGCTGAGCCGCCGCCTGCAGGAGGAGCTGCAGCGGCTGGCGGAGCAGAAGGAGGCGCTGGAGGTGGAGGCAACCCAACGAGCAGCAGACCTCTCACACGCCGCCGCTGAGCTGGGCTCGTTGCAAGCAGCCGTAGCTGCTCTGGAAACGCAGCTTTCAGAAAGCCAGGAAATCATGGCAGCGCTGCGAAGAGAAAAGGAGGAACTGAGCGAGGTGAGACGGGTCCTGGAGCAAAGCTCCAACTCAAACTCCGAGATCCTGCTGGCTAAAACAGACGAGTGCCGTCGCCTCGACCAGCTGCTCAGAGAGAGGGACCAGGAGGTCCGCGAGCTGCGGGAACGCGTGCAGAGTTTAACCTCAGAGAAGCTGCAAACTGCCGGCGAGCTTCAGGCTGAGCTGGAAGCCAAACGGCAGCTGGAGGAAGCGTTGAACCGGAGGCAGGAGGAGGTCCAGAAGCTGCAGGATGAAGTGGTTTCTCTGAGGAAATCTGTGTCCGAGCTGCAAGCCGAAGCCCAGGCGCTCAGCCAGGAGCGCTCACGCCTCCAGCGGCGACTGGGAGACAGCGAGGGAACGTTACAGACGGCTAAAGATGAGCTGGATGAAAGGAACGCGGTGGTCAAGTCTCTCAGCGAGCAACTCAGAGTCATGGAAGAGAAGCGCAGAAAGTCTGAGTCCGAGTCTGAAATGAGGAGAGCAGAGGAGGCGGAGCGAGAGACGCAGCTGTTGGAGCAGGTACAGGCTGTTTCCCACCTGAAGTCGCAGCTTGAAGCTGCCGTCCAGCAGAACTCCAGCTTGGCCGAGCAGCTGAGCAGCCTGGCAGAAGACAAGCAGAGATTACAGGAAGAGCTCGCAACGCAGGATAAATGTGTGTCGGAGCTGACCGCCCAGAGGAGTTCCCTCCGAGAGATGACGTCCAGGCTGGAAACCCAGATCTCAGACAGTCAGAGAGTAACGGAGGGCCTGCGGAGGGAGAAGGAGGAGCTGAAGAAGATCCTGAAGGAGAGCGAAGAGTCCAGCTCTGCAGCTCTGCTGGAGAAAACCGAGCAGTGTTCTCATCTGTCCCGAACTCTGAGCGACAAAGAGACGCAGCTTCAGCGTTTACAGGAGCGGGTCGGCGAGCTCAACGCCACCGCGCAGGCTCAGCAGGACCAGCTGCTGCAGCTGCAGGACACGCTGGCTATGCTTCAGCAGCAGGGGGCGGTCCTGAAGTCGGGGCTGATGGAGAAAGACGCGGCGCTCCAGCAGAAAGCCGGCGAAGTGGAGCTGCAGAAGGAAGTCATATCAAAGCTGCACAGCGACGTCGAGTTGCTCCGGAGAGACATTCAGGGCCGAGACGAGGCTTTCAGGGGGGTAACTAAAGAACTGCAGGACCAGAAAGATGAGCTGGACAAACGAAACCAGTCTGTGATGTCACTCAGCGGTCAGCTGGCGGCCGTGAACGACAGCGCCGCCGACATGGAAGCAGAGATCAGCCGGCTGAAGGAGTCCGTTCAGGACGCCGCTGCAGAAAATCTCCGTCTGCAGCAGGAGGAGGACCAGAAGGAGGCGGAGCTCCTCCGTCTCAGAGACGGCATCCAGGCTCTCCGCGAGCAGAACGGCAGCATCGAGTCTGAGCTTCAGAGAACCGTAACGGAGCTGTCGGAAGCCCGGCGGCTCGTCGCTGATCTCCGAGCAGAAGCCGGCGAGAAGGCGGCGCTGAGCGCGGCCGTGCAGGGAAAAGACGAGGCCCTGAAGCAGCAGGAGGCGCTGATCCAGCGGCTCAACGGAGCCGTCTCCCAGCAGACGGAGCAGCTGCAGCAGAAAGCCCAGGACAACCTCGCCTCACAGAGGCGGCTTTCAGAGCTGGAAGGTCAAGTCGACGGCCTCACGGCGGAGTTGTGCACGCTGAAACGCACGCTGGAGGCGAGCGAGCAGTCTAGTCTCCAACATCACGCTCGCTCTTCGGCCACCGTGGAGAGCCTCAGCTCACAGCTGCACGACAAGCAGGCAGAGTGCCAGAGCTTGAAGGAGCAGATTTCACACCTGGAGGAATCCGCCGCCAAGCTCGCCGACTCCCTCCGAGTCCAAACCGGCGAAGCCGAACGTCTCCGAAAGGCCTTGGAGGAGAAAGAAGCAGCGCTTCTGGAGCGGTCTACGTCTCTGGAGGACGTCCAGAGGCGAGCGGACGAGGCTTCGCTCTTCAGAACTCAGCTGATGGAAAGCACGGAGCTGGTGTCGCAGCTGCAGAGTCAGATCCAGAAACTCACCACGTCTGAAGGCGAAACGCAGCGAGCCCTCAGCAACCTGCAGGAGCAACACGCCGCTAAGCTGGAGGAGCTGCAGGAGCTGGGCCAGCTGCTCTCCGAACGGACAGAGGAGGTGTCCAGCCTGCGAACGCTGCTGGAGGAGTCCAGAGAGGAGGAGCAGACCATGAGGAAGGAGAAGGCCTTAGCAGAAGCCTTGAACCGCCGCCTGGCGCAGGAGAAGGACGAAGCGTTTGCTTCTCACCAGGCGAGCGTGTCTCTGCTGACCGTCGAAATAGAAAGACTCAAATCCCAACATCTTCAGGTCGCCACGCAAATGAAGGCGCTGACGGAGAACCTGGAGCAGAGAGAGATGGCGCTGCACGCCATAAACAGTCAGTACGCCGCGCAGGCCAAGCAGGCGGCGCAGCTGCTGTCGGAGATCCAGAAGCTCCAGGAGCAGAACCGGCGGCTCAGCGAGGAGCTCCGCTCCTCCAAGCAGGAGGTCGGTAACGAAAAGGCATGTTTGCAGGGAGAAGTCCGGAAGCTCGTTGCAGAGAAGGAGGAGCTGGAGAGGAGCCGTCGCCAAGCCCAGATGTCACTGGAGCAGGAGTCCAGCAGCACCAAGCTAATCATGGAGAGCATGGAGTCCGAGAAGCAGAGCCTTCAAGCCGAGGTTAGTGCCAAAGACGGAGAGATTTCCCGCTTAAAAGAAAACGTTCAGAAGATAGAACAGATCCTGCAGGATTCTGAGAGGGAGTGGCTGTTAGTGCTGGATAGAGAGAAGCAGCAGAAAAACCTGCTTTCAGAACAATTAGGAAGGGTTGAAGATGAGATGAAAACTAAAGATGTTAAAGTTAATGCTTTGAAACAAGACTTGGAGAGTTTGCAGGAGAAACTGTCCGAAGCTTCGGCCGCCGTGCGACGCGGCTCCGATCAGCTGACCGCCAAAGAGTCGGAGGCATCCACCTCCAGAATTCAGCTGGAGAAGGTTTTAGCAGCTATCCGAGAAGAGGAGGAGGAGAAGCGCGGCTTGCAGGAGGCTCTGAAAGCTGCAGAAGACCAGCTGCTGCATCCTGCAATGAGAGGAAACAACGGCGACTCTGCACCTCAGAGGACCGCTGCTTCGGACACGGAAAAGTTCTGTTTACGGGACATGATAAGACGGCTGCAAGAAAGTCACCAGGAGGAGGTTCGAGCATTGAAAGGGGAGCTGGACAGACGCGTTGCACAGCTGCAGGAGGACGAGGAGAAGATCTCCGGTTTGCAAGAGACCTTAGAGGCGTTACAGACTCGCCTCCAAGCAGAAGAGGAGGAAACAAAAGCAGCTTCTGTAACTTTACACGCTGAGCTGGAGGCGAAGGAGGAGCAAATCGTCCGTTTGAGCGTTCAGATCGGTCAGCAGAAGGAGCTGCTCGCCTCACTTAGTCAGCAGGTGAAGGACAAAGACGCATCCATCGCCCAGGTCATGGAGTCGGCCTCAAATGAGCGGCTGAAGCTCAGCGAGGAGAACTGCTCGCTGTTAAGGCAGCTAGAAAGCGTGGAGCGAGAGCAGCAGGCCGCCACCAAGAGGCTCGCAGACGTTTCCCAGCAGCTAGAAGAACAAATGTCGAATTCAGAGAACCTTCAGCTGGCGAAGGAAAAGGCCGATCTGCAGGGCCAGCTCGCCAAGGCGACGAAAGAAAAAGAAGCGATGAAGAAGAAGCTTCAAGCCGCTCTGCTCGTCAGGAAAGACCTGATGAAGAGAGTTGAAGAGTACGAAAAGCAACGAGACCATGAGGGCGAACAGGCTCAAGCTGCTGCCCGAAGGTACGAAGAAAAGGTCTCTCTTCTGGAAACGGAGATTCTTCAGAAGGACAGAGAGATGTTAGAAGCCAAAGCAGAAGGTGGAAACAAGGTGGCGCAGCTGGAGCTGGAACAACAAACCCTGAGAAGCACCTTAAAGGAGAGAGAAGCTTGTTTGAGGGAGAAGGACTCGGTCCTGCAGCGGCTGCAGCAGCGATTAGAGGAGCTTCAGAGCGAAATCCAGACGTGTAAAGACGAGCTGAAAGACAAGTCCTCCTCCACGGCGAGCGTGGTGGACGTGGAAACCGAGCTGGCACAGCTGAAGCTTGAAAAGGCGACGCTGCAGAAGAAGGCGCAGGCTGCGTTGCTGGCTCGCAAAGAAACCATGAAGAAGGCTCAAGAAGAGGAGGCCAAGTTGAGTCAGGAGCTGGCGGAGCTGAAGGACGACTACAAGGCTCTGCTGGAGCAGCGCTGCCAGCAGACCAACGAGCTCAACGCCGTCCAGCTGACTCTGGACCAGAAGGTCCGGCAGCTGCAGGACCTCCACGACGCCTCTTCCTCCCATCTGGATGAGTTAAACACTCTGAAGCAGCTTGTTGCAGAACGAGACGAAACTCTGAGAGATTTAGAAACAACTTTGGCGGAGAAGGAAAGTCGGCTCCGTTCTCTGCCGAACCTCCAGGCGGAGCTGGAAGATCTCAGCTCCAGACTGGAAAGTGTTTCTTCTGAAGCGGCGAGGAAAGACGAGGTTCTCGGAGAGACGCAGCAAAGAGCGGAAGCTCTCGAATCCAGACTGCAGTCGGCACAGAAGGAGTTGGAGACGGCTCGCACAGAGCTGCAGTGGAAAGCCGATGAGAACGCAGCCCTACAGGCCCAGCTGGACCTCCGCCAGGCTGAACTGGAGCAGGAAAAACATGCGAAGAATCAGATGGTAGCAGAAGAGAGGAAGGCTCTTCTGGACCAAATGAATCAGTTAAAGCTGGAAACAGAAAGTTCATCCGTCCAGAAGACGCTCGGAGAGGAGCTGGACACGGCCCAGCGGCGTGTTGCCGAGTCCCAGGCGGAACTGGACTCACTGAGACAGGAACGGGAAGACTCTGAGAGATTAATCTGTAAACTCCGAGACGAGTTGGCGGCGCTGAACCAGTCACAGAAACGTCAGGATGGCGTCTGGGAACGTCCGCGTGAAGACCAGGATGGCGTCTGGGAACGTCCGCGTGAAGACCAGGATGGCGTCTGGGAACGTCCGCGTGAAGACCAGGATGGCGTCTGGGAACGTCCGCGTGAAGACCAGGATGGCATCTGGGAACGTCCACGTGAAGACCAAGATGGCGTCTGGAACTCCTGCGAACATGCCGACAGCGTGGAGGCGAAGCTGAAGGAAAGAGACGATGCTCTGCGAGCTCTTCAGGCTCAAATGTCAGAAAAAGAAGAGCTGATGGCTGCGCTGGAGCGGCAGCTGCAGCAGCAGATGAAAATGCATGAAGCTACTCTGGAAAACATGAGAGCAGAGACGGAGAGGATCCAGAAGTCTCAAGAAGATGGAAGCAGAGCGAACGATCAGGATAGCAAAAGCAAAGTGGCTCTTCTAACCAGGAAGCTTCAGGCGGCTTTGGTCTCCAGGAAAGAACTCCTGAAAGAAAACTCCACGCTCAAGGAAGGGATGGAAAATCTGTCTGCAAGGCGAGACGCAAAAGAAGCCAAGTGTTCGGATCTAGAGTCGTCTGTGCTGAAGCTAAAGGAACAAAACGCCGAGCTGCAACGATCTGCATCGTCCGTCGGCGAAGAGCGAGACAAACTCAGCCGGGAGGTGGAGAACATCCGCGGGGAAAACCGCAGCCTCTCTGCCGCCTGCGACAGCCTGAAACTCACCATCGAAAGCATCACTCAGCAGAAACAGGCCTTTTCCTGCCAGCTGGAATCCCTGAAAGACTCGCAGACGGAGGAGCTGACCAAGTGGAAGTCGAAGCACGCAGAGCTGAAGCAGGAGTACGAGGCTCTGCTGGAGGCGTACGAAAACGTCAGCAGTGAAATGGACAAGATGAGGCAGCTCTTAGAGGGAGCCAAGCGGGACAGGCAGGACGCCCTCAGAAACCTGCACCACCACCAGGCCATGGTGGCCGATCTGGAGAAGCAAGCCAGAGACGCAGAGGACGAGAACCTCCGACTTAAAGAGAGGATGCACAAGTTTACCAAAGAGAAGCGGCAGAAGGTGGAGGAGCTGGAGGTGGAGAACCAGAGGGTGAGGAAGGAGCTGACGGAGCTCAGCGGAAACCACAACAGGGATCTGACTGAGCTGGGAGACAGAAACCAGCAACTGGAAGCAGAAGTGTGCCAACTCAGAGAGGATCTCCGAGGGAAAGTAGCCGAGATTCAGGCTGAAAAAGCCCAACTGGAAGAACAACTGGCCGCAGCCAGCCGCTCGCTGGAAGACAGGAGCTTGCAGTCCAACTCGTATGCAAGCGACATGCAGCTTAAACTGGACGAAGCTCTTAGTTTAAATAATTCCCTGTCTGCTCAGATTGAGGCCCAGAAGACGGAACTCGGCGTCCAGCTGGAAATCAGCGAGTTATTACGAAAAGAGAAGCAGCATCTGTCGGAAAGAATTGAAAGCATTCAGAATGATCACGAGTCGCAGCTGGTAGCGAAAGAAGATGCCGTCAGAGAGCTGAAGGACGTCATCGCCAAGCACAGCCAGGAGGCGGTGAGCCTGAACGAGACGGTGAGGATCCTGGAGGACGACAAGACGCTCCTGCAGGAGGAGCTGGAGAACGCTCAGGAGATTTCCGACAAAGTGAAGAATGAAAACGAATATTTGGAAACCGTCATCCTGAAGAACTCCGAGCGAATCGACGAGCTGACGGAGTCCGTCAACGCCCTGCAGACGCAGAACGCGCAGCTGTCCGCTCGCCTTGCAGCTGCTACGGACGCCACCGACCGAGTCCGGCGAGAAAAGGAGCAGGAGCAGCTCAAGCTGGTCCGGGAGTTCGAGGAGAAACTCAAGAACGTTCAGAGAGGCAACGAAGGCTCCAAGAATGTGAGGAGAGAGCTGCAGGAGCTGCTGAAGGAGAAACACCAGGAGATCAATCAGCTGCAACAAAACTGCATCCGATACCAGGAGGTGATTTTAGACCTGGAGAGTTCCTTAAAGAGCTTGCAGTCGACCTGCGAACAGCTGCAGAAGGATCTGAAGACCAGCTCTGAGAAGATATCGACCCTAGAGGAGAGAAGTGAACAAGCTGAGGCGGAGTTAGTCGGACAGAGGAAGCTCCTGCAGGAGGCTGAAGAAAGGATGCTGGTGGTGGAATCTGAAAGAGACCAGCTGGCTTCGGAGGTATCCCAACATCAGAAACGGTCCGAGACCCCGGAGAGACTGAATCCACCAGAAAGTCCTGGTGAACCGCCTTTCATTGAGAGTCAGTTTGTGTTGCAGCAGCAGCTGGACGAGCTGAAGAATCTTAAAGATAAGGAAAGTCAGAGAGTTGAGGAGCTGACGCAGCAGCTGGACCATCAGGATCTGCAGATAAACACTCTGAAACGAGCTGCCGAAAGCACCGAAGCCAAGCTCTCTGCTTTATCTGCCGCTCCTCAAGGCGCCGACGCCGCCAAGCTCTGGAACGATTTGTACCAAAAGAGTTTGCACGAGAAGGACAAGCAGCTCCTGGAGCAAGGCTTCATGATCACCCGGTTCCTGGAGGACATGAGGAGGAAAGATAAGGAGGCGAACGAACTACGAGTCACGAAGTCGCGACTGGAGAGGACGTTGAACGAGTACTCTGTCGCCGCCGCCGCCCAGCAGAGGCAGCTGTTCGTCCTGAGCGCCACCAACGCCGAGCTGAGCGAGACGGCGGAGCTCATGGCGGCGCAGGAGAAGGAGCTCGCCGCTCAGGTGGAGAGAAAAGAGCAAGAGAAGAACGCCATAAACCGCCGGCTCGCCGACAGCGAAGACGCCGTTTCCCGGCTGCAGCTTCTCCTGCAGCAGATGGAGACAACGAGCGCCGAAGCAGACGCTCAGCTGCGCCTCCTGCAAGCCCAACACGACCGCGTTCAGGCCGACTTCCAGAAGCAGGAGGGAATCTCCCTGCAGCTGAAAACGCTCCTGCAGAGCAAAGACGCCGAGATCTCCTCGCTGCTGTCCTGCAGGGACGGGCAGATGTCCGGGTACCTGGAGCAGCTCCAGGCCAACTACCGCCGCCAGGTTTCCGTTTACGAGGACAGGCTGACGTCTTTACGCTACCAGAAGGACAAGACCGACAAAGAGCTGAGAACGCTGGAGGCCAAGGTCAAAAGTCTGCAAATCCAGGCCAACAGATCCGTCCAGGAAAAGGAGCAGATGGCAGCGAAGATGGAGTCCTTCAAGAACTCGATGGCGTCCTTGCAGAGCGAGCGGGAGCGGCTCGTGTCCGAGTACAGAATCCTGGAAGCGAAGAGCCAGCTGAGTCTGAAGGGTCCAGAAGGCTCTTCCGATGGGGAGACCGGTGCAAACAAAGGCCTGAAGCACGAGATCCGGAAGCTGCTGCATCAAATGGACGACCTGAACTCGGAGAACGCCATGCTCAGGGCTCAGCTGGTTCGCTACAGAGAGGATCTAAATCAGGTTTTGTCTCTCAAAGACAACCAGCTGAAGGTGCTGCTTAAGAAGCAACAAGATGTCATCAGAACCCTGGAGACCCAGAAGGCCGCGGCCGAGAAGCAGCAGCGAGAGTCGCAGCTGGAACTCCAGAGGGAAGAAGAAGCCGGCAGCGCCTTAAAAACCCAGAATTCAAAGCTTCGAGCTCAAGTGTCGAAGCTTGAGGCGGAAATGTCGACTCTGAACAAGAAAAGAGCGGCGACGGAGGAGGGGAGGGTGATCGCAGACCTGCAGGAGGCCGTGGCGGCCAAGGCGGCGGAGTGCAACGACCTGCAGCAAACGCTCCTGTCCCAGAAAGCCTCGGCTGACCAGCTGAAGGAGAAGCTGCAGCAGCCGGAGGACGAAAGCCAGAAGAAGCTCGGCGAAGCTGAGGGTGGATTCAGCCGGGGGCTGCAGAGGTTTGAGCGCGACGTGGAGCTGATGAGGAACGAGCGGGAAACGGCGGATCGCAGGCTGGCCGAGCTCGCCAAGGAGCTGCTGGATGTGGAGCAGCAGCTGTCGGCGGCAAAATCCCAAAACAAGGACGCAAAGACTCAGAACGAGGCGCTGTGCAAAGCCATGGCCGCCCTGCAGAACGACCGCGACCAGCTCATCCAGGACTTTAAGGTCCTCAGGAACAAGTACAACGAAGAGCTCAGAGAGACTCGGACGGCCTTGAACAAGGCGGAGCGCAGCCTGCAGGACGCCGCCGTCTTCGCCAAAGAGAGGGACGTCCTGGTTCAGAGACTGCAGGCCGCGGGGAGCGACGACGCGCACGCAGAGCTCAGCAGGTTGTTGGACGAGGCGTCGAAGGCTTTGACGGAGAAGGAGCGAGAGCTGAACCAGCTGGCCGGAGAGAAGAACGCTTACGGCCGGCAGCTGGCGGCATTCTCCAGGTCCATGGCCAGCCTGCAAGACGATCGCGACAGGCTGGTAGAGGAGCTGGCGGGCGCCAAACGGGCCGCCCAGGCGGAGCGGGGGTCCGGCCCGGAAAGCGGCGTGGACGGTCGGGAAGGCGGGCCGGTAAGTCGAGTCCTCGGCTTCATCTGGGTGTTGTTCCTGCTTGCACTTCATTCCATCACCGGCATGCTGGGTCTGCAGACGAACCATCACTTCCACTGGCATGGGCTTTCTGTTCACTGGGACGCTGCTGGACGCTTCCTCTCGGACCGCCGCGGCGTTTTCACATCGTTTGTTTGTTTGCTGTTTGCAGGAGAGGAGGCCGAAGGCCGAAGAGCAACACCTTGAAGTCAGCCGACACCAGGAAGCTGCAGAGACGAAGTAAAAACAACTTTTATTCTATTTTTCTCTTCTTTTCCACTAACTTAGTGGTTTTAAATGTGTTTGTCGGTATTTTTATTTTTCTACTTGTTTGTTTAATGAGTCACTGTATTTATTCATTATTCTCTTTATTCATCTGGTTTTTATATTTTATATTTTGTTCAAATGATCTACTTTTTATTTATTTATTCTATTTATCAGTTTATCCAGTACCTGCATTTACTTTTTCTCTACTCTTCTGTAGATTCTCTCATTTTTCCTCTGTTCCTCTTTTTTATTTTGTTTTGTTCATTTGACTTTCTGTATTTTAGTCATCTCTTTATTCACCTATTTATTTCCTGCTTTAAGTTGATTATTTTGATTTGTTCATCTGTTTTTACTGATCAGTTCTATTTATCTCTGTCTGGTACCTGTATTTGTTTATTTTCTTTTATCTATATACTTAATTTCTTTTAATTTATTACATAACAACTTTTTAATATTTTTTTTTTATTTTACATGTTTTAATTGAATTTTATTTCATTTCATTTCCCAGATCTACTGTAATATTTTTGCAAGCGGTTGTCTGCCACACATTGACTTTTCATGATACTGAAGGTTTTTTGTTCTGCAGGTCTGAGGCTGAGAAGAAGGAACCTCCTCCAGTTAAGGTGAGTTAAACTGGTTAAGGTTACTGGTTTCCACCAGAGAAGCTTCTGGATTCCCTCCCAGCAGAACTTTGAGTCGCTTCATGTCGATAATGATGTGAATAAGTCGTCAGAGAAGTTCGTCCTGCAGATCCGTGCACGTCTTTCAGTTTTGTTCTTCTTACGTGAAGTTTATTTTCCTCCATGATAAACTTTATTTACAGACAGATCTCCAGACATTACGTCAAGCTATAAAATCCGCTAGAATAAAGGAATGAAAAATTCAGTCCCACCAGTTCTGCAGGTTTTCAGGTGACTCGTCGTGCTCATCAGATACAAAACAAATCCACTGGAATTAAACTACTTTTATTCCACGTCTCATAATTCCCTTTTTACCAGATATAAACTTATATTCATCAGTTTGAGTGAAATATTTGGGACAGTGTGTCTGTTGCACCGACAGTTAAAGCTTCACAGTTCATGCAGAGTATCTCTGTTAGAGCCTGAAATCTTCCACCGCCTCGACTTTACTCTTTCACTCGGTGAATTCAAAGATCCTGCAGGTTTTATAGGTTTCTCAGCCGCAACACGCCCGACTCAAACTAACGGCGCATTCGCAGAAATCAAACTAATCCATGTTTTTGTGTCGAGTTGGTTGGATTTTTATTAATTCATGTCACACCCTTAACACAGTTTCATGTTTAAATATGAAAGAAATAGTTTTTTATCTGTATTTTCTGAGCTGGAGAATGAAGTGAATTATTTATGGTGGTTTTTTTCTCCCCTCTACGCAGCAGGAAGCCGTCGCTTCGGCAGCGCCGGGCAGACTAGAGGAGGCGGAGAGGATCCAGCTGCATCGAGACCTGCAGCGCTGTATTTATGAGATCCAACAGCGGGACCAGTACCTGCAGCAGATCAACACCAAGGTAGGAAACCGTGTTCTTTGGATGAAAATGCGTATTAATTTTAGTTTTAGTCAACGGAGGCTCAGAAAAGTTAAAAAACCAAAAGGAGAAACTATTCATTATAAGATAATTGAGGAGGTAAATTTTGGTCATTAGAATCAGGTTGACAGGTTGTATCAAGAGCTGCAATTTGTAAATCAACAGTTTACCGTGATGCTTCTGCATATTGACCAGTTGTAGGGTGGTTTTTTAGCCTGAGAACAGATCTGCTGCTGATCTTCTGCTGATCTTCGGTCGATGTCGATCAGGATGCAGCAGCATCACTGACCATGGAGTGTTTGTGTTTCCTCGCAGCTGCAGCAGGCAGTGGAGGAGAGAGGTTCTGTCGCAGCTCAGCTGAGGGCCGTTTCCCAAACGCTGAGGGACACCCAGAACCGCTGCCACTGGCTGGAAAGCCAGATCCAAGGCCAAGCACAGGTAAAAAATATGGAACACCTGCATGCTGCTCTCACCACCTGCATAGGCCTCATGACCTCAAATATTCTTTATCTGATTGGACCGCCTTTGATTCCAGCATCTTTCTCTATGAAAATTCTGCAACCTCACAAGATTTATTTCCATCCAGCTGCAGTAGTTTTTCTCCAAGATCTGGTATCGGATCAAAGATCCTCCATGGGATTCGGGACTGAAACCCATGGAGGATCTTTCCATCTACCTGTTCATACCTGTTTTCTACCTGTTCCCACCTATTCCTGCCTGTTTCCTACCTGTTCCCACCTATTCCTGCCTGTTTCCTACCTGTTCCCACCAAATCCTACCTGTTCCCAATAAATCCTACCTGTTCCCACCTATTCCTCCCTGTTCCCACCTATTCCTGCCTGTTCCCACCCATTCCTGCCTGTTTCCTACCTGTTCCCACCTATTCCTGCCTGTTTCCTACCTGTTCCCATCTATTCCTACCTGTTCCCACCTATTCCTGCCTGTTTCCTACCTGTTCCCACCAAATCCTACCTGTTCCCAATAAATCCTACCTGTTCCCACCTATTCCTGCCTGTTTCCTACCTGTTCCCACCAAATCCTACCAATTCCCACCTATTCCTGCCTGTTCCCACCCATTCCTGCCTGTTTCCTACCTGTTCCCACCTATTCCTGCCTGTTTCCTACCTGTTCCCATCTATTCCTACCTGTTCCCACCTATTCCTGCCTGTTTCCTACCTGTTCCCATCTATTCCTACCTGTTCCCACCTATTCCTACCTGTTTCCTACCTGTTCCCACCAAATCCTACCTGTTCCCAATAAATCCTACCTGTTCCCACCAAATCCTACCTGTTCCCAATAAATCCTACCTGTTCCCACCTATTCCTCCCTGTTCCCACCTATTCCTGCCTGTTTCCTACCTGTTCCCACCAAATCCTACCAATTCCCACCTATTCCTCCCTGTTCCCACCTATTTCTACTTGTTTCCTACCTGTTCCCACCTATTCCTACCTGTTTCCTACCTGTTCCCAACAAATCCTACCTGTTCCCACCTATTCCTACTTGTTTCCTACCTGTTCCCAACAAATCCTACCTGTTCCCAACAAGTCCCACCTGTTTCCTCCCTGTTCCCACCTATTCCTACCTGTTTCCTACCTGTTCCCAACAAATCCTACCTGTTCCCACCTATTCCTACTTGTTTCCTACCTGTTCCCAACAAATCCTACCTGTTCCCAACAAGTCCTACCTGTTTCCTCCCTGTTCCCACCTATTCCTACCTGTTATCTACCTGTTCCCACCAAATCCTACCTGTTCCCACCTATTCCTACCTGTTTCCTACCTGTTCCCAACAAATCCTACCTGTTCCCACCTATTCCTACTTGTTTCCTACCTGTTCCCAACAAATCCTACCTGTTCCCAACAAGTCCTACCTGTTTCCTCCCTGTTCCCACCTATTCCTACCTGTTATCTACCTGTTCCCACCAAATCCTACCTGTTCCCTCCTATTCCTCCCTGTTTCCTACTTGTTTACTGCCTGTTCCTACCTGTTTTCTACCTGTTTACTTCTTATTTACTACCTGTTCCTGATTGTTCCTACATGTTTCTTACCCGTTCCTACCTGTTCATACCTGTTTTTGTGCCTCCCAGCAGAGTTCAGCATATACTGAAGTTGCTCCAGGAGCTCCACAGGAGAGGAGCAACGACTCTGTGATCCCTGATCCTGCTGAAGCCACTCAGCTCAGAGAAAGGTGACCATATAAGTCCTCGTTCCTTTAACCCGCTGACTGTCTCTGAACTGCTTGACGTCATGGAAATATCAATGTTTGTGTGTGAAGGCTGCTCGAAATGGAGCTGAGTTTGGCCGAAGAGAGAGCCAGGAGAGAGACGACTGAGGAGGCTCTGCGTCTCGCTGAAGACCGAGCAAAGAGGTGAGTCGATAGGAGCCTCCTGGTTTCATGATAGACTGTCGTGGTTCTGAAAGTGTGTCTTTGTGGCTCAGCGTCGCCTCCAGCCCGACCAGAGACGCTCTGCGGGACTTCAGCATCGACATGGAAACAGAGGAGGAGTGGGAAACTCTCAGTCTCAACCCAAACCAGCCTCTGCTAACCCGGAAGGTACAGAAGAATTCACACATTCTTTCAGCTTTCAGGTCTTCAGACACCTGGGCCTCAAACGGTTTCCAGCCTGATAGTCGATAAAAACGGTCGTAAAGACGAGATTTTTCCACTTAAAGCAGCAACGAATCAGAAGCAGCATGTTGAGACGGTAGTCCTGGCCTCCACCACTGGAGGCCTCCGAGTCAAAACTCTGGTCCTCCATCGCCGCTGTCCTGCAGGTGTGTGTTGTTTCCCTGCTCTAACACACCTCATTCAGGTCAGATGGATCCAGCAGCTTGTTGTCAATCTCTTCACGTTGATTTCAGTCGGGTTTGTTTCAGCGCAGGAACAACAACCTGCAGGATAGCTGCTCCAGAGGCGTCTGCTGACAGAGTCCTGATAGGACACTTTCCATCCTAGTTATTATATTTTTCATTGTTTATTTGACGTTATCCAACATGATACCTTTTAATTTGGCTCTTTTTTCTGCATGAAGTTTCTGCATGAAGTTTTCTTCATGCAGCTTTGGTTCAAACCAAGCAAAGAAAATAAAATCTCTTTTTAGCTCATTGATGCTGCAGAATGTTTCAGATCAGTCGATCGGATGCTCCGAGGACCCGCAGCCTGTTTACTGATCTGATTTTATTGGCTCCTATTTGTTTAGTTTTTGCTGTTTTATGCAACATTTTGTTCTTAAAGTGCTTTATAAATAAAGTTGGATTAGATTTTAGAAGCTGGGAATGAGCCCTGCGATGGACTAGCAAGCTGTCCAGGGTGTAACCCGCCTTTCGCCCTAATAAGCGGTTAGGATGTTGAATGAATGAATGAAACCTGGGAATGAGAGAAGTGGTGGAGGTGCATGCTTCATTCTTCTTCTGCGATAAAGAGTCGCAGCAAGAAAACAGAGAAGAAGAAACAAAGCAAACTGGTGCAGGAGAGTTTTTATGAATATTTGCTGTTTTTATTCTGCAGAAGAATAAAATTATTTCATGTTTGTTTTGTCTGGATTTCTGCAGGAAATCTGTTTGCAGCTTGTCATGAAAATGAAAATGAAAATGACATTTTTCTGTTTGGTGTTGCTCCGGCAGCATCTTATCTTCAGCATGTGCACTGACAGCATCCTCTTCCTCCTCTAAACCTGTTCACTGCTCGCTCCTGCAGGTGAAAGGCGGCGTGGTGGCGTGTCGCCGGTGGCTCCGAGGCCGCAGCCTCTACTTCTCCAGACTCCTGACGAGCCGCGCCCGCTCGCGCTACTTCTTCCTGGCGTATCTGCTCACGTTGCACGTGCTCGTCCTCATGTGCCTCTCCGGCGGCTTGTAGGAACGCCAAACACACGCTTTTACTTCATGCACACAATCTGCAGGGCGAGGCAGAAAGGAGGTGCTTTCACTTCGGTTTTACAGCCACAGAGAAACGCCGTCGCTCCCTCCTGATCTCACAGCAGGTAAAACGAGCCTTAAAGCGTTTTGTTTTTCAGTCGGGCTTGTTTTTAGTCACCTCTCCATCTCCGATGCCTTCCTCAGCTGTCAAACCCAAAAGTCAAACGTTGGCAGCAGCTGCTGCGTCGTTTTCCCGCCTGATGTTCGTACGTTGCACAGAATCATAATGCTGAGTTGACACTATGCACTGAAGTGCGACACCTTTAACCTGGAAAGCCGGTGGAGCGTCTCGCTCCGCTAACGGGCGGGACACCGCGGTATACGTTCAAACAAAAGTACATACTGTATGATTTAAGGTTTTCCTGTATTTGTTTGCTGTACAGTAGGTGTGTATATTTGCCTTTCATATCTTCTCTGACTGTATATTTTCCTGCTGATGTTGTTTTAATTTAAAGATATTAATAATAATGGCGGACTTCTCGGTTTCTGGGGCGATGATCTGTACATAAAGTTGGGCGAAAACATTGAATCTATTTATGAAAGAAACTACTGAAAAAGGACATATTTTGTCTACTGCCTCTGTTTTTAAGAGTTAGCGACGCAGTCGTCTCCATGACGACGTGAACTTTGTGCAATACTGACTGGAGGTGAACTTTAATGTCTCCAACACAATAAACTCTGTTGAAGACCTCTTCACTGTCTCCTGTTTTTATTTAGCGGTTTCTGACCTGCAGTGCAGAACCTCAAAGCAAAGCCACTTCAGGAAAGATTAAATTCTCTTCTGTCAGGAAACTGAGTTTTATTTTGGCCGATAAAGTCACAAACTGTAAAGAAAACAAACGTGCGAATCTCATTTTTGTCTCAAACTGACTAAAATATCAACATTATAGCATGAAAATCCATCTGGGACGTATTGGAGGCATCGCTGTTCCCGTATCGACCTGAACGTTGCTAAATTAAAGCGTCGGTGTGGATGTTAGATGGTAGGAAGGCTGGCTTCAGCGTTTCTGTTCTGCAGAAACCATTTCACACTCCGAGAACAAAGCCATCACCTGGTATCACCACCAATCTAGTATCAGCGATACCGAGCTCATGCAGATACTTGATCTTTAAAGCAGCCTAAATTGAAGGGAAAAATACTGATGGGTACATCTGTGGAGAATAATTTCTGATTTAAACTTAAATTAACAAAAAAAAAACAGAATAAAATCATATAAATGCCACAATATCAAATCAAAGCTACTTTATTCATCCCTGAGGGGAAATATTTGCATGTTGAATATTTTTTAGCCATATTTTTATTTATTTTAATCCCCACAACGTCTGTTTTACTGATTATTTAATGACATGCAGCCTCTGCAGCATCCGTACAGACTGACACACACAGTATCACTCCAAGCTGAGCTCATACTGATATTTACTGTAGTACTACTTCTAAAACATATTTCATACTTCACGCAAGTAAACAGGATGTGTTGGTCTGAAAAATGAACTAAAACTCCTCAACCTGGCTGACGGCATAAAATCCCAGCTCCACGTTTTCTTCCTGGTGGTACCAGTTAGTAACTAATAGTACCTGCTTTCAGTCTCAAAAGACTCTGTCTAGCTTACCCTCACCTCACCTCTTCCTCCTTCCTCCTCTTCCTCATCATGACCTCACTGTATACACAATATTCTGATGCTAACTTGATGCTTATTTCACAGATGAATGGCAGGCGGAAGGAAAAGTAGTTCCTACCAACTGCGTAGAATTTATTTACTACCATCCTGTGATAAAATATCTGTATTTTAACTTGGACTTTAACGTATTAATGATCCTCTACTGTTTGCTTGTGTTGTTCTCCCTCTCAGATGTGGGTCGCTTTGGAGAAAAGCATCTCCTGTATCACTGTAGAACAGAACAGAATTGAATATATATATTTTTTTACTGTTTTAAATAAAATGCATTTTCCAGACATTAATAGAGCCTACATTGATGATATTATTTTATTCAGTTGTCCAAGATCCATTCCAGTAAAATGGAACTGCTGGGTTATACCCTACATGGGCCCTAAGGGTGTGTGGGCCCCTGGGCCCGTGTCCATAAAGCCCATTGGATAATCCAGCCTTCCATCCATTGTCCTAACCGGGTAGCAGGACGCTGGAGTCTATCCCAGCCATGATGGGCCAAAAGGCAGGGACAAGTGCAAGATGAAGTCCAGGTGTGTAAACATGAAGAACGACTGGCATTGGACAGTGTGTAACATCAATATAGCAGTAATAATAATGGTAATAATGGAAGAACATTGGACGTTGTTCTTACAGCATGTTGCCCTGGTGGATGTGTTGCTTCCATTTTCACCAGGTGGGGTGGAGGTGGAGGTTTCAGTCAGCTGGAGCCCTGAGCTCGAGCGGCGGCCTTGCTGTGTGGAGTTTCCACGTTCTCCTCGTGGATGTTGGCGACGACTGGGTCCGGTCTGTGTGTTTTACGCGCTGTTGGTGGTTCCCAAATGACGCACATAGGTCACAGATATAGTAGACTTGTTTATTGGAAACTGTTACATAAACCGCCTGATTATTGGATACGATGGAACTTCACCAGTTTAATATGTCAGTGAGCAACGTAAAATATGCACCAACTAGAGCGCTCAACAAAAATTACAGCCTCCCAGCCCTCCTCTCCAGTAGAACCTGAGTGACTGGCTGACAGTGCCCTTTTAACTTCTCAGCCCGACACCGATCCACACGACCCCAATCCATATTACCATGACAACAGTAACACCAACCATCCACCAGGTGATAATTCCCCACATAAACTACATTTATGGCTCCTACAGATGTGTTCTCCGGCTTCCTCCCACCATCCAAAGACGTATCAGAAGGCTGCCTGGTCACTCAGGGGTTGTCTCACTCTGTTGGACCGCTCACCTGTCCAGGTTGTCCCCGTCTCTCATCTTTATTTTTTTATTTAACCTTTATTTCACCAGGAAAGTCCCATTGAGGTTAAGAACCTCTTTCTCCAGGGAGTCCTGGCCAAGAGTTCCAGGCAGTTTACATGTTACCACTTAAACAGAACAAATAATTAAAAGCACTAACAACTAAAGGAGGACATCTCAAAATCTCTCACTCTAAACTTAAAACTGTTCAAAGGTATAAGTTGGGACGATTTCCAGTCTCTGCAAAGAGTTCCACGTAGACAGAGCGGAGTAGACAAAGACCCGTTTTCCCAGTTCTGTGCCGGAAAATGGAACAGAAAGCATCAAATGATCGTTCGATTGCAAAAACTAAGAATCAACACATCTCTGTGTGATTAAATCCCAGATATAGGGCAGCAGCCTTATAAATAAAAATATACCAATGCTCCGGTCTCCTGATGGACAACGAAGGCCATCCTACTCTAGAATACATTCACAATGATGGGTCATGCTTTTACAGTTTGTAATAAACCTCAGAGATGCAAACAGTGTCGATTTTATGTAGACAGTGAGCTGAAGCCGTCCTCTACACCAGATTCTGGTGATTCCTGAGCTAGACTCCAGCCTTGACCCTGAACTGGAACATGTGGACTAGAACATGGATGGGCGAGGAAACTTCATGTTGGATGTGATGTCCACATGAAGCCACCAGAGGGCGAAGTCTACCAACATGTAGTGGAAGCTTTTCTGTTTAATCTCACCTGACTCAGCCCTGAAATGGGCGAGTCAAAGAGGTGAGTCCTGTGTCTCCTCCTCTGCTTACGGACTTGGCCCAGTTTCCCAGTTTTTCCAGGATATGATCACTAATTTATGGCTCTGAGGCCAGTCTTCAGTCATGAATATTAATGAAGAGCTTCCTCCTCTTTCCTCTCTCATGTGACTTGTACGACATGATGTCCTGTTAGAGGAAGGGTGGGTCTTCCTCAGGGAACCCTCTGCTCCTCCTGCTATAAAAGGCTTTTAGGTTCTGATCAGAGGTGAAATAAATCTCAGTTCCATGGTTTGACTGACGTGATGAAGTCCTGGTTCAGGCTTCTGCTGCTGATGGAGATGAATCACCGCCTTTACAAACCCGAGCTGCTCAGACTCGGCTCTCATGAAAGCAGATCTGCAGCCCTCCATCTATCTCTCGGTCCTCTGGTTGCTGGTGACCCACTTGCCTCCTGCACCAGTCCTCTGACTGGAGGAGGGGTGGAGAGGAGGTGGAGGTGAAAACGTGGGAGACCGCTGTGATTAATGTGCTTTCAGAGATGGATGGAGAGAGACGATGGTGTGTTCTGCTGGTGGCGAAAAAATGACCTCAGTGTGTGTGAAACACAAAACATGTCAGTTTCTGCTGCTGTTTAGTCGTTGCCAGTCCACCCAGACTAGCTGAAGACCCCATGGAAGCAGGCAGAAAATCAGCTGAGATACCATCACCAGTCGTCCCACTTTCATCACCCTGGCAACCACAGGATGGATGGCATCAACGGTAACCTCCTCCACGTGAACGAGGAGATGTTTAATCCTCGTGGTCCCAAACAGCATGCTCGCTGGGGAACCGGTTAATAGATGCAGGAAAGTTTAGCAGATTTAAAGTTTAAGTACATCTGCAAACAAAGTGTGACCTTCCATCCTCTGGCCTGGTATGGGTGTATCGATACTTTCATATCTATCAGTCAAAATATTGGGATAAATTCTGCTGTAAATGTTGTAGCGACTCTGAGCTGACGGAGGTAAAAACCAGCTGCATGTTGCTCCAGCCAATCAGATGTCATGATGAAGATTCTGGTTTTACTGGAGACGATGTTTTGTTTTAATATTTTACTGGTTGAATCCAAATTATTGAGCTTTTTTTTTTTAAATTATAATTATTTTATGATGACTTTATATTTGGTTATTTTCATTCATCTTCTGCCGCTTATCCGGGGTCGGGTCGCGGGGGCAGCAGCCTAAGCAGGGAAGCCCAGACTTCCCTCTCCCCAGCCACATTTGCCAACTCTGCGGGGGGATCCCGAGGCGTTCCCAGGCCAGCCGAGAGATATAATCCCTCCAGCGTGTCCTGGGTCTTCCCCGGGGTCTCCTCCCAGAGGGACGTGCCTGGAACACCTCACCAGGGAGGTCCAGGAGGCATCCTGACCAGATGCCCGAGCCACCTCAACTGGTTCCTCTCGATGCGAAGGAGCAGCGGCTCTACTCTGATCTCCTCCAGGATGACCGAGCTCCTCACCCTATCTCTAAGGGAGAGCCCGGCTGTGATAAACTCAATGCATTGGCATATTTATGGGCGTGTCCTTTTGATTGACAGGTACCCGATATCTTGCTTCAAGTCCGAAGAACGTAGAACAACTGCGGTTTTTAGCCGGTTAACAACGTGACTTAGCTTTAGCCCGCTTACCTCCGTTAGCTGGTTAGCTCCTGTTATCTCCGGGTTAGCTCGGTTAGCTCTTAGCTACAGAAAGCGCGGAGTTCACTGGATGTCAATCATCCACCATGACGCTCACAGCCCCCCTCTCAGCTCCACCTCTTTGTCCATATTTGTATTTTCCAGGCGAGACAACGCGCATGCCCCTGCCAAGATGGAGATGGTAGGAACCGCCCACCGAGCTTCAATTAAGCTCTTCAGAAACTAATCGGTGATGTCACGGAGGCTCCGCCCATCTTTTATATACAGTCTGTGGTAAAAACCCAGCAGAGATACTTTTATTATTACCATTCGTTTTTCAAAAGCAGCAACGCCGTTCCGTTATATACATTCTATAGTTTATAGACGTCAAGTTCTTTGATCCAAATCAGAATTAGTTTTGTAAATTCACATTTCCACACAGAAAGTGGATTTTCCAAGCAAACGGACTCGGATCAGAAAGGCTGATGTGAACATGAGAATCTTCTTCATTTATTCGCAGATGTTGTAGAAAATGCTTTTCTGGCAGCGTACTTTAAGTCAGATGGACAGCATCAAGGAGAGCAGTGTGACCTGACTCTGAGTAGATCGTGTAAAAGCAATGTGATAAATGTGCCGTTTCTGTGAGGCTTTTTCTCTGCTTCCCAACGTGAGAATACAAGCTTGTATTTCTACCATATTGTAATAAATCTTTATTAATTATCCGGTCCGGGTCGATCGTCTCTTACTGGAGTGACATCTGATCGAAAGTCTGATCTCTGATGTCTTCTGGGTTTGTGAAGCTGATAGTCTGCTCTGATTTCATCCATCATTCATAACAACACACTTTCTGAGTGGGAATTTAATCTCCATAAATTCACCACTCAGACAAAACGGCGATATTTCACCTCCAAAATGTTTGCAGTTTTGTGTCGTGTATTCGTGTCGGTCCTGGTGTTAAAAGGCCTTAAACCTTCACATCCAGCAACAGCTGTTGTTCTGGGGTCATTGCTGATGCTAACTTCTGCTTTTAGAGGTAATCAGAGTATTGATTAGCTGGCTGCTACTGACTCTCCCTTCCTCTGGAGGGATTTTATAGTTTGTGTTTTTCTAACTTTATGTTAAGTAAATAAAGTAAAATGTTATTTTACCTGAAGCTCTGGTGTTCTCATTGGTACATCTGATTAGAACCAGTCTCATCTGTTTCTAATTTCACTAGAAGTCCCTGGAAGAAGAGATGCATGTCCAGCATGACCTTCCAGGCTATGAATAAAATGATATTCTGACTTTAATCTGAAGTAAATGACTATATTGGATCATCTGAAGTAAAGATGCTGGTAACCATTACCATGGTACCTGTGTGTAGCAGCTCTTGAATGGTTGCTGACAGATAACAACGCCACACCAGGGATCAGAGTCGGCACATTTATTCTGCATGAGGGGTGCAGTTAAGATGCAGTGGCATCGTCTCTCTCTGCTCCCCATACTATGGTTTCCCAGCTGCTTTTTTTTAATAAACCATCTAATAATATAAAATAGAAATAAAAGAGTAACTTACAAGCCATCAAGGTACTTCAAATATCTTTTAGACCAAATACCATGAGATGAAACATTAAAATAGGTGAAAAGATGATACAAAACAATAAAATGTCTGTGCTCAATGTTGAGTTTTCTTTTTCGACTAAATATTTCCTTTAACAGTCACCGACTTCGCTTGTGCAGTCCAGAACAACAGGACACATAACGGGAACAACGGTTAAGTAGCGTAACACGCAGGTGCGTAAAGCATGAAGGGTGCAGTAAAGTCTCAAACAAGAGCTGCGTTTCCATTCATTTTTTTGCAAAATAAAAGCAACATTTGTGAGTTTTGACAAGCAACTGCGATTTGCATGCGTTTCCATTAAACAGTGTTTAAAAACCTAAAATTTCTGAAAATCTTGTTGGCCAAATGAGACTTTACGAGAACTATAGCTAATGCGAGGTAGCCTCGTCGCGTTATTTTGGGGTTTTCTACTTGCTGCAGAGATTTTGTTGCGGCTTTCTGAAGCTTTTCTCCCTCATTTTGTTTTCTAAAACTATAAAGTTTGCTGCTGATTGTTTTCCGCACCGCGTCATCTTTACCGAAAATAAACTGGTCACATGACCCTCCACATCACGTCTCGGACACGTTAATGTGAAAAAAGGGTTTCCATTTCACTTTTGCAATACATTTCTATTTCAAAACGTCCGAAAAACCTCATCATGAGAGCGGAAAAACATTTTAGCTACATTTCAGTCTTTTTTCGAAATGTAGGTTTTTCTTCATTTGCTGTATTTTTTATTGTGATATTTTTTGCGTAACTCAAGGTGTAATGGAAACACAGCTAGTGACATGGTCTCTGTCTCCAGCAGCCGCTCAGAGGGGAACGAGGCATAGTTCCCGACACGTTTAGCTACGTTAGCAGCCGTTTGTACCGACCGAAGCGTACGAGAAAACCAAAGGAACAGAACGGCAGTAATGCAATTGCGTCCTTCGAAAGTTTACGTTAATACAAGACTTCCTTCATCCAGTTAGTTTAATAAAAGAGACGGAACTGCAGCACATCTTACCCATGCAATGATTTCCGAGCTTTTCCCACAAAGCTGCAAAAAGTCACACATGCAGCGATGGTGCATCGTTAATTACGGCCCCCACACTACAACCGGTTCCTAGGAACCGTGGTAACAGTACGAAACAAATGGACGGTCTGACAATAATAAAATAACTCAACAGTTTTCATAATAAATTATTATTGCAACAGACATTTTTACTCCGCTACATGTGCCTGTGTGTGCTTTTTGTTTGGATGCAACACTTCATTGCATTGCTTCTCTCACCTTCTGCTCCTGTTTTAGCTCTACAGTTTTTACAGTGTGCCCTATATAATGTCCCACTTTGGAATTAGGTCTGCTGCGGGTGTTGAGAGACGGCTGCATGGAGATCCCTCCTGCTCTGCAGACTGCTGGATGTGAGAGGGAGTGTTAGGTCATCTGTGATCCAGCGCTCCACCGTTCTCAGCCATCAGACTGCTTTTCATCGCCTTGGGAATTGGTTTTGCTTGCGGACATGTCCTTACAGACACCTTGTCGGTCTGAGGCTGTGGTTTTACAGTTTCTTATGCAGCCATGGAAACGACCACCTGCTGTCCAGAAATCTAAACATGCTAATGTGATAAAAACCATCACAGGTTTAATTTCATCATCGATCTCCATAGAAATATTAAGTAAAACGACCCACTTCAGCAGCTTTACCTCCTCTACTACATGCATGACCCCCCCACCACTTCCAGTGTGGCTCATTAGTTGCCATAGCAACAGTGTCCTCCCTGGATACCAATAAGACCCCAAACTCCTTCTACTGTACATGATAAAGCAGGTCCAGAAGATATTTATACACCGAGAAAGTCTGAGCCAGAAAGGAGCGCAGGGATTTCTAGGAAAGAGATTTAATAAAAAATAAATAAATAAAAAAAAGGTTGAGATGCGAAGATTGTTGTAAAACGATGCAGCAGCTCAGAAAGTCTCCAGGTGAAGACTGTTAAATTCCTTTCATCATCAGATCTGGATCAAAAGAGTAAAAACAATCTGAGCCCCTGTTTTATCAAATCGATTTTTCCTAATATCTAACAAGAAAATTGTTTTTTTTCCCCTCAGAAATACGTCACTCTTGTATGCTTATAAGTCAGAGCCAGAGGCGGAGCTGGAGGGTTCGCCAGGGTGGCACCAAGCAGCAACTTCCAGTGGTTAAAAGTGAAGCCTATGTGGAAGTGCATGAAACTGCAGTTCCCCCTTCATCCACTAGGGGCTGCAAAACAGAGCAAATCCCCATAGACTCCCATGTTAAAAAGACCAACTTCACAGCAGAACTTAACATGTTTACAGCAGGAATAAACATGTTTACAGCCTGATTCAAAAATCCATTTTAGGTTTAATAGGTCAGATTTACCTACATGACAACTGTGGGGGGAGTGAATTTTTTCTAACTCGCCCGTTTAAAAGTAATTTATTCTCAAAATGCAGCATATTTGGGGGCGTGTCCTTTTGATTGACAGGTACCCGACCTCCCGCTTCAAGTCAGAAGAACGTAGAACAACCAGTTTTAACCAGTTAACAAAGTGACTTAGCTTTAGTACGCTTACCTCCGTTAGCTGGTTAGCTCCCGTTATCTCCAGGTTAGCTCGGTTAGCTCTTAGCTACAGGCAGGTCGGAGTTTGCTCGATGTCAATCATCCACCATGACGCTCACAGCCCCCCTCTCAGCTCCACCTCTTTGCCCATATTTGTATTTTCCGGGTGAGACGACACGCATGCCCCTGCTAAGATGGTGATGGTAGGAACCGCCCACCGAGCTTCAATTCAGCTCTTCAGAAACCTACGAGTGACGTCACGGAGGCTCCGCCCATCTTTTATATACAGTCTGTGGGTGGCACTAGCCAGTTTAAAGTAAATATTAAATTAGTTCAATTATCAACCCTTTTAAAACATCCCTAATGTTTCTAAATGACATTTTGTCCTGTGAAAGTACAAACACTTATGATATGCATACTAAGTCGTGCTAATATGTTTCTATGCTAGCACTAAAATAATGTAGGCTAATGAGGACAAACCATTTCTTATTTAGTTTTCAGTGAGTGTATTTAGGGACAGTGTATGAACTCAGTTCACATTAGAGCTGAAAATAAACTATAAAGATGCTAACTATTAGCTTAGCATTGTCTAAGCTAGCACTATATGATCCTATTTAATTTAAACAGAAGGTTAGCAAGGCTGCTGGCTGGTTTTAAAGTAGCTACAGCATGAAAATGTGAAGGAAATGTTTCGTGTAACCATCTGAGTCTTGAGGGAGATATAAGAATATAGAGAAAATTCAGATGTACCCGACTCTTTAGTAAAAGACAAGACAGACTCCAGTATCAGCAGCTCGACAGCTGCTAATGTGGAGCTAGCCACACAAGGATCCAGTCCACCCCCATGTTTCCCCTTATTTCATATCAAGCGTCATATTTTTACCTTGAAAATATTTCCATTTGCTTTCCAGATTATTCATGCAGAGATGTTTTACGTCACATGTACCTCTCATGTGTCTGCAGTATCAGAGCAGCGTTGGAGAAGAAAACATCATTTCCTGTCGTAGTAAACGACCTGCATCATGACGCCTTGCTCACTACTCTGTGGAGGAAAACCTGATAAAACAGCAGTGTTCCTTCAACATCAATATCCTCCTAAGGAAACACAAAGTGATAGTTAAAGTAAGCACACTGGTGCGGTGATGCAGTATTTATTAGAAAAACTCCGAACCGAACACGGCATCCAAGTCAAATTAAACATGTTGGCGGTAAGTAACCGCATGAGACTCAGGATGTGAACACGGGCTTCCGTTGTCTTTGCACGTCACTCGGAGCGTCTCATCACCAGCTGATGAGACTTTCTGCCTGATGTGAGATGAACACACCTAACAAGCCCTGTAGGGTAACATAGAGCTGCCACACCTAGATGGATCTGCTGTCTGTCTGGTTGCTTATTTCTAATCTATGCTCAAAACCAACAACCCTCTTTATCAACAACAACATCAGTAGTCTTCCAAAAAACTGTGATTTTTTTTCTAAATAAATGTAAATTAGACTGTCTATCTGATTTCTAACTAAAGCTTGAATAGATTTTTTTCTTTTTAACATAATGCTGCAGTCATGTAGAGTTATCAGATTCTCTGATAAAGAGTCAAACTTGTATCATTTTCCCTCAAATACAAGTAAATAAATATTACAGTCGTCATCGTATGTATTCATACCCTCCCATGAAAGAAGGAAAAAAAGCAGCTGCCTGGGAAATAAGCTGAAATGGACTAAAGTAATAATAAATAAACAATTTATGGAAATCACTGTATTATTTTCCAATTCTGGTTAAATAGAAATATTTTTAAAGGTAAACAAAAATGATAAAGTAAAAAAATGTAACATTACTCATAACTAATATTTAGTTGAAAGATCTACTGATGTTTCCACTCCAGTCAGGTGTTTTCCGCACCTGTTGGAAGGTATTTTGTCCCACTGTTTATCAGAAAAGTGCTTTATTTAGTCCAGAACTGATGTGTTTGTTTTGTTTTTTCAGCTAAATTAAATTAAAAACACTTTCTTTTATGACTAAATTATAATTTTGCACATTTTTAGTTATTGTTCATTACTTTGGTATCTGGTTATTTCAGTGACTGTTTTAAATTGAGCTTTTTCTTTAATGAAACGATATGAGTACATTTGAGGACAAGTGTACATTTTGTCCATCAACACCTAGAAACAGCTGCGAACACCCAAAAGCATCCGACCATCGGCCCATCACCGATGTTAAACCGGCTGATTAAGAGAGTCAGAAATCTGCTGAGTCACCACTAATGTTGATGAATGATACATAAAATCCTCTTCTCCCTTTCAATAAGATGTTTTAGTTCAGAAAGACTTTAAATTTAAGCTCTGAGCTTTTAACCAGTCAACATAACGCCTTCTTATTCCACATTGGTGCTGTTTGTCCCTTAACAGCAGCAGTAGTTTCAAGATAGCAGACTGTTATGGTGCTTCTTGACCAGCTCACCTGTCGCATGTAGAAACAAATCTAAAATTCTCTGCGTCTGATAATGTGTCCGATGATTGGAGGTCATCACCTGTGATAAGACGTATGGAAATGCAGTCGTCCATTTTGGCCTGTAAACAACATAAAATGGCCTTGATTCTCTAACCGGGATCATAGTCCATAATCTGCCGCCTCAACCAGCAATCCTGTTATTTCGAGGCTAACCCTCGAACAAAAAATGTTGAACAAAGTTGAAAGTTGTGGACATAGTTGTGGCTTCTGACTGAGCGAACACTGTGTGTGTAGTTGGGATGTTCACTGATCTCTAAACACAGCAGTTTGATAGTAAAAGGAAAGAAAACAGCAAGCGGCCTGCTGTGTGACAGTACAGCAGCTCACACTGTGTGTGTCGTACTTTACAACCTAATTTAACGCTGCATTAAATCACTACTGACTAATGAACCCTTGGTGCACCTGCAGCTCCGGGAGGGGGGGGGGGGGGGGGGGGGGGGGGGGGGGGGGGGGCTTGTGGTTCTGGAGCTCGGTGGGGGGCAAACAAGTCAGTCGGACGTTTTTCATCAAGAAGTGTTCATGGATGTGGTTCAGAGTAGAAATTCAAGTTTTAATCCAGGCCTATCTCAGCTGTTAACACAGAGTAATATTTATATAAACTGTGAAGAAATAATGAAGAAAAAAGAAGAAAGAAATATTTTTTGGGGGGGCATAGACGCAGTTAAAATGGCAAAACTATTAAAGTTTATTTAAAAAAAGATGATGGTATAATCAGATCGCAATGACAACAAATAAACAGAATTTTATTTAATCAGGTATCAGTTTAACATAAGATAGAATTGCGCGAAATTTAAATTTCGCGATAAATAACTGATGATGGAAAGACATACACATGAAAAATATTTAAATATTGCTAACAAGTTTTTACACTTCTACTGGCTGTTTTTTTTTTTTTTAATTGTCTTGTCCAGTATTTAAGCAGCAGACTGATGTTCTGGATGCTGTGTTCTGCTGAGCAAATTTATTTTGCCAAGGGGAACTTTTATAGATGTAATGATCCCCTTGTATTTCTGGATTCTTATTTTATTTTTCTATTTGTTTTGGATAATTGTTTGTGTTACAGAGTTTATGCTGCTGGATCTGACCAGAAAGGACAGAAGAGAGACAGAAAGAGAACGGAAAAGAAAACAGAGAAAACAAGAGAAAGAGATCAATGCATACATGTATATGCACATACATATGTATATACATACATGTACATACACACACACACACACACACACACACACACACACACACACACATATACACTACTCACAAAAAGTTAGAGATATTTGGCTTTCAGGGGAAATGTATGGAAAATGCAATATGTTCATGCTACAGTGATATAATATCATAAAAGTAAGACATTTAAGTAGAAGGATGCACTACTGATTTCCTCATCTCAAAAAATTCATCCAACACAAAAGGTAACAACAATGGTAGTTACACCACAACAAAAAATGTGAACGTCTCAATATCTGGTCATGTGCCCTTGAGCATCAATTACAGCTTGACAACGACGTCTCATGCTGTTCACAAGGCAACTTATTGCCTGCTGAGGCATGGCATCCCACTCTTCTTGAAGGGCAGCCCTCAGGTCATTGAGGTTCTGGGGTGCAGGGTCTCGAGCCTCTACACGACGGCTCAGCTGATCCCACAGGTTTTCAATGGGATTCAGGTCTGGAGAGAGTGCAGGCCGTTCCATTTGAGGTACACCAGTCTCCAACAGCCGTTCCCTGATGACGCGGCCTCGATGAGCAGGAGCATTGTCGTCCATGAAGATGAAATTAGGCCTGTGCTGTTCATGTAGGGGCCGTCACATGGAGAAGGTTGAAGTTTTTCATGTTAGTTTAATCTGATTTGAAGTTCTAGTGTCTGCTTTTACCTGAACTCTTCATGCTGAGGAAGAATGAATGGAACTGTTGAAGGTAAAGCGGCTTTCAGTGACTGATTCCATCACTAAATTATTATTTCCCATCATGTCATTTGATCTTCTGGTGACCTCACGTGCAGATCTGCTTTGTGTATTCATGTTATATAATAATTCAAACATAAATGTTTAAAAAAAATGGTTCAAAATAAGAGAAGAAATGAATAAAATATGGCAGGAAGTGTTCTGAATGTGACGGTTGAACCATAAAACATTAAAATGAGTAAATTATTCCTGCCAGCTCATAGAATATAAAAGCCATGTTATGGTTTCCCTTTCAGAAAACCACACGCGGACTACAGCTTCCAGATCTATATTCACATGTCTAGACACATGAGAACCACGTGTGGTTTTGGCATTTTAAATGAGATGCACATGTGGTTCACATGTGGTTGATGTGTGGTTTTCAGGGTCCAAAAATACATCTTCACATATGGTTCACATTTGCATGTACATGTGGAACATGTAAATAACATGTGAATCAAATGTAAATTACATGTGGTTTTCACATGTCAAACACCTGACCAATGTGTAAAACACATTTGATTCACATGTAAACTGCTTGTGCTCTTTACAAATGACTCACATGTTCCTTTCATGTGGGTGACATGAAATGTTACAAAAACATGTACTTCACATGTTCATGGCAAGCACGTTATTCACATGTTTTCACATGTATTACATGAAAATGGTACATGTGGGTCGCATGTTGCACATATGTAAAAAACATTTGAATCACATGTAAAATAAATGTTTCAAACACGTGATCTATATGTTATTCACATATGTTCACATGTGCTTTATCTTTTTACATTTGATCAACATTTTCTTCATGAAAATGTTCCAAAAACATGTGTTTGACATGTGAAGAACATGTGATTCACACACTGATTACGACAAGTTTGCAAAAACCAGTGGTTCTTATTGGGTTGTACATGTGGAGCACATGTTAAATGTGTCATGTGCCACATAGACCACGTTTACATGGAAGTTTTAAGTCCTCTTTAATTTCAAATAAAAGTTCATTCCACTTTAAACTGGTGAAAAATGAGCATATAAACACCTAATTCCGAATGAAAAAGTTAATTTGGAATTAAACTTAATTCAGAAGTACGTAGCTGGTTTATTCACATTTTTAATCTGAACTGATTCATTCTTCTGTCACGTAAACCTTTGTTCCGATTGTTCTGCACATGCTCCCTACCTCGTCCCGTCCTGATGATGCACATATTCCACACATTGTTTTGTCCGTAGACATCATATCCAAGACATATATATGATGTCTGTGGTTTTGTCTCCTGTGTTTGATAGTCTTCCTTCTCTGCAAAAAAATAATAAAAAAAAAAAAATCAGAATAACAGTGAAACTAGTTCTTATTGCGTAGTTTTCCATGTTACGACCCGGAGACATCATATTTACATTGGCTGTTTCTCAATTCAGGGTCCGCACACTTCTGTATATGTGTCTAACAAGAATTATTTTCCCCTGAAGTTACCGTCAGCTTGACAGGATGAGCTGTCAGCCAGAGGAGAGCTCGTCTAAACCGCCTCATGTTGCTTATTTACACACAGAGGAAAATAAAAATAAATCAAAGTTTAATTACTGGCACCATTTTCTGTCATTTAAAAATAGTTTTGTGTCTTTTTGTGGAAGAATGGGATCAGTAGTTAGATGAACTTGTCATATGTAGTTGCCAGACAACGGAGGACTGGAGCACTATGGGTAATTCTCATCCACTAGAGAGGCCGTCTCATTTTACTGGCAGTAAGCGCACTTCGGTGTGTGCAGACCCTGAATTGAGAAACACCCATAGACTCCTCATTGTGCACTGGAGAGGGAACAAGTGTCGCCACCATATTGGATGAGTTGCCGCCATATTGGATGGGTCTCCGCCATATTGGATGGGTCTCTGATTCGAGTCTTGCTGCAGAGTCGACGTAGTTTCCCCACATAACTGTTTTCTGTGGAACAACACGTATATATTACACACAAACAAAACACTTTTCTACATAACTGGTTTATAAATAATGTTAACACAGTGAATAATCTACTAAATGATAAATTTTACGCCAATGAGGTGTTTATTGAAAAATATGATATTGATGCCTCATAAAGAAAGTTTTACATGGTAGCATAATTACCTCCACCAAGGAGGTTATGTTTTTACCGACTTTAACGGTAAACGTAAGTACGTCACTGTCCAATCAGAACCCTTCCCAACCTGCAGAACTACAGAGGAATTAAGTAAGGATGTGTTTCATGTGAACCTTTCAGAATTAGTATTTCCATGTAAACTTGTAGGAGAATAATAATTCCTAATTGATCATTTAAAATTAAAGACATCATGTAACCGTACATATATCTAACTTCCTTCAGAAACAAATACGCAAGGAGATGGTTGTGTAAACAAAGATAAACATCACACATCAGCACCATGTCGTGATGGATGTGATCAGAGGGATTTGAAGACGATAAAAACCAGAAAGAAAGCTGGAGAGTTTAGGAAAACACCAACATAGAGGGTGAGGTTACCATGGTACAGATCAGCACAAGCAACTTCCTCTCATCTTACATTCCAGATCTTAATTGTTTATTTACTTACATGTGCAGGCACCCAGAAAAACTCGACTTTTCAAAGAGGGAATGCAGGGCAGAGCCTTGCTGGGTGGAGAAGCTTCTGCTAATTGCCACATTTCTCCTTCAGATTAAGTCAGTTTCGCTCTTTTTCTCCCCTGCAGGAATTTCTCTGGAAAAAAAATTAAAAAGATTCTTTCATTTCCACAATAATGAGCTCTGAATGCATTTCATACACACAGAAACATACAGGAGAAGCTGTGAAGCTGCTGGTGAGGTTTTGTTCTGGTCCTTGATTCTTAGTACATGTTTATTCATGTCGGAGTGTGTGTGGAGGATTTCCTGTTGTGTGTTGGGAAAGTTATTGTTACAGTAATGCATTTTCACTTGTTTAGATCTTGTTTTGCTCTTTAATGGTCCTGACCGTTCCCGTCAGAGCACGACGGTCCGCGGGGGTGACGACGTGTTTACAGTCATGCAGAAGAAACTGCAGCTCAGATTGATATTCCAGGACAAAGTGATCAGATGATTAATATGTCCTGATCAGGTCTTTCCAGCAACGCGTTATCATACCGGGTAAAAACATTCAGAATCACTCCAGCAGCTTGTAAGACAGGGTGTCCCGCTCCGGTCACAAACCTGCAGATTTTTTTCTGTGTCCCTGCTCCAACACACCTGACTTAAATAATTAGGTTATCCTGCAAACTTCATAGTTTGTTGGATCTATTTTATTTGAGTCCAGAGGCAGTTTTTTTTTGATGGTTTAGGAGCCTGATCAGCTCATTGTTTATATCTCCACCTCGAGACCTCCAGATGGTCTGAAGGTTCTGCCGTTATCACAGATGACAACGATCTCCGACGAGTAGAACAGCACCGGGACAGTAATGGGATTAAAAGTACAAAAGCACTCTGATCCACTATCAGATTCCAGATCTATTCATAATGAATCCAAAGTGTCTTGGTCACATTGTGGTGTTTGTTGCATGTTTGTTCTCTTGCAATGATGGAATGTTGTTCCTGTTCTGGATGGTAGTATCCAGAACATTGTTCCTGTTCTTGATGGTAGTATCCAGAATGTTGTTCCTGTTCTTGATGGTAGTATCCAGAATGTTCCTGTTCTTGATGGTAGTATTCAGAATGTTGTTCCTGTTCTTGATGATAGTATCCAGAATGTTGATCCTGTTCTTGATGGTAGTATCCAGAATGTTCCTGTTCTGGATGGTAGTATCCAGAATGTTGTTCCTGTTCTTGATGGTAGTATCCAGAATGTTGTTCCTGTTCTTGATGGTAGTATCCAGAATGTTCCTGTTCTTGATGGTAGTATCCAGAATGTTGTTCCTGTTCTTGATGGTAGTATCCAGAATGTTGTTCCTGTTCTTGATGGTAGTATCCAGAATGTTGTTCCTGTTCTGGATGGTAGTATCTGGAATGTTATTCCTGTTCTGGATACTACCATCCAGAATGTTGTTCCTTTTCTAGTTAGTAGAATCCAGAATGTTGTTCCTGTTCTTGATGGTAGTATCCAGGATGTTGTTCCTGTTCTGGATGGTAGTATCCAGGATGTTGTTCCTGTTCTGGATGGTAATATCCAGATTGTTGTTCCTGTTCTTGATGGTAGTATCCGGAACATTGTTCATGTTCTGGATGGTAGTATCCAGGATGTTGTTCCTGTTCTTGATGGTAGTATCCAGAACATTGTTCCTGTTCTGGATGGTAGAATCCAGAACGTTGTTCCTGTTCTGGATGGTAGAATCCAGAATGTTGTTCCTGATCTGGATGGTAGTATCCAGAATGTTGTTCCTGTTCTTGATGGTAGTATACAGAATGTTGTTCCTGTTCTTGATGGTAGTATACAGAATGTTGTTCCTGTTCTTGATGGTAGTATCCAGAATGTTGTTCCTGTTCTTGATGGTAGTATCCAGAATATTGTTCCTGTTCTTGATGGTAATATCTGGAATGTTATTCCTGTTCTGGATACTACCATCCAGAACATTGTTCCTTTTCTGGTTAGTAGAATCCAGAATGTTGTTAGTGTTCTTGATGGTAGTATCCAGGATGTTCTTCCTGTTCTGGATGGTAGTATCCAGAACATTGTTCCTGTTCTGGATGGTAGTATCCAGAATGTTGTTCCTGTTCTGGATTGTAGTATCCAGAATTTTCTTCCTTTTCTGGATGGTAGTTTCTGGAACATTGTTCCAGTTCTGGATGGTAGTATCCAGAATGTTATTCCTGTTCCTGATGGTAGTATCCAGAAGGTTGTTCCTGTTTTGGATGATAGTATCCAGAATGTTGTTCCTGTTCTTGATGGTAGTATCCAGAATGTTGTTCCTGTTCTTGATGGTAGTATCCAGAATGTTGTTCCTGATCTGGATGGTAGTATCCAGAATGTTGTTCCTGATCTGGATGGTAGTATACAGAATGTTGTTCCTGTTCTTGATGGTAGTATCTGGAATGTTATTCCTGTTCTGGATACTACCATCCAGAATGTTGTTCCATTTCTGGTTAGTAGAATCCAGAATGTTGTTAGTGTTCTTGATGGTAGTATCCAGGATGTTGTTCCTGTTCTTGATGGTAGTATCCAGAATGTTGTTCCTGTTCTTGATGGTAGTATCCAGAATGTTGTTCCTGTTCTGGATTGTAGTATCCATAATTTTCTTCCTTTTCTGGATGGTAGTTTCTGGAACATTGTTCCAGTTCTGGATGGTAGTATTCAGAATGTTATTCCTGTTCCTGATGGTAGTATCCAGAAGGTTGTTCCTGTTTTGGATGATAGTATCCAGAATGTTGTTCCTGTTCTTGATGGTAGTATCCAGGATGTTGTTCCTGTTCTTGATGGTAGTATCCAGAATGTTCTTCCTGTTCTTGATGGTAGTATCCAGAATGTTCTTCCTGTTCTGGATGGTAGTATCCAGAACATTGTTCCTGTTCTGGATGGTAGTATCCAGAATGTTGTTCCTGTTCTGGATTGTAGTATCCATAATTTTCTTCCTTTTCTGGATGGTAGTTTCTGGAACATTTCCAGTTCTGGATGGTAGTATCCAGAATGTTATTCCTGTTCCTGATGGTAGTATCCAGAAGGTTGTTCCTGTTTTGGATGATAGTATCCAGAATGTTGTTCCTGTTCTTGCTGGTAGTATCCAGAATGTTGTTCCTGTTCTTGATGGTAGTATCCAGAACATTGTTCCTGTTCTGGATGGCAGTATCCAGAATGTTGTTCCTGATCTGGATGATTGTATCCAGAATGTTATTCCTGTTCTTGATGGTAGTATCCAGAATGTTCTTCCTGTTCTGGATGGTAGTATCCAGAATGTTGTTCCTGTTCTTGATGGTAGTATCCAGAACATTGTTCCTGTTCTGGATGGTAGAATCCAGAACGTTGTTCCTGTTCTTGATGGTAGTATCCAGAACGTTGTTCCTGTTCTGGATGGTAGAATCCAGAACATGGTTCCTGTTCTTGATGGTAGTATCCAGAATGTTGTTCCTGATCTGGATGGTAGTATACAGAATGTTGTTCCTGTTCTTGATGGTAGTATCCAGAATGTTGTTCCTGTTCTTGATGGTAGTATCCAGAATATTGTTCCTGTTCTTGATGGTAGTATCTGGAATGTCATTCCTGTTCTGGATACTACCATCCAGAATGTTGTTCCTTTTCTGGTTAGTAGAATCCAGAATCTTGTTCCTGTTCTTGATGGTAGTATCCAGAATTTTGTTCCTGTTCTTGATGGTAGTATCCAGAGTGTTCTTCCTGTTCTGGATGGTAGTATCCAGAACATTGTTCCTGTTCTGGATGGTAGTATCCAGAATGTTGTTCCTGTTCTGGATTGTAGTATCCAGAATTTTCTTCCTTTTCTGGATGGTAGTTTCTGGAACATTGTTCCTGTTCTGGATGGTAGTATCCAGAATGTTGTTCCTGTTTTGGATGATAGTATCCAGAATGTTGTTCCTGTTCTTGATGGTAGTATCCAGAATGTTGTTCCTGTTCTTGATGGTTGTATCCAGAACGTTGTTCCTGTTCTGGATAATTGTATCCAGAATGTTGTTCCTGTTCTTGATGGTAGTATCCAGAATGTTGTTCCTGTTTTTGATGGTAGTATCCAGATTGTTGTTCCTGTTCTTGATGGTAGTATCCAGATTGTTGTTCCTGTTCTGGATGGCAGTATCCAGAGCATTGTTCCTGTTCTGGATGATTGTATCCAGAATGTTATTCCTGTTCTGGATGGTAGTATCCAGAATGTTGTTCCTGTTCTTGATGGTTGTATCCAGAACGTTGTTCCTGTTCTGGATAATTGTATCCAGAATGTTGTTCCTGTTCTTGATGGTCGTATCCAGAATGTTGTTCCTGTTCTGGATGGCAGTATCCAGAACGTTGTTCCTGTTCTGGATGATTGTATCCAGAATGTTGTTCCTGTTCTTGATGGTAGTATCCAGAACATTGTTCCTGTTCTGGATGGCAGTATCCAGAGCATTGTTCCTGTTCTGGATGATTGTATCCAGAATGTTATTCCTGTTCTGGATGGTAGTATCCAGAACGTTGCTTGATCCAAACAAAATGTATATAAAAGCCAGATAGTTACACCACAGTGTCTAGTGTACTGCTAATGGCTGAGAGATGTCAGAAATGTTGTTTCACAGTGTTTCATTTACAATTTTCACAATGCTGCGGTCGGGAAGGGGCCCTGGAACACTCTGGAACACTCGCCCTGACTGGATCTTGTCAGCACCTTGATCCTGTTGTAGACCTGCTGCTAGTTTTGGGATCACATCTGACTTTGGTCTCCAGATGAGTTCATGGTCCACTCAATGACTCCAAGGTGTCCAGGTCCTGCAGCTGTAGAACAAGCCTATATCATCGTCCCACCACCACTGTGCTTTACTGTTGGAACGAGGTCTTTGCACTGATGCGCTGTGTTTGTTTGTTTGTTTAATAAACGCCTTCATTCAGAGCCAGAGTTTACAGAAACACATAGACGTGGAATATTCTGGTATGAACTCATTTCCTTCAGATAAAACATCTCTTATCACAGAACAACGTTGTCAGGTCCAGAGGAAATCACACACTAAATGCCGAAGAGTGTGTGGAAGTGATTGTTCCAGAGCCACGACCTTTTACCTCCACTCATTTTGGTTTCAGTCTGTAGTTGTTTTACAGCTGATTTTTCAGCCTGACATCGGGGGATTGGCTCTCCCTGAGTAGCAGGACAATTAATGAGATCCAGCTCTGATGTGGGCCAGTAAATCCGGACTTACAGGGCTGAGGTCAGGGCGCTTGCAGTCAGCTTCACCTGCATCGAAGTTAGAAAGTCATCTTCATCAGCTGGAAACTCTGCATGCAGAAGCAGTTTACGGAAGTCAGACGGAAGGTTCTGCCTGAACCTGGTCTGGCTCCAGGAACCGGAACCATCACCTGTCGGACCCTCTCCCCCAAGGAGCTGAGGAAAAAAAACGAGGATATAAATGGAGTATCATAAACCAATAATTTTAATCAACATAAATTCTAAAAAGGTGAAAACAAGAAAAATAAATTCAATCAGATTTTCATTTTTACTTCAAACAAAACTTTTGAGCTTTTTTCTGTTAAAGAACTAAAGAGTTGAAACAGTTTCTTCAGTAGAAAAGACAGTTAATGAATCATAAAAGAGATGTTTAATCCCTCATAGACATGATTTTCAGCTGCAGTCCCAAAGTCCCAGTCAGCTGTCAGACCATGTGGCGGACGGACCGTCAGCCAGGCAGCGCTCCACCCGGCCGTCCTGCTCCGCTGCATGCAGCAGACACGAAGAAAACCTGCCGTAATGCAGGTTCTTACGGCTGCAGGTGTACAAACCTGCATTAACCAGGAAAGGAAAACAGGGTGGCTTCAGGAAAACTGGAGTCCTGGACTGACAGCCAGAGTCTGGACCTGCTCCCAGAAACACCAGGAAATTACAGGACAAGTAATTCTGATTCTTTAATTATGTCTCCTCAGTCACAATAAATAAACACTTTGGACTTGACAGGTATGACGTCCCGAGCTGAAGAAGCCTCTGGCTGAACATACACTCTGTCATGATGTGTGTTTTGGTTTCCTGTATTGTTGCTTATCTGGGACTGGGGTCTGGGACTCTGGACGGGGACTCTGGTCTGGGACTCTGGTCTGGGACTGTGGGCTGGTTTACCCTCTGGACGGGGACTCTGGTCTGGGACTTTGGTCTGGGACTCTGGACTTGGACTCAGGACTTGAACTCTGGTCTGGGACTCTGGACTGGGACTCTGGTCTGGGACTCTGGACCAGGACTGTAGTCTGGGACTCTGGACTGGGACTCTGGTCTGGGACTCTGGACTGGGACTCTGGACTGGGACTCAGGACTTGAACTCTGGTCTGGGACTCTGGTTGGGGACTGTGGTTGGGGATTCTGGACTGAGACTCTGGTCTGGGACTGTGGGCTGGTTTACCCTCTGGACGTGGATGCTGGATGAAGGGGCCCAGATGGAGCCTTGGGGAACTCCAGACTGATATAAGGTGACCCAGACTCCAATCTGTTTTTGTTCTAAACGTGTTGAAGACATTTAATAGCGATGAGGCTTCGTTGCCATGGCGACGCCTAGTTTCCTCCTGGTTGGATGAGACAACACGATGGATTCAGTCTCAGACTGAAAGTCCAGAAGACCGAGGGAAGTCCTGCAGGATGCTGCAGGTGCATCCAGTTTCATTCGAATGTCGATAAAAGTAGTCGCGACGGCGACGTTCTCATCCATTAAAGTTCCTTCGTCTGGTTTTGGTTTCAGTAAAACGACTTGAATAACTGTGATGGGAAGGAAATAAAGTCCATGTTCTTAAATCTGATTGGCTGATGAGGAGCGGCCTGCAGCCGGTGGAAGTCAGACGTCTGACAGCTTCTCGCCGTGGAACGAGAGGAAAGGCCGACATCCACATCTCCATCATGAACCAGCTGAGTACGGGTCAGCTGACGTCACCGTGGTGGTCCGGTTCTGATCCGGTTCTGATCCGCTCATATCTACTATGGAGGGAAAAGCTTGTCGCTGGGTTTCCATTCCCGGGATTTTCTTTTGCCTCCGAAGCCGTCTGTATGTTTGCTCTGGGAATAAAAATGTGTGTGTGTGTGTGTGTGTGTGTGTGTCAGTGTGTGTGTGTGTGTACACACTCTGAGAAGCTGGAGTTCAGACGGCCTCCGGGGTAGAGCCGGGCTGTTGGTCTGGCTGCCTGCCACCGTTGCCATGATCAACATCATCCATCTTCTACCGGCGTTGTCATGGTAATGACCGCTTATTTGCAGGGGAGGGGGCTCTTGTCTCCGATGTTTCTGGGACACATGCAGCCGCAGAGAGGATGTGTGTGTGTGTGTGTGGGGGGGGGGGGGGGGGGGGGGGTCAGTAGACAGGTGGATCAGCTGGTCTGATCCTCCATCTGGGATCTGACAGATTCCTGCCCTTTAGTTTGTGTCCAAGTCTTTTCCTGACATCAGAGGTAGAGAATTCCTGTCGCAGCAAGTAAACCAGCATATATGTATATATATGTATATATATGTATATATATGTATATATATGTATATATGATAAAAAATAAAGTAAAATTATAATACATAATAAAAATAAAATCAATCTGATTTTAATAAAAATAAAAAAAAAATATAATATGTAATAAATAAAATAAAAAATAAAGTTTTATGTATAAAATAGATTTAAAAATTGATAGAACTGTTATTTTTATTCAGGGATGTCCATCTTTGGTTCTGAAGGACCGCTGTCCTGCAGGGTTTTGTTGTTTCCCTGCTCCAACACTCCTGATTCAAAGTCATACCAGCTTGATTTGGATCAGGTGTGTTGGAGCAGGGAAAACTGGTCAATGGAAACAGCTGCAGATTGTATTTTCTCAAACATTCCAGTCAGAAAAACCAGTCTGAAGTAGTTTTCAGGTCAGAAACATTGCCTTTAGTTTTTAGGCTGTTCCGTCTGTCCCGCTGTCCCCTCTGTCCAGCTTTCCCCTCTGTCCCGTCTGTCCCTGCTGTCCCCTCTGTCCTGTCTGTCCCCGCTGTCTCCTCTGTCCCCGCTGTCTCCTCTGTCCCCGCTGTCCCGCTGTCTCCTCTGTCCCCGCCGTCCAGCTGTCCCCTCTGTCCTGCTTACCCCTCTGTCCCGTCTGTCCCCTCTGTCCAGCTGTCCCCCGCTATCCCCTCTGTCCCGATGTCCCCTCTGTCCAGCTGTCCCCCGCTATCCCCTCTGTCCAGCTGTCCCCGCTGTCCCCTCTTTCCCGTCTGTCCCTCTGTCCCCACTGTCCAGCTGTCCCCTCTGACCCGCTGTCCCCTCTGTCCCGCTGTCCCCTCTGACCCGCTGTCCCCTCTGTCCCGTTGTCCCCTCTGTCCAGCTGTCCCCTCTTTCCCGCTGTCCCCTCTGTCCCGTTGTCCCCTCTGTCCCGCTGTCCCCTCTGTCCCGTTGTCCCCTCTGTCCCGTTGTCCCCTCTGACCCGCTGTCCCGTTGTCCCCTCTGACCCGCTGTCCCATTGTCCCCTCTGACCCGCTGTCCCCTCTGTCCCGTTGTCCCCTCTGTCCAGCTGTCCCCTCTGTCCAGCTGTCCCCTCTGTCCCGTTGTCCCCTCTGTCCCCTCTGACCCGTTGTCCCCTCTGTCCAGCTGTCCCCTCTGTCCCGTTGTCCCCTCTGTCCCGTTGTCCCCTCTGTCCCGCTGTCCCCTCTGTCCAGCTGTCCCCTCTGTCCCGTTGTCCCCTCTGTCCCGCTGTCCCCTCTGTCCAGCTGTCCCCTCTGTCCCGTTGTCCCCTCTGTCCAGCTGTCCCCTCTGTCCCGTTGTCCCCTCTGTCCAGCTGTCCCCTCTGTCCCGTTGTCCCCTCTGACCCGCTGTCCCCTCTGACCCGCTGTCCCCTCTGTCCCGCTGTCCCCTCTGACCCGCTGTCCCCTCTGTCCCGCTGTCCCCTCTGACCCGCTGTCCCCTCTGTCCCGCTGTCCCCTCTGACCCGCTGTCCCCTCTGTCCCGCTGTCCCCTCTGTCCCATTGTCCCCTCTGTCCCGCTGTCCCCTCTGACCCGCTGTCCCCTCTGTCCCGGTGTCCCCTCTGTCCCGCTGTCCCCTCTGACCCGCTGTCCCCTCTGTCCAGCTGTCTGCCTGAGTTGGAACCTTTCTCCAGCTTCATGAAACCCCAGAAAGGTTCCTCTCCTCAGTCCCCTCAAACCTGAAATCAGCTGACTTTATACATGCAGGACTACTGAACCCAGTTGGATCTGGTCCACAATCCAGCAGGTTTCCCATGTGTCCCTGCTCCAACAGAACAGGCTGTTGGATCCATTTGATCCAGCTGTGTTGGAGCAGGACTACATGGAAACTGCAGCAGATATGGATCTCAATGACCTGGAATTCCACTTTAAAAAAAAAAAAAAAAAAAAAAAAATCTTGCGCGCGCACTTTGGGACACTGTTTGCTCCTGGTTTTCACGCGCACACATCCACCTGTCTCCCCTCCCCTTCCCTCCCCTCTCCCCTCCCTCCGGCTCGGTGTTTCCGTGGCACGCGGGGAGACGTGCTGCTCGGAGCCGCGCGCAGTGGCTGTCGCCGCCTCGTATTGAATTTCCGCGGAGCTTCTCGGGTTTCTGTCCCCCCCCCCCCCCAAACGGAGATCAGGGTGAAAGTGTCGGTCCGTCCTCCCCCGACCTGGCTGTGTTTTCCTCCGCCCCCCCACCGGCAGAGCCGCGTGCGCCCGGAGCCACGGAGCGGCGTGAGGAGACGCGGAACACGGGAAGAAGAGGTGAGTTTCTCCGCTGCGTCTCGCGGCGCTGCTGCGCTTCACGCGGAGTTTGAAGCATCTTTACTTTCCACGGTGATCCACACCTGGTCCACAGCTGGCCGTCCGCACGTGCAGCTGCTGTTTGTGTCGGTAGAAGAACCGAACAACTTCTGGTAGTTTGGGTCTGGATCGTAGACATGGCTGGTATCTGGAACTGAACTGGTATCATTCTGATAAACTGGTATCATTCTGCTGAACTGGTATCATTCTGATAAACTGGTATCATTCTGCTGAACTGGTATCATTCTGATAAACTGGTATCATTCTGCTGAACTGGTATCATTCTGATAAACTGGTATCATTCTGATAGACTAGTATCATTCTGATAAACTGGTATCATTCTGATAAACTGGTATTCTGTGGAACTAGTATCATTCTGCTGAACTGGTATCATTCTGCTGAACTGGTATCATTCTGATAAACTGGTATCATTCTGATAAACTGGTATCATTCTGATGAATTGGTATCATTCTGATGAATTGGTATCATTCTGAACTGGTATCATTCTGATAAACTGGTATCATTCTGCTGAACTGGTATCATTCTGCTGAACTGGTATCATTCTGATAAACTGGTATCATTCTGATAAACTGGTATCATTCTGATGAATTGGTATCATTCTGAACTGGTATCATTCTGATAAACTGGTATCATTCTGCTGAACTGGTATCATTCTGATAAACTGGTATCATTCTGATAAATTGGTATCATTCTGCTGAACTGGTATCATTCTGATAAACTGGTATCATTCTGATAAACTGGTATTCTGTGGAACTAGTATCATTCTGCTGAACTGGTATCATTCTGCTGAACTGGTATCATTCTGATAAACTGGTATCATTCTGATAAACTGGTATCATTCTGATGAATTGGTATCATTCTGAACTGGTATCATTCTGATAAACTGGTATCATTCTGCTGAACTGGTATCATTCTGATAAACTAGTATCATTCTGATAAATTGGTATCATTCTGCTGAACTGGTATCATTCTGATAAACTAGTATCATTCTGCTGAACTGGTATCATTCTGCTGAGCTGGTATCATTCTGATAAACTGGTATCATTCTGATAAACTGGTATCATTCTGATGAATTGGTATCATTCTGAACTGGTATCATTCTGATAAACTGGTATCATTCTGCTGAACTGGTATCATTCTGATAAACTAGTATCATTCTGATAAATTGGTATCATTCTGCTGAACTGGTATCATTCTGATAAACTAGTATCATTCTGCTGAACTGGTATCATTCTGATAAACTGGTATCATTCTGCTGAACTGGTATCATTCTGATAAACTGGTATCATTCTGCTGAAATGGTATCATTCTGATAAACTGGTATCATTCTGCTGAACTGGTATCATTCTGCTGAACTGGTATCATTCTGATGAACTGGTATCATTCTGATAAACTGGTATCATTCTGATGAATTGGTATCATTCTGAACTGGTATCATTCTGATAAACTGGTATCATTCTGCTGAACTGGTATCATTCTGATAAACTGGTATCATTCTGATAAATTGGTATCATTCTGCTGAACTGGTATCATTCTGATAAACTGGTATCATTCTGCTGAACTGGTATCATTCTGATAAACTGGTATCATTCTGCTGAACTGGTATCATTCTGATAAACTGGTATCATTCTGCTGAAATGGTATCATTCTGATAAACTGGTATCACTCTGCTGAACTGGTATCATTCTAATAAACTGGTATCATTCTGCTGAACTGGTATCATTCTGATAAACTGGTATCATTCTGCTGAACTGGTATCATTCTAATAAACTGGTATCATTCTGCTGAACTGGTATCATTCTGATAAACTGGTATCATTTTGCTGAACTGGTATCATTCTGCTGAACTGTTATCATTCTGATAAACTGGTATCATTCTGATGAACTGTTATCATTCTGATAAACTGGTACCATTCTGATAAACTGGTATCACTCTGATAAACTGGTATTCTGTGGAACTAGTATCATTCTGCTGAACTGGTATCATTCTGCTGAACTGGTATCATGGTGCTGAACTGGTATAATGATGCTGAGCTGGTATCGTGATGCTGAGCTGGTATCGTGATGCTGAGCTGGTGTCGTGATGCTGAGCTGGTGTCGTGATGCTGAGCTGGTATCTTGATGCTGAGCTGGTATCGTGATGTTGAGCTGGTATCATGATGCCGAGCTGGTGTCGTGATGCCGAGCTGGTATCCTGGTGCTGAGCTGGTATCATGATGCCGAGCTGGTGTCGTGATGCCGAGCTGGTATCATGATGCTGAGCTGGTATCATGATGCTGAGCTGGTATCATGGTGCTGAGCTGGTATCATGATGCTGAGCTGGTATCATGGTGCTGAGCTGGTATCATGATGCTGAGCTGGTATCATGATGCTGAGCTGGTATCATGGTGCTGAGCTGGTATCATGATGCTGAGCTGGTATCATGGTGCTGAGCTGGTATCATGATGCTGAGCTGGTATCATGATGCCGAGCTGGTATCATGATGCTGAGCTGGTATCGTGATGCTGAGCTGGTATCATGATGCTGAGCTGGTATCGTGACGCTGAGCTGGTATCGTGATGCTGAGCTGGTATCATGGTGCCAAGCTAGTATCGTGATGCTGAGCTGGTATTGTGATGCTGAGCTGGTATCATGGTGCTAAGCTGGTATCATGGTGCTGAGCTGGTATCGTGACGCTGAGCTGGTATCGTGATGCTGAGCTGGTATCATGGTGCCAAGCTAGTATCATGATGCTGAGCTGGTATCATGATGCTGAGCTGGTATCTTGATGCTGAACTGGTGTCGTGATGCTGAGCAGGTATCATGATGCTGAGCTGGTGTTGTGATGCTGAGCTGGTATCTTGATGCTGAGCTGGTGTCGTGATGCTGAGCTGGTATCATGATGCTGAGCTGGTGTTGTGATGCTGAGCTGGTATCTTGATGCTGAGCTGGTGTCGTGATGCTGAGCTGGTATCATGATGCTGAGCTGGTATCGTGATGCTGAGCTGGTATCGTGATGCTGAGCTGGTATCGTGATGCTGAGCTGGTGTCGTGATGCTGAGCTGGTATCGTGATGCTGAGCTGGTATCGTGATGCTGAGCTGGTATCGTGATGCTGAGCTGGTATCTTGATGCTGAGCTGGTATCTTGATGCTGAGCTGGTATCATGGTGCTGAGCTGGTATCGTGATGCTGAGCTGGTATCGTGATGTTGAGCTGGTATCATGATGCCGAGCTGGTGTCGTGATGCTGAGCTGGTATCATGGTGCTGAGCTGGTATCGTGATGTTGAGCTGGTATCATGATGCTGAGCTGGTATCGTGATGCTGAGCTGGTGTCGTGATGCTGAGCTGGTGTTGTGATGCCGAGCTGGTATCATGATGCTCAGCTCATATCATGGTGCTGAGCTGGTATCATGATGCTGAGCTGGTATCGTGATGTTGAGCTGGTATCATGATGCCGAGCTGGTGTCGTGATGCTGAGCTGGTATCATGATGCTCAGCTCATATCATGGTGCTGAGCTGGTATAATGATGCTGAGCTGGTATCATGGTGCTGAGCTGGTGTCGTGATGCCGAGCTGGTATCGTGATGCTGAGCTGGTATAATGATGCTGAGCTGGTATCATGGTGCTGAGCTGGTATCGTGATGCTGAGTGGGTATCATGGTGCTGAGCTGGTATCATGATGCTGAGCTGGTATCATGATGCCGAGCTGGTATCATGATGCTGAGCTGGTATCATGATGCCGAGCTGGTATCATGATGCTGAGCTGGTATCGTGATGCTGAGCTGGGATCGTGATGCTGAGCTGGTGTCGTGATGCTGAGCTGGTATCGTGATGCTGAGCTGGTATCATGATGCTGAGCTGGTGTCGTGATGCTGAGCTGGTATCGTGATGCTGAGCTGGTATCGTGATGCTGAGCTGGTATCGTGATGCCGAGCTGGTATCGTGATGCCGAGCTGGTATCGTGATGCTGAGCTGGTATCGTGATGCTGAGCTGGTGTCGTGATGCTGAGCTGGTATCGTGATGCTGAGCTGGCATCATGATGTTGAGCTGGTATCATGGTGCTGAGCTGGTATCTTGATGCTGAACTGGTATCGTGATGCTGAGCTGGTATCTTGATGCTGAGCTGGTATCGTGATGCTGAGCTGGTATCGTGATGCTGAGCTGGTATCGTGATGCTGAGCTGGTATCTTGATGCTGAGCTGGTATCATGATGCTGAGCTGGTATCGTGATGCTGAGCAGGTATCATGATGCTGAGCTGGTATCGTGATGTTGAGCTGGTATCGTGATGCTGAGCTGGTATCATGATGCTGAGCTGGTATCATGATGCTGAGCTGGTATCGTGATGTTGAGCTGGTATCGTGATGCTGAGCTGGTATCATGATGTTGAGCTGGTATCTTGATGCTGAGCTGGTATCGTGATGCTGAGCTGGTATCGTGATGCTGAGCTGGTGTTGTGATGCTGAGCTGGTATCTTGATGCTGAGCTGGTGTCGTGATGCTGAGCAGGTATCATGATGCTGAGCTGGTATCGTGATGTTGAGCTGGTATCGTGATGCTGAGCTGGTATCATGATGCTGAGCTGGTGTCGTGATGCTGAGCAGGTATCATGATGCTGAGCTGGTATCTTGATGCTGAGCTGGTGTCGTGATGCTGAGCAGGTATCATGATGCTGAGCTGGTATCGTGATGTTGAGCTGGTATTGTGATGCTGAGCTGGTATCATGATGCTGAGCTGGTATTGTGATGCTGAGCTGGTATCGTGATGTTGAGCTGGTGTTGTGATGCTGAGCTGGTATCATGATGCTGAGCTGGTGTTGTGATGCTGAGCTGGTATCGTGATGCTGAGCTGGTGTTGTGATGCTGAGCTGGTATCATGATGCTGAGCTGGTGTTGTGATGCTGAGCTGGTATCGTGATGTTGAGCTGGTATCATGATGCTGAGCTGGTGTTGTGATGCTGAGCTGGTATCGTGATGCTGAGCTGGTATCATGATGCTGAGCTGGTATCATGATGCTGAGCTGGTATCGTGATGCTGAGCTGGTATCATGATGCTGAGCTGGTATCGTGATGCTGAGCTGGTATCGTGATGCTGAGCTGGTATCATGATGCTGAGCTGGTATCGTGATGCTGAGCTGGTATCGTGATGCTGAGCTGGTATCGTGATGCTGAGCTGGTATCGTGATGCTGAGCTGGTATCATGATGCTGAGCTGGTATCGTGATGCTGAGCTGGTATCGTGATGCTGAGCTGGTATCGTGATGCTGAGCTGGTATCATGATGCTGAGCTGGTATCATGATGCTGAGCTGGTATCGTGATGCTGAGCTGGTATCATGATGCTGAGCTGGTATCATGATGCTGAGCTGGTATCGTGATGCTGAGCTGGTATCATGATGCTGAGCTGGTATCGTGATGCTGAGCTGGTATCGTGATGCTGAGCTGGTATCGTGATGCTGAGCTGGTATCGTGATGCTGAGCTGGTATCGTGATGCTGAGCTGGTATCGTGATGCTGAGCTGGTATCATGATGCTGAGCTGGTATCGTGATGCTGAGCTGGTATCGTGATGCTGAGCTGGTATCGTGATGCTGAGCTGGTATCGTGATGCTGAGCTGGTATCGTGATGCTGAGCTGGTATCATGATGCTGAGCTGGTATCGTGATGCTGAGCTGGTATCATGATGCTGAGCTGGTATCGTGATGCTGAGCTGGTATCGTGATGCTGACGCATGGTGTCCTACCAGGGCAGGTGGAAGAATGAGCATCTGATGGAGCGGCAGCATCACCCTGACTGGTACTTCTGGATCAACTCATCCTGGTCCAGACTTTGCTGTTGGTGTTTTGCTGCTGATTGTGTCTGAAGGTGGATATTTGGCAGAGTGGGAGGTCTCAGTGGAGTTGGTGGAATGAGTGGAAGGTTTGAGGGAAAGGTGGGGTTTACAGCTCTTTCTAGGGAATTAGATGTTGAGAAGTCACCATTCCAAAGACGGGCTCCTTCTTATTTTTAATTGTTTTTCTTTTCTGTTAAATCAGGGAAAATAGTCAGTCGTAGCAGTTATGCAGCAAAATTTAGATCAGAACGATTCAAACATGCACACTGCACCAATATATCCTCCTTCTTTAACTATTTAAATATAATTTATGATTTTATTGTGATTTTGCTATTTGTGTTGTCTTTTATGGTATTTTTTACACCATCTGTAATTCTAATGTTTTAATGGAGAGCACTTTGAACTGTCTTGTACCTGAAAGGTGCTTTACAAATAAACCTGTCTCTTTTGGTGGGAATTATTGTGAAATATTGGTCATAATTTCCTTCATTCTGTGTGTCCCCTCCATCAGGTGGCTCCGTATGCCCACAGTAGGATCACTGTTTGGTTTCCCAAAAGCGTTCCGAAAACTAATCAGGCTGAAATTAATGGCACAAAGATTTTCATTTTGTCTTCTTATCTTATTGATATGAGTTTTGTTTTCAGACAAAAGGTTGATGTGACATATCGTGTGATGGATCATAAATAAGATTATATGTATTCATCCCCTTTCATTCTATCTATCTATCTATCTATCTATCTATCTATCTATCTATCTATCTATCTATCTATCTATCTATCTATCTATCTATCTATCTATCTATCTACAGTTGTGTTCATATGTATTCACCCCCCTTTCAAAGCTGAATTTACAGCAGTCACTCAAATAACTGGAGACCTAAAAAAGGAACAATGACTAAAAATTTGCAAAAATATAATTTAGTAATATAAGATAATGTTTTTTTCATTTGAGTTTAAGAAAGAAAGAAAAAAAACAAATTGGACAAACTAGAGACTTTTCTGTTGAACAGTGGGACAAAATACCTGTCAACAGGTGCAGAAGTCTGACTGAGAGGAACAGAAAACACCTGACTGGAGCGGAAACATTAAAGGATTGTTCCACTAAATATTACTTTATGACTGATGGAATATGTAATAAATTATCTTATTTGTTTGCTTTTAAAAAAAAAAAAAATCTATTGAACCAGAATTAGAAAATAATGTCATGATTTTTTAATAAAATTTTTATTTATTATTACTTTAGTCAATTTCAGCTTATTTTACAGGCAGCTGTTGTTTTCCTTCTTTAATGAAAGGGTCTGAATAAATATGAATAAAATGAGTACGACTGTATGTAACATCATCCTGTTACAATAAGAACAAACCTTCTTGTTGGACTATGTTTAACTTGAAAGATTGAGATTAAATATTGATATCGGCAGCAGGGAAACGCTGACAGGAGATCGTTTCTGTTTGGTTTTATTGAACACATATTTTTCTGTTTAAACGTCCCGTTAGGTCTTTATAGGGAAGGAACGATTCCACAACAAGTAAAAGTGATTATCAGCTGCAGAATCGACCCAACAATCTTCTGGATCCATCGTCTCCGTATTCACTCAGTTGCTTTCAGGAGGAAAGAGTCACAGCTTGTCAGACCAAATGTCGCTGCTATTAATGGCTGAACATTGATCTGCACAAATAAAGGTTTCAGGATCAATAAGAAACACGCAACCTGCTCCTGAAAACGCAGCTTTATTACATCCCAAAGCAGACGGTGCTGAGCCGGTGGGACGAGGCGAACCGAGCCGGAGACGTTTGTTGTCCCGTTAAAACAGCAAATAAGAATTATTAACCCTTTAATTCCAGCACGCTTACAAGCCTCGGGAAACCACATGGCTCATGTGCAATCACGTTTTTCACATGTTATTTCATGTCACGTGTGCATGCACATGTGGCTCAAAGGGTTTGTGGAACATTTTGATGTGAAGAACCTGAAAACCGCATGTAGATAACATGGTTCACATGTGAATAAAAAGGGAAAAAAAATGTGAATCACGTGTGTTTGAATGATGTGACTCACATGTGAGCCACATGAAATCATTAAAAACACAAATGTTTGCATGTTTTTTAACCTCCATGCACACATGAAGACGAGTTATTACTGATTTTTACGACGGGGTTCTGGGATGCCGCCAGCGATTTGATGCAGACATTTATTTACATGAACTGTTGTTTGGTAAACAGTTTTATTTAAAGGATCAGAACGGTTTGAAATGAGATTTTTCTTCTTTTCTAAACATCATGAACGTTGGAAATGCGTTCTGAGATGTAAAAAGCTTTTACTTGCTTCATCATTAGTGTCACCGTCGTTCTGACATTTAGAAGGTCTGAGCGGAGAGAAGTATTGATGTTTCTGACTCAGACAGCTGTCATCAAGTGAAATCCTTCTCATGGGATTGTTTATTGGAAAGATCGCATGTTAACAGCTTTGTGACGGATCAGACCATCACGTATAAAACCTGATAAATGTGTCGATTCAGTCGTGCAAAAAAATCGGATTTATTTAATTTCAAGTTGATTTCCAGGCTATAAAGGCACCTTCACCGAGCTGCAGCTGCTCTTTTTCCTTGTTCAGCCGCCACATCGATGGCTTTAACTCCGGTCGTATGCTTTTCTTTGTGTGTTTTTCATGATGACTGTGTGTGCATGAAGCTTAAAATCTGCTTCGTAGGATTCAAGTCGTGTGAAAAAAGTAGCCGTTTAAAGGCCGGAAGTTACGGTTTTCCTCACAAAGAAGAAATGATCTCCTACACCTATTATAAGCACAGCGGCGCGAAATATTGAACAAAAAAATGCAAAAAAAAAGGGAAAAAATATTATCGACACTATATCATATCGTACCGATATTATCATTGTACCGATATTGTTGTACCAATGATTATTTGTATCGACTGTTATTGGTATTGACTGATATCATTGGTATTGACTGATTTTGGAATTGACCAATATAGGTTTTGACTGGTATCACATCAACCAATATTGGCATCAACATGATATTGCATAAACTAATATTGGTATCGACTGACATTGGTAGTGACTGATATCGTATCACTTAAAATTGCATCTACTAATATTGGTGTTGACCAATATTGGTATCAACTCATATCATATCAACTAATATTGATACTGACCAATATTGGTATCGCCTGATATTTGTATCAACTGATATCTGTATCGACTGTGATTGGTATCAACTGATACTGATGTTTTTTTTTGGTTTGTTTTTTGTCTTGTCCAGTATTTAAGCAAGCAGACTGATGTTCTGGATGCTGTGTTCTGCTGAGCAAATTTATTTTGCCAAGGGGAACTTTTATAGATGTAATGACCCCCTTGTATTTCTTGATTCTTATTTTATTTTTTTATTTGCTTTGGATAATAGTTTGTATTACAGAGTTTATGCTGCTGGACCTGACCGGAAAGGACAGGAAAGGGGGAGAAAGAGAACAGAAAAGAGAACATAAAAAACAAAAGAAAGAGATCAATGCATACACGTATATGCACATACATACCCACCTACATATACATGTATATACACTCGCATATATATATATGTATATATGTATGTATACATATATACATACATACATATATACATACATACACGTACATACATACATACATATATATAGATAGATATACATACATACATATACATATATATACATACATATATATATGTATGTATATATATATATATATATATATATATATATATATATATATATATACACACATATATATATGTATATATATATATATATATATATATATATATATATATATATATATATATATATATACATATACATATATATACACACACACACACACACACACGCATACATACAAATACACACATATACATACATATACATACATATCCATACACATACATACATACATATACGTACATACATATGTACACACACATACCCACCCACACACATAAATATATACACCCACACAAGCCAACTCTAGATTCATGGTCCCTGTGGAGAACAAAACCATTGACAATCAGGAGGACCAGAAACTAGCAAGTTAAATAAAAAAGACAGAGAGAGAGGTACCTGCTGTTAATGAATAAACTTGCTGGATGACTCAGTGACTGTGACACATGCAGAACATTCATGCAGAACATTTAGAGTGGAACGTGTTCAGAGAAGAGTGATCATGCCAATGTGACCCCGCCAGGCCCCAGCAGGCCCAGGCCGGCAAGGGCCGATCCCGCCGGGCACCGGCCACCCAGGGCAGACAGAGCGCAGGCCCCAGGGCCCCAAGAACCCGAGAGCAGCCCCCCGCCCCCACAAGCAGAGGGCACAGCCCACACCGATGGAGGACCAGGATCCCCAGACCGCCACCTAGTGGCAGCCAGGTCGCACCCCACTGCACCAGCTGCGCTCCCCGGGTACAGGACACCACCCCCCCACCACCAAACCACACACACATATACATGCATACCCTCCCTCCCCCAACACGACTGATATTTTATTGACTGACATCAGATCAACTTATATTGACATCGACCAACATTGATATTGAATGATATTGTATGGACCAATTTCGGCATCAACTGATATCGTATCGACTAATATTGGTATTGAGTGATATTGGTATTGACAGATATTTGTATTGACAGATATTTGTATCGACTGATATTTGTATTGACTGATATTGGTATCTACAGTGTGGTCTTCTGCTGCTGGAGACCATCTGCTTCTTGTTTGGATGTGTTGCGTGTTCAGAGACGATGTTCTGCAGATCTTGGTAGGAACTGGTGCTGATTGGACTTTCTGTTGGCTTTCTATCATCTTTCTCTCTTACAGAAAAAACACGTGCATTTGTAACGATTTCAGTGTGATCCACATATAACAAACGTGTGAATGTCATGTAGATTGCATGTGACCTTTACCTGTGGTTCAGTGTGTCGGCCACGTGTAATTTACATGTTCTTCACACGTGGAGGTTCTTAAACAACAAACTGGCACCTTACCGCCACCAAGTGATGGGAAGCTGCATTTTAGCTGAGCTTCTCATGGATGACGGTCTCTTACACGATCCCGTGGCCCTAATGGCGTACAGGTGCAAAACTGAAAGGTTTTGCAGCCTTGTAGGTGGCGCTCCAGGCCCAAGCATGGACCCCAATCCCATGTTTGAGACGACAATGCAGATCATCCAACTTAGTCGACTGACTCAGGACACAGTGGCCTTTCAGTTTCAGGGGAATCCCACTCCTCAGCCTCCCTGTTAATGTTTATTCAGGGGTCCTGGAGAGGAGGGTCCGTTAGATAGTCGGATCTCGGATTGAGGAGAAGCAGTGTGGTTTTCGTCCTGGTCGCGGAACAGTGGACCAGCTCTATACCCTCTTTGGGGTCCTAGAGGGGGGATGGGAGTTTGCCCAACCAGTCTACATGTGTTTTGTGGACCTGGAGAAGGTGTTCGACCGTGTCCCCCGGGGAGTCCTGTGGGGGGTACTCTGGGAGTATGGGGTACCGGACCCCCTTGTGCGAGCTGTCCGGTCTCTGTACGACAGGTGTCAGAGCTTTGCTGGTAGTAAGTCGGATTTGTTTCCGGTGAGGGTTGGACTCCGCCAAGGCTGCCCTTTATCACCGATTCTGTTCATAACTTATTGGACAGAATTTCTAGGTGCAGCCGAGGTGTTGGTGGCCTCAGGATTGGGTCCCTGCTTTTTGCGGATGACGTGGTCCTGTTGGCTTCATCTGGTCGTGATCTCCAGCTCTCGCTTGAGCGATTCGCGGCCGAGTGTGAAGCGGCTGGGATGAGAATCAGCACCTCCAAATCTGAGACCATGGTCCTCAGCCGGAATAGGGTGGATTGCCCTCTCCGGGTCGGGAGTCAGGTCCTGCCTCAAGTGGAGGAGTTTAAATATCTCGGGGTCTTGTTCACGAGTGAGGGAAGGATGGAGTGTGAGATCGACAGACGGATCGGTGTGGCGTCTGCAGTAATGCGGACTCTGCGCCGGTCTGTCGTGGTGAAGACGGAACTGAGCCAGAAGGTGAAGCTCTGGATTTACCAGTCGATCTACGTTCCTACCCTCACCTATGGTCATGAGCTGTGGGTCGTGACCGAAAGAACCAGATCTCGTATACAGGCGGCTGAAATGAGTTTCCTCCGCAGGGTGGCCGGGCTCTCCCTTAGAGATAGGGTGAGGAGCTCGGTCATCCGGGAGGAGATCAGAGTAGAGCCGCTGCTCCTCCACATCGAGAGGAACCAGTTGAGGTGGCCCGGGCATCTGGTCAGGATGCCTCCTGGACCTCCCTGGTGAGGTGTTCCAGGCACGTCCCTCTGGGAGGAGACCCCGGGGAAGACCCAGGACACGCTGGAGGGATTATATCTCTCGGCTGGCCTGGGAACGCCTCGGGATCCCCCCCACAGAGTTGGCAAATGTGGCTGGGGAGAGGGAAGTCTGGGCTTCCCTGCTTAGGCTGCTGCCCCCGCGACCCGACCCCAGATAAGCAGCATGAAGATGGCGTGGCAAGTTGGTATTTTTAACATGGGAGTCTATGGGGATTTGCTCTGTTTTGCAGCCCCTAGTGGATGAAGGGGGAACTGCAGTTTTATACACTTCTGCCCCCGCGACCCGACCGTGGATAAGTGGTGAAGATGGATGGATGGGCCTTGTTTTCATTCTTTCACTTTAAGTTTCTCTGCCGGTTTCAGCTGAAGAATCCCAGCTAATTGTCTGGGTTTGGTACCGGATCTTTGTTGGATATCGATACTGACCACTTGTTTGTTGCAGCTGGGAGAAACCGGCAGCCGGGTTTCGGCATCGTCAGGATGCTTTGGAATTGTGCACATTCACTTATCAGTCCATCACTTTGCTTGTGAAGTCTTTAAAAGCTGATATAACACAGCATGAAAACACCTTCAGACGTCTGTTTTATCTCTTTTTCTGCACCTTGTGGCTCCTTCTTGTCATCTGTTGCTCGCAGCAGGCGAAGCCTCCGCGCACGTCTCTGTTCATTCATAAAAAAGGTTTCAAGTGACTGCTTTAGTCTTAGAACAGCCTCTTGTCTTCTGGTGGCACTGCGCCCTGCGGTGTAACCGAACACCTGGAAAATGACTCAGATTTGATCAGTTCTGTGTTGGTAACAGAAATTAATTTGAGCGGCATTAAGAGCTCAGCGCCTGTTCCATTACAGCTCTTGACTTGTTGAGTCACTTTGCTTTTTGTGAGGCAGTTCACATCGCTGGCAGGTTGTTGAAAATTATTTCTAGTTTGATATTTGCAGACTTATATTATCCCAGTTTACTGAGCATGCAGCATTATTGGATTAATAAAAACGCTGTTGGCTTACACTGACTTTGGATGTTTTCTCTGTTTGCAATAATGATGCTAATAATCTGCAGCTAATGAGCCGGTTTTGACAGATTATAAGAGCAAAAAAAGTCAGACAAGTACGACTAATCTCTTTGTTTGGAGGGAATACCTTCTTCTTCTGCAGCTCACAGGGAACCAAAACATGGCAGCACAAGCAGCAACACACAGATGGAACTTTGTTAGCAGGTTTCTCTGATCTACTGTCACGATTCACACGTGACTCTTTATAGAAAGAGACGATATGGAGGGATTCTTGCAGTTAATTATTGGTACTATTTAATGCTGTTATTAATAGCAGAGTGGTGGAACCCTTTAACGTAATGTCCTTATGATAATAAACCCAGAAAAGCCGAAGATCCTCCTGATGGCTCCGGTGAAGGATTCATCATCCATAGACATAGTTGCATCATTATTTCATTACCAGCTTCATTAAAGGGACATTGTGTAAGAATTACACATGTTGTCATTATGGCTGATGACTGATTTACCCATATTTTTTCTCCTAAAGGTCAAAACGATCAGATTGTAGGCAAGATGAAAGTTAAAGTTAGCAGCGTTAGCTTCCTGTTGTTGGTGATAAGCCTGTCGCAATTAGCAATAAGTCTAGCACTAAAAGAATAAAGGAACGCAATAAGTTTGCGGGGGGGATCCCGAGGCGTTCCCAGGCCAGCCAAGTGATATAATCCCTCCAGCGTGTCCTGGGTCTTCCCCGGGGTCTCCTCCCAGAGGGACGTGCCTGGAACACCTCACCAGGGAGGTCCAGGAGGCATCCTGACCAGATGCCCGAGCCACCTCAACTGGTTCCTCTCGATGTGGAGGAGCAGCGGCTCTACTCTGATCTCCTCCAGGATGACCGAGCTCCTCACCCTATCTCTAAGGGAGAGCCCGGCTGTGATAAACTCAATGCATTGGCATATTTATGGGCGTGTCCTTTTGATTGACAGGTACCCGATATCTTGCTTCAAGTCCGAAGAACGTAGAACAACCGCGGTTTTTAGCCGGTTAACAACGTGACTTAGCTTTATCCCGCTTACCTCCGTTAGCTGGTTAGCTCCTGTTATCTCCGGGTTAGCTCGGTTAGCTCTTAGCTACAGAAAGCTCGATGTTCGCTCGATGTCAATCATCCACCATGACGCTCACAGGCCCCCTCTCAGCTCCACATCTGTGCCCATATTTGTATTTTCCAGGCGAGACGACATGCATGCCCCTGTCAAGATGGTGATGGTAGGAACCACCCACCGAGCTTCAATTCAGCTCTTCAGAAACCTACGGGTGACGTCACGGAGGCTCCGCCCACCTTTCTTTACAGTCTATGCAACACAAACAGCTGGAAATAAAAATCGGCTGTTAATGTCGGCCCGGCCTTTTCTATTAGACCGATGTATTAAAAAAAATCTGCTGATACTGATCTTAAACATGACAGAACTTCATCCATTTTCCCTGCCACGCCCCCCCCCCCCCCCCCCCCCCCCCCCCAGCCAGCCAGCAGAAGGATGATCTTACCATGACTCTTGTTTTGTCTCTTTCTCTCTTTTAATCTTCTTGAGTTTCTTTGCTGAATCAGCAACGTTGTGTGTTCAAAGCATCCAGTTCCTTATTTTACCGTGAAACAAAGCGTCAGGTTGTGTCCTGGATCTAACATTGTATCTTGTCGGTTTCTCAGCCTCAGGATGCTGCCGGGCAGCAGCGGATCTAGAAATACACGATAGATGTCACTGTGTCATCGAACAAGTCGCGGACGCCGAGTTTTAAGGTCAGAAAGTTACGGAATGCGTCTTTAACATCTTTATATATTGGCCATTGCTGTAAGAATTACTCCCATCTGATGCTGAAATAGCATTCCAATGGCTAGCGCATTGTAGCGCCTCATCTTTCCAAACCCCTGTTGCAACAACGGCCGCCACCGTGGATCAAAAAGCTTCGACAGCACAGATGAAGCCGTGTCATCCAATGCTTCAGTCACCTCCTCTGGTGGAATGCTATTCTTACGTGTCTTCATAGTGGCGGTAAACGGCGGCTTTCAGTGGCGATGGCAATGCTTCATAAGCGCCACTGAAACATCCACGTTGTGGCAACGAGGCTGGTGTATTTTAGCAGGATCTGCTGCTATGCTGCCATGGTAACGAGCAACACTGTCTAACAAAACCCAATGAAAGCTGATTCAGGCAGTTCAGCTGGGAGAAAGCTGCAACTTCAGCATCTCTTCATCTTTCTTCTTCTGGAGCTCGTTCCACCGGGGTTAGTCTGCATGTTGACGCTCCGGTCCATCGTATTTCTTCGTCATGGTGAAGATGGCTTCAGGGTAGAAAGCCTCTTGCTGATCTTCTCTGCCGTCTCCTTCACTTTGTGCTGGCTCGCAGGGAAAAAAGCTTCTTTTCCTCCATGTTGCTGCTATTTGTCCCTTACAGGCTGCTGTAGTTTCACAATGGCAGACTGTCGTGGCGCTTCCCTACGAGCTTACCCGTCGTTTAAAGTAACAAATTAAAATTCTTCTGAGAACATGTCAGATTATTAGCGAAACACCAACGATGACACACATATAGACGCAGACATCCATTCTGGCCTGTAAACACAGAACATGTTGCACGTCTCTTTAATGAAGGACTAAAGACTCGAAAGATGATTATTTTCTCCTTTTCTACATTCCCATCATCTCTGGAGCGTCTTTGTGCTCAGAAACCAATCTGAGAGAAAATGGACTTTGGATAAACTGTCCGACGGTCTTCCCTCAGAAATATTCCTCCATGAAGCCCAGCGTTGCAGAAAAAACCTCGCGGACGGACTTTTTAGAATTAATCAGGTGCAGGGGGTGAGACCTGGCGGCCCCAAACCGTATAATTTGGGCGTCGGCGAGTCTTGTCCGTGACGCCCAGACTGAGTGACGGGGACTGGCATTTACCTAAATGTCAGGTGTAAGCACATGTGGAGGGACCGACTCATTTACAGAGATGTTTAATTAATACTTAATGGTTTTACAGCTAAAAGCCGCTGCCTGTGTGTGTGTGTGTGTGTGTGTGTGTGTGTGTGTGTGTGTGTGTGTGTGTGTGTGTGTGATTTACTATAAACATTTATCAGCCTCCTTTTTCTGTTTGAATGGACCAATCAAAGGCTGACTCTCACAGAACCCAGTGACGTGGACGTGTTTCTCTTTACTGATCTGAACAGGGTCGGCGGGGTCATCAGGGTCATCACTCATCAGCTGTTATCTCGTCCTGTCATGACGTTGAGGTCTATTTCTGGAAGGCGGTGACCTTAATGCTGCTACTGTATGAAATGTAAATGTTAAACCCGATTGTAGGCCGTCTCCGTTGCTGTGGTAACAATGTAGACTCTTCTGCATCGTCAACTCGTCGCTCCAGTCAAGTGGGAGCCGGAATGTCCTCCAAACAAACACCAGACTTACTGGAATGCAAAGTGGAAACCAGTCGAAGATGCATCACAGAATGAATGACTGAATGTTCTGATCGAGCTCCAGCCTCGATACAAAACAAATCAAAAGCTATAAACTCCAGATCAATCCTGATTTTACTCTAGACTTTCTCTTTATCAGATCCCCCCCCAGGTACCAGGTCGGACCCTTTTTCCTCCAGAACTGCTTTAACTCTGGGTGAGATAGATTCAACCAGGTGGAAACATTCCTGAGATTTTGCTCCATACTGACATGAAGCGTCCTGCAATGAGAATCTCCAGTTCCACCACATAACTTAATGCCATTTACTACGGCTGGGAAAATTGATAAGAAAAAAATAAAATCTGGATTTTTTTGCTTAACAATTTTAAAATCAATTTATTGTTAAAAAAAAAAAAAAAATCTTTTTTTTTTTCCAAATGAATAAAAATAATCCATTATAAAATTTTTGTAATTTTTATTGTTTTTATTGATCTTTTAACTCGTTTTCTTGGGGATTATAGCAGCAGAAATATGGTCTGGCTACTGGGTTGTTTTTTCCTGATTGAAATCAAGAAAAATGAAGAAAATAAAAAACAGTTTTATACATTCATTTTGTTTTTAATCTGATCAAAAGTCATTAATATCAAAGAATTTTGAGAATCGCAATTTAAATCGTATCGGCACCCAAAAAATCGGAATCAAACCGAATCGGAACAAAAGCACAGCCCTATTATTTACCAACCACAGCTTTTCAGACAGTAGAACAACTCTAAACATCGAGCAAACGACGCAAAGCAGCACAGGAAGTGCTGGGGGCAGCATCGTCCTGCAGTGTCTTTGTTTAAACAACGAAGAAGAAACTGACGGCGGCGCGACCTGTTTCCAAAGTTTGGGGATATTTCACGCTAAGCTAAGTGTCAAACAGGTGAAATGTGTCTTCTGCCGCGCAGAGTTGGCGTACCACGGCAGCGCGACAGTCATGCATGAGCATCTGGAAAGAAAGGAGCCCAGAGTCATGGTTTCCAGCGTTCCAGATGGTAAAGTTAGCATTAGCGAATAGCGATGTGCTGTTGTTACCTCTGCCAAAGAGCTTCTGTTTTTACCGCCGTTTATCTGTTTGTGTTCAAGATAACTCAGAAAGTTATGGAGAGATTTTAATGACATTTTCAGGAGTTGTTGGAAATGTGAAAAGGAAAAAGTGATTTAATGTTGGTGGTGATCTGGATCACCGTTTGGATTCAGGAATGTTTTAAAGGATTCTCTTGTTTACCTGCAAAAAAGGCTTTTTCAAGATGTAAATAATCATTTCAATGTAATTCTACCAAAATTAAGATGTTAAAATATTTTATTTATTTTGTTTTCCTTTTGAGGTAAATTCTGTACAGCTTGGATATGACACTATAACTAAGTTTGGAAGTTTCACAAAAAATTAGTAGTAAGCTGTGAAGCTTAAATTTAATATTCAACTGGTTCAGGAGTCGTTCTTTTAACTTACTAAAGGAGATTATGTTGGGACTGACTGGGAATCAGGGGACGTTCATATGATGCAGATGGAGAGAGTTGGCTAAAACACACTGGAACCAGTAAAAAGAGCTGCGTCAACTGGAAGCACAGATGGTGGGCGGGACAGAAATAATTAGGACTAATCGGAAAAATGATTTACAGATTAGTCGACTATTAAAATAATCGTTAGTTGCAGCCCTAATGGAAACATCATGTCTGCATGGAAACATGACGTTTGCATGGAAACATCACGTCTGCATGGAAACGTCACGTGTGCATGGAAACATGACGTCTGCATGGAAACGTCATGTCTGCATGGAAACATCACGTCTGCATGAAAACATGACGTCTGTATGGAAACATCACATCTGCATGGAAACGTCACGTCTACATGGAAACATGACGTCTGTATGGAAACATCACATCTGCATGGAAACGTCACGTCTGCATGGAAACATCATGTCTGCATGGAAACATCACATCTGCATGGAAACATCACATCTGCATGGAAACTTCACGTCTGCATGGAAACGTCACGTCTGCATGGAAACGTCACGTCTGCATGGAAACGTCACGTGTGCATGGAAACATCATGTCTGCATGGAAACGTCACGTCTGCATGGAAACGTCACGTCTGCATGGAAACGTCACGTCTGCATGGAAACGTCACGTGTGCATGGAAACATGACGTCTGCATGGAAATGTCATGTCTGCATGGAAACATCACGTCTGCATGGAAACATGACGTCTGCATGGAAACTTCACGTCTGCATGGAAACATCACGTCTGCATGGAAACGTCATGTCTGCATGGAAACATGACGTCTGCATGGAAACATGACGTCTGCATGGAAACTTCACGTCTGCATGGAAACGTCACGTCTGCATGGAAACGTCACGTCTGCATGGAAACGTCACGTCTGCATGGAAACATCATGTCTGCATGGAAACATCACGTCTGCAGGCTGACTATAAGGTTCAACATCTGCATGAAGTTGAGCTGCACATTAAGAAAACATTTATTGAGAACTTTGTTAGAAAACTAGCGGCTTGTTATGCTTTTGTTTGTGCAGCAAATCTGTTTAATTTGATGTGAAGTTGTGCGTTTGCTCCGAGTCGCTGTAGCTTTTGTGCACGCTGTCAGCTTTCTGCTCATGCTGCATGTGTTTGTATCTCTGTTGTAGGAGAGGTTTTTCCTCCAGACGCACTGGTTTTTCCTGTGTTCCAGTTTCTCCTCCAGACTGACCAATCACAGAGCTCCAGCCCGCCACACATCACACCAAGGTTACTAAACCATGAAACCCCAGTTTGGTTTATAAATGCTTTCCTGCACAAAATGACCAGAAGTAGTTAAGTTATTATGCAGTTGCCATGGATACCACTATATCATGAGTTTGCTTGGATGCCTGATTTGATAAACAAGACATCGGTTGTGTGCAACCTTTCAGTTTACCTGACCTTGCATTTGTCTCTGCGATGCAGACGTTGCTGTGGTTTCCCTGCGAACTGATCTCCCCCTCAGTCAGCGGTCGATACGACAGGTTGCTATGTAACGGCTGCGTATCAGGGAAACTCTTACAGACCAGTTATGAGTCAGGAGAAAAGCTTCGTCTGAAAATAAGTCATGGGATGTCACTATCTGACTGACCTCCATCGTTATATATAGGGCCCTATGAAATTTTATTTTTTGCCAAATTCTGTTTTTTTCCATTTTAATTTTTGGAAATTCCATTTTTCCATTATATTTTTTGGGAATTCCCCTTTTCTTTCTTTCTTTTTCTTTTTTTTTATTTTTTACTCCTATTTTACTTTCAAAAGCATTGTTTTTTATTTAAATAACTATAATGTACACAAATTAAATACAAATGTACTTTAAATTTGAATTTATTGAGATGACAGACATGTCCACAATACAGTACATTAAAGAGCATCAAAAACAAGCACAAGTTATGGAGTTGTAAGGTTTGGGAAACTGTTGAGCAGTTGCATGGAGACAACATCCACCAGGAAGTTTTGGTTTTTAACTCTTGTGATAAAAAGAAGATGAAAACATTAATTTACACATGTAATACTAAATGTGTTTTATTTATTAATGTTAATTATTATTAATAAAAAGAATAATATTAATTGTATGTTCAAACGATTTTTATTTGATTATAATTTCATTATATTTTATTTCGAACATGTAATTTTAAAAAGTATTTAAAAATTATTGAAAGAAAAGAAAAAATAGGGAAAGGAAATGGGCAACATTTTACTTCTATTACAATTGAATTTACATGAATCCTTTGGTTTACATGTTCAGAAAGTAATGCCTTTTATTCTTATTGTATGTGCATGTCAGCCAGATTCTCACATGGGATGAGTTGTTTGGGTTTTTTTTTTATTCTGATGCATAATCTATGAATTAATTATCATAATTTTTTCGAAAACCTATCTTTAGTTATCTCATATTGTTATTGCATTGTGCTTTTCCCTGTTCTTCACGAGGCTTTTGGACACGATGTCACTGCGTGTATTTTTACTTTTTAAGTCAATGGAGTATTGACAGAATCTGCAAAACATCAGTTCACCTGAACCCTAAAAGTTGTTGGTGAACTGCTCGGCTCTGTACCGACGGATTATTGTTGAGTTCCGCAGTTTTTTCACCGACGAAGCCAGTTTTGAAGAGGGAGGGGGGGCTCCGTCAGTGGAAGCGGCTTGTTGTGCCACCAGATTTCTTTGCCTCAATGCAGTTTTCTCCAGACAAACGTTCCTTCTCCACACGATAACAGTTTTGCAGTCAAATTCTGTGATGTTCCGCGTTAAAAGATATATTCCGTTTTAATTGGCCAATTCCGACATTCCGTCCGGGATTCCGTGTCCCTGCGGTGTCCCACACTGATCTTCCAGGGCTGTTGTCCTGCAGGTTTTCTATGTGTCCCTGCTCCAACACACCTGGCTTCCATTCTACAGCCAATGAAGGTCAGCACAGTGGCTGATTAGTTTGATTCAGGTGTGTTGGAGCAGGAATACATGGAAAACATGGAGGATTGTGGCCCTCGTGCACCGGAGCTGGACAATCCCTGCATTTCCTTCACGACCGAGCTTTCTCTCTGGAAAAGACATCTGCGGTTGCCCTCACATTGCTCAGAAACTCACCTAAACATATCTATACAGAGCTGCTTTAGTGCTTTAATGGTCTAAAAAGATTGTAAAAGTTTAAATACTTTTTAATTTATTTGATTTTTATTCTGGTTTTCCTGCTTGAAAGCGTCTTTGAGCATCCAGAGGAGAGCTCTGTAAATGTAAGATCATTGTAATAACAGCTTAAAACAAGCATCAACAGTTAAATCAGCGGTTTATTAGCTGAGAAGATTTAACAGGCCCACCCACAAACTCTACTTTGCCGCTCATCCCACAAATACATTTTCATTCCAAATGCGGCTCTATTTCAAAGTGAAACTAAAGAACTTTCCAGCAGTAGAAGAGTCACGAAGAAGCTTTTTAACACAAAGAAGTCAGGATGCCTCCTGGACCTCCCTGGTGAGGTGTTCCAGGCACGTCCCTCTGGGAGGAGACCCCGGGGAAGACCCAGGACACGCTGGAGGGATTGCATCTCTCGGCTGGTCTGGGAACGCCTCGGGATCCCCCCCGCAGAGTTGGAAAATGTGGCTGGAGAGAGGGAAGTCTGGGCTTCCCTGCTTAGGCTGCTGCCCCCGCGACCCGACCCCGGATAAGCAGCAGAAGATGGATGGATGACTGGATGGATGGAAGATGGATGAATGGATGATAGATGGATGGACAGATAGATACAAGAAACAACAAGATACAGGAATACCTTATTCATTCCCGAGGGAAATTCAAGGTTTAGATGGGTGGATGGATGGAAGATGGACGACTGGATGGATGGATGGATGGATGGATGGATGGATGAATGAACAGATGGCGGATGGATGAATGGAGGATGGATGGATGGGAGATGGATGGATGGATGGATGCATGGATAGATGGATGGATGGATGAATGAACAGATGGCAGATGGATGGATGAATGGAGGATGGATGGATGTATGGATGGAAGATGGATGGATGGACAGATGACAGATGGATGAATGGATAAATTGATGGATGGATGGGAGATGGATGGATGCAAGTTGGATGGATGGATGGATGGATGGACGGATGGACGGATGGATGGATGGATGGATGGAAGATGGATGGATGGATGGATGGATGGATGGATTAATGGATGGATGGATGGAAGATGGATGGATTAATGGATGGATGGATGGATGGATGGATGGATTAATGGATGGATGGAAGATGGATGGATTAATGGATGGAAGATGGATGGATGAATGGATGGATGGATGGATGGAAGATGGCTGGATTAATCGATGGATTAATGGATGGATGGATGGATGGATGGAAGACGGATGGATGGATGGATGGATTAATGGATGGATGGATGGATGGATGGACGGATGGATGGATGGAAGATGGATGGATTAATTGATGGATTAATGGATGGAAGATGGATGGATGGATGGATGGATGGATAAATTGATGGATGGATGGGAGATGGATGGACGGATGGATGGATGGAAGATGGATGGATTAATCGATGGATTAATGGATGGATGGATGGATGGATGGATGGATGGATGGAAGATGGATGGATGGATAAATTGATGGATGGATGGGAGATGGATGGATTAATTGATGGATTAATGGATGGATGGATGGATGGATGGATGGATGGAAGATGGATGGATTAATTGATGGATTAATGGATGGATGGAAGATGGATGGATGGATGGATAAATTGATGGATGGATGGGAGATGGATGGATGGACGGATGGATGGATGGAAGATGGATGGATTAATCGATGGATTAATGGATGGATGGATGGATGGATGGAAGATGGATGGATGGATGGATGGATGGATAAATTGATGGATGGATGGGAGATGGATGGATTAATCGATGGATTAATGGATGGATGGATGGATGGAAGACGGATGGATGGATGGATGGATTAATGGATGGATGGATTAATGGATGGATGGATGGATGGATGGACGGATGGATGGATGGATGGAAGATGGATGGATTAATTGATGGATTAATGGATGGATGGATGGATGGGAGATGGATGGATGGATGGATGGATTAATGGATGGATGGATGGATGGATAAATTGATGGATGGATGGGAGATGGATGGATGGATGGATGGAAGTAATAAGAAGTGCAGACTCTCAGTGCTCTTGGATCAATATAAAATGATGAAAACTGATGATGAAAAAAATTCTGCTCCGCATGTGAAACGTGCAAACTGTGTTTCTAGAACATTTTCATGTGATCCATGTGAAAAACATATAAATCACATGTAGATTACTTGTGGTTAACATGTGAATCACGTGTCATATGTGACTTGCATGTGATTGTTTTTCACGCGTTAACCACATGTAAGTCAAATGTTCTTCACATGTGGATCAAATAAAATTGGTCAAAAACACGTTTGAACATGCGGTGCACATGTCCATGTGCACATGTAGCTTCTGCTGGAGGGACATTTTTTATTCTTCAGGACTGCAAAATAATTCAGCAGTTCTAAGAGCTTTTGGCAGAACCGTGGCTCCAGCAGCGTTCTGTCAAACAGGATCAGAGCAGCAAAGACACGAGCTCTGCTTATAGATACAGAGCGAAGACGGACTCCACGGTCCACTGCAAGGCTCGGGTGGGTCCGAGCAGCTGAGAGGAGCCGCTCCACACCATTTCTGGGTTTGAGACAGAAAACTCATACTTCATCTCTTCTTTTGCTCTGTGTGCAAAATATCATGTTAGCAAAAAATCCTCTGAGGTGAAGTTTGAAGAGAATCACCTCGCTGCATCAATCAGCTTAAAAACCTTTAAATATGAAAAATATCAAAGATGAATCAGAGATTGTTTGTAACTGGAGTTTTCTTTAGATTACTGAGCATCAGGAGGCTTGTTGTTCATGCAGACACCAGTCTGATCACCGTTTGGGAGGAGTCCGACAAGGCGCTAAGCTAACGAGTAATCAGAAGACTTTCATTTAACCACACAAGCCTTAAACTTTGAAGCAATGTTGATTTGTGCAACAATAATATGAGCCAATAAACACTTTTAAAGTATTCTGGTATTTAAAGACACAATTTTCAGCATCTCAACCTCAGGTCGGATAAATGACAACCAAACACCGCTATGCAATGTAGCCAACGTAGCACTGCTAGTGCTAGCTGCGCTCTGCAATGCATCTCTCCATGCAGTCATCGCGTGTTCCGCCTTCCAGATTTGGATGGAAAAACTACAACTAGATTCTTCCAGTTCTTGCATCCAGATGCTGCATCATCAGTTTCTGAGCTAAAATGTCTGCTAGCGTTAAAATATGCAGTCTGGCTGTTTTTAGCATTCAAGCCAGAGGTGAACTGGCGGTGAGGGTTAGCGTAGCGGCACTGGCAGCTCCTCCCTGGTCTGGCTGATTCCTGAATGAAATGTTGATCAGAAAAAAGAGAGAAAAAGCATGTTTTAGTGGATTTGGTCCACCATTTGAAGGAAGTCTAACCGAGGGTCTTGTTTGTTCGCCTATACTTTCGTAATACATACAAAATAAGAAAATGAAGCGTTTCTGCGGAACTGGCACAGCCGCTGTCTCTAATTTTCTTCACCGTCACTTTTTACAACTACTTCATGGTACAGACTTCCGGTCTGGCCCCTTCAAACAAAATCCCAGGAACACAGTTTATCGAACACATGAACTCATTTACAGAAGCACCAAAACCAGCTCCTCTGGTACTTTTTATTTCACATGTGAAGAACATGTGAATCACAGATTACACGAGGTCCACATGTGCATGTGGGTTTTCTGTGAGGGGAAGTTCATGAGTTGAACAGTCAGAGTTCATCAGATCATTGCAGACATTGAATGTAAAAGTGAACGTTTGCTGGTTTTTATTTTTCATTCTGCTGAAGCAGGAACCCTCCATCTTGGTCCTCACGGTCCTGCAGGCTGTAGAAGTTTCCCTGCTGCAACAGACCTGACTCAAATCTGCAGTCTGGAGCAGAGCTTCTTGTACCTGAATCAGGCATTGCAGTAGGGAAACTTCGAAACCCCGCAGGAACCCAGTCCCCCAGGACCAGAATTAAACCCTTACCCAGACCAGTGTTTCTCAGTTCCAGTCCTCAGACCCCCCCTGTCCAGCCCGTTTTAAACATGATCCTCCTCCAAAGCACCTGAGTCAGATGATTGAACTTCCTCATAAAGTTCTTTGCAGCCTGTTAACGAGTCTTTATTTCATACAGATGTGTTAAAGCAGGGTTGCCTATAAAACATGCAGGGTGGGGGCCTGAGGTTGGAGAAACCCTGTCCTAAAAAAGAGTTGAAGAGAAGGAAGATCCGACGGTTCCATCAGAGGTATGCAGCGAGTAAACAGCAGCTTGTCGGGTGCCTGTTGGTCGCTGCTTTTCGCTCACTTCATGAGGTTGCTACATGTAGAATATCCCACTCAGCTCCCAGTTTTAGAGCAAAGATTTGAGGAAAAGTTCACCGCAGGATCTTGACACTCAGCCACATCGTCATTATTTAAGAGCCCTGCAAGTGATCCATGCACCAATTAGTGAAAAAGCATGCAATTGATGTTAGAGTGGTTCTGCTTTACTGGTTCACCCAGTAAAGACTGTTAGCATGAAGCTAATTAGCATAATGTAAAAACACAGTTAACATTTAAACCTGTTGTGTTTTATGTGCCGTGACTTTTAGAATTTCACAGGAAGCAGCTTTTTGTTTGTAACCTTTGGGTTAAACTTGTCAAAAACCAGCAATAATGTCAAGAAAAGAGGTTTACCTGGAACATCTGGAATCTGTCTTAGCAGCACACTCACTTCTGAAAATCATGCAGTTTACACAGTAAACACTTTGTTCCGCTGCAACTCTGAAGTATAGAGTCAGGTTTTTTATGGAATACAAAAAGTCTCCTGCAAAGTCCTGATTTAATTCAACATTAATGGCCATTAAGTGGAATTAAAGAGGCTAATTTCCCATCAGTTATATGTCCTGATAATAAACTTTTTTCCTCCAAATCAGACAGTTTGAAGTGTTTTTCCAGGAACCATTTGGGATTTGAGCCCAGATTCCTTCGCTTCATGCACGTGTAGATTTATTTGTTTTTATTGAACATAGCAGCAAGCATGACACAAACATATAGACTGTATAAAAAGATGGGCGGAGCCTCCGTGATGTCACCCGTAGGTTTCTGAAGAGCTGAATTGAAGCTCGGTGGGCGGTTCCTACCATCACCATCTTGGCAGGGGCATGCACGTTGTCTCGCCCGGAAAATACAAATATGGGCAAAGAGGTGGAGCTGAGAGGGGGGCTGTGAGCGTCATGGTGGATGATTGACATCGAGTGAACTCCGAGCTTTCTGTAGCTAAGAGCTAACCGAGCTAACCCGGAGATAACAGGAGCTAACCAGCTAACGGAGGTAAGCGGGCTAAAGCTAAGTCACGTTGTTAACCGGCTAAAAACCGCGGTTGTTCTACGTTCTTCTGACTTAAAGCGGGAGATTGGGTACCTGTCAATCAAAAGGACACGCCCCTAAATATGCCGAACTTCGAGATTAAATTACTTTTAAACGGGCGAGTTAGAAAAAAATTCACTCCCTCCACAGTTGTCATGAAGGTAAACCTGACCTATTAAACCTAAAATGGATTTTTGAACCAGGCTGTAAACATGTTTATTTCTGCTGTAAACATGTTTATTTCTGCTGCAAACATGTTTATTCCTGCTGTAAACATGTTTATTTCTGCTGTAAACATGTTTATTCCTGCTGTAAACATGTTTATTTCTGCTGTAAACATGCACGTGTAGATTTATTTATTTGTATTGAGCATGGCAGCAAGCATGACACAAAAATATAGACTGTATAAAAAGATGGGCGGAACTGAGTAGCCCTGTCCTAGTAGATGAAGGAGGAACCGCAGTTGTATGCACTTCCGGCTTCACTTTTAACCGCCGAAGGCTCCGTCCATCTTCCTTATATGGTTTATGGATCAAACAGTGGAAGTGTGCACCTTAAAAAGACCAGCCAGACCGGGTGTGAATATGCAGCAGCAGCGTTACGATGCAGCGACGCAGCTGTAGGTGTGGCTTCATCACACAAAATGCTTTTTTCTCCTAATCCAGAATAATTTATCTATACATGTGTCCTAACCTTTTAACTTTCGCACCAACAAAAAGAAAAGTGTTTTTCAGTTTGTTCTGGACAAGAATAAACAGGATAAATGTTTTTAGCAAACGGCTGATGTTAAAAAGAAGAAGTTAATCATAATACAGCAGTGTTAGAACACACACTTGGTTTGGCTTTTACACACCCAAACCAGAGATGCTCAGGCAGGTTTATGTCCATAATGTTTTAAATAAATTCATGAAATTTACCTCCACCAAGCGGTAGCAGGACCTTAAAGGGTTAAGGATCTTTAACCCAGCTAGGAACATGAAGAACATGTTCTCCACATGCGGATCTGATGAAATCATCCCGAGTGATGAGCTGGTGACCCGTCCAGGTGCACCTGCTTCTCCAGCCTCCCCGCGACTGGACGTTCAGAACATGAAGGACTGTGTGTGTGTGTGTGTGTGTGTGTGTTTTCTGACAGGCTGTGAGCTCTTTGTTTTACTAAGAACATTTTTCCTGCAGGTTAAATAGTTCAGATGTTTATATGAGTAAAACAGGGATTTAAATAACATAATAAAACTGTATAAAAGTGAAATGTTTTAACATGTGTGTGAAAGCCACAGTGTGTGTGTGTGTGTGTGTGTGTCCTCTCAGTACCTAAAATCCTGATTATTTATGTTCAGATTGGCCCTGTAAATCCCACATCCTGCGTGTTCTGCAGGGCCTGGAGACATGAAGCATAACAGCAACAGATTTTTATTCCGTCTTTGATCCACAGCAGCTTACTTGTTTGTTGTGGCCCTTCCTCCTCCTCCTCCTCCTCCTCCTCCTCCAGTTCTACCCACCAGTACTGAGAGATGTGTGTGTGCAGCAGGATGACTGTGATCAGGTTCTGCTCAACAATCAGACTTACATGTTACTCTACAGGAAGCTGATATATTATGTATTGACGACAAATCAATCAGTTTCTGAGTCGTTTACTTTATTTTAATTATTTTAATAACTCTAAAATAGAAACGAAATCCCTCCTCTTCGAGACAAACACGCCAACGTGTGACTTTCAGAACGATTTCATGTGATTCACATCACATGTCATCTGGTTTTCAGTTTTTTACATCCAACGGGGGATTCACATGTGATTAAAATGTTCTTCACGTCACTGCAACAAACATTCATTCATCCATTTTCCGAACCGCTTATTCCAATTCAGGGTCGCGGGGAAGCTGGAGCCTATCCCAGCTGGCTTTGGGCGACAGGCAGGGTACACCCTGGACAGCTCGCCAGTCCATCACAGGGCCACACAACCACACTCACGCTCACGCTCACACTCACTCCTAGGGGCAATTTAGAGTGACCAATTAACCTATCATGCATGTCTTTGGATGGTGGGAGGAAGCTGGAGTACCTGGTGAGAACCCACGCATACACAGGGAGAACATGCAAACTCCACACAGAAAGGTCACTGACCAAACCAGCCAAGGATTGAACCAGCGACCTTCTTGCTGTGAGGCCACAGTGCTAACCACTGCGCCACCGTGCAGCCCCTGCAACAAACATGATGGTATTAATTCTTTCTACTTTAACATCGGTGATATTATGGGTCAGGAAGGGTGAAATCAACAATAAAAGCTTGTAGCACTTCATGGAAGGACCTGCGTCCACCTGGGCAGTCCACCTTCCTGCCATGTCCTCTGTTTGGTTTCCTGCTTGTGATGTTCTCACTCAGATCTAAGTCGCTTTGGGTAAAAGCATCTAAATGACTGGAGAATAGAATAGAATAGAATAGAATATGCCAATCACATGCACATGTTCCAAACAGTGCACGTGTGAATGTGTGCATGTGCACCACCTGGTTTCCTGGAGGGTTGGACGAGTCACCGTTTGGAAGTCCTGGAAGTTTCCTCTCATGATGCGTCACGCGGCTCCTAAAGTAAATAAACTAAAATAAAGTCAACGCCGCCCCTCCCCCACCCGCCGTTGTTCTTCTGGGACGGGAGCGGTGGGGGGGGGGGGCACTTGATTACTGCTGATGCTTTGTGTTTTCCATGTTGCATAATCATAAATGGGATTTGCATGTAGCGAGCGCTCTGCGCTGCGCAGCGTGGAAACCCCGAGACGGTCCGTGTTCATGTGTTCATGTGCACGCATGAACACATGAACACATGAACACGGACCATGAACACGGACCAAGACGTCAGCGCGTGTAGCGCGACACGTGGAGCCTGCAGCCGAGACGCGGCGGCTTGTTTTGCACTGTTCACTGTAAAGATGAAGTGTTGAAGCTGTTAATATTTCAACGGAAATATGTAGAAGGCATAAACATTTCTGTTTCCTCCCTCCCCGCCTTCCCCCCCCTCACCCCCCCCCACCCCACTCAGGCAGCCTGTGGACCCTCCCCCTCCTTGAGAGAGCTTCTCTCCTCTGGATGCTTTGGCAGAAATGGTATGTACGCTCCATGAAAAACTAAAAGTGCAGCTTTGGTTTGGTTTGATTGTCAGCTGGGAAGAAAGATGGAGGTTCTGGGATGCATGTTGGGGGGGGGGGGGGGGGGGGTCAGGATCATCACAGAGATATTTTTCTCTACAAGACGAGATTCATCCCCAGCAGAGGCGTAATCCCAATCCCACGTTTTCTGCTCTGGTTAGCGTAAAAGTCTCGCTTCTTTAACATCTGTCCGTAAACATCTGGGAAGGGAGGAGGCCAGCTGATGAAGGTTCTGGTCTGGTGGAGGATTCTGGTCCAGGGTTCTAGCTGCTCGGCGGTTCTGGACCTTGTTACTGGATCGTTGCTTCCATTGCCGGGTTCTGCCGGAGGTTTTCCTCCTGTTAAAGGGGAGTTTTTTCCTTCCCACTGTCGCCTCGTGCAGCTCAGGATGGAGGATTGGATCCAAGTCATGACTCGATGCAATCAGTTGGTTTCTATTATAGGATATGTATGAACTGGCCTGGAATGATGTGTATGTAAAGTGTCCTGGGACAACATGGTTGTGAAGTGGCGCTGTACAAATAAAGTTGAATTAAATTGAAAATTGAGCTCCAGATGTCTCGTACTGGTGAAAGGTCTGGACGGCAGCCTGTGTCTTCATGTGAATCATTAGATTTGTTAAATGGGAAAGCAAGGTGGGAACGCATCAGTAACCGGTCATTCTGTTCACAAACTGCTCACAAGCTGCATGGAAACCATGCTAGGCTAGCTGGAGAGAAATCTGCAGGCTTCATGTCACATTTTCCTTCAGACTCAAGTCCTGCAGCGATCTTTCAATATGAATGATGAATCTGGATCCATAACTCCAAAAGCTGCTGCTGTCTTTACTCCTGTACGATGCTGATTCTGATACCTGCAGTTTAGATATCTGCCGATACCGAGTACAGATCTGATACCTGTTATCTTATTAAGAGGTAAAATAAAAATAAATTGTAATTATTTTATTAAAGACTTTGATGAATGATATTTGTCAGTGTTTGTTGTTGCTGCAGTTTGTTGCGTTTCTGTTTGAAAGCAGCGAACTCGTCGTACTCGAACCAAACGCTTCATAAGGTTGCAGGAGGGAAATCTGGAAACTTCAGCTCTGCCAGTGAAGCATGTCGCTGTTTTGTTTGTGAGATTTTCTAATGAGAAATGACGGCATCTTGCTAATGTAACGCTAAGGCTAAATGTTAGCACAATAGCTACGTCTCCATTACATTTTTTCACAAAATAAGAGCGATATTTCTAAGTTTGGACAAACAGTTGTGATTAGCAGGTGTTTCCATTGAGCAGCGTTGAGCGCATTAGCCTCAGTTCTTGTCAAACCTCGTGGGGCTGACGAGAATTGTGGTTGATGCTAGGTAGCCACGTAGCGTTATTTTGGGGTTTTCTACTTGCTGTGTTTTTTAAGCTTTTCAGCCTCATTTTCTTTTCTAAAACACTAAAATTTGCCATTTGTTCCACACTGCATCATATTTACTGGAAATGAACTGGTCATGACCCCTGATGAAAAAAACGGGTTTCAGTTACAACTTTTCAACATGTTTCTGTATCAAAATGTCTGAAAAACCGCCTCATGAGAGCATAAAAGGTTTTTTGCAATATTTGACACCGATTGTTACCAAAGTTTGCGTGACTTCCTGGGTCTGTGTGGTGATGCTGAGCAGGAAAAAGGAATTATGATTCCGTTTCCATGGCAACCGATGGTTTTCATACAGAAATATTCGCCAATCCCCATCCTGTTACGTTTGGAAGGATTTTTCACAAATTTGATGACGATGTCAATATAACAGATTCTGATTTGATCTGATTGGATTGGCTTCAGGATTCGGCCGTCAGTGTGAGGCGGAAGCTGCGTTTCCGACACCCCGGGAATTGTAAAAAACCTAAATATCGCAATAAAAAGCTAGTAATGGACACACCTATAGTTTGCAAAAACCCTTAAATATCTCTAAAAGTTTTATGCTCATATGAAGCAGTTTTTCAGACGTGTCTACATCGCAACGCCAGGGAATAACCTCTAAGGGCGCGTTGTGTACGGACAGAGGAGGACACGCAAATCTTTCTACAGACAATCAAATAAAAAATAAAACCTCCATCCTTCACAGCAAACAACAGCAAAATGCAGTTTTATGAGGAATTAGGAAGAGAAATGAGGGAGAAGGACTTCCAAACGCGGAGTTTCGCGCAAAGATTTTCTGAGAATTTGGTGCCAAACACCGTTCAGTTTAAATACCTGCAAATTGCAGCTTTATTTTGTTTAAACTTTAGAAAAATGTTTTTATTTTGTGACAAACCGTAACGGAAATGCAGCTAAAATCACAAACCGATTAAACACAAGTCCTGCAACCATAACCAAGACTCTGTTTAACCAGTATAACCAGTCCAGTCAGGGGACTCTGATGGAAACATGGCGCACCTTTGGTTTGGTTTGCTTTACGTGGAACTCTCCGCGGACGGAAACGTTGTGCAGGTAGAACAGCTTCTGAAAGAGAGAAGTGGTTCCATGGGGTTCATCCGTTCAGCTGGGAAGCAGGCTGGCGGCTCGTTCATCACGGCATCGGCGTGGTGACGTAGACGGATGCTCCGCGGCGTGCGTAGACCCGACTCAGTGATGAAGCATTTAACTAGCCTCATCCTCACCCGGCTGAATCAGAGCTGTGGGCTTCACACGGCGGCTCTGTGATATTTTGGTGCTTTTGTGTTTTGTGCGTCAGACAAAGAGAAAAAAATGGCAACAAATGGCAGTTCTTCAGGCTCCAGCAGCAGTTTTCATGGTTATTATGTCACATTATCCAACCGCTCAGCTACTGTGTGATTACCTCTGTGTGTGTGTGTGTGTGTGTTTATTCTCCCCGTCCAAGTTTAAAACCTGTCATTTATCTCATGCAGTTTCCATTGATTGCCCCCCCCATCACTGCCTGATGGTGATTGGACACTTTTCTTCTTCGCTGATGTCTGCAGACTGAGGCGGTTTCCCTGAGTTTTATCCAACATTTTTCCTCTTTGTTGCTGCTTTCTGGAAAAACACGCGTAGCTTCGCTCAGTTTCCTTGTGTGGACCAACGTGGTCACATGACCACCGATACGACCGTCGTCCTGTTTTACGGTGAAAAACTGGGGAAGTTTTCCAGGAGTACGAAGCTGGGAATGGACCAGTCGTGATGTGGGTTTAAACGAAGGAAAGGCCGGAAAGAGAGCTGGGCTTCACCTCCTGCCAACAGACATGAGGACCACATGTGGTCCAAAGAGGGTCACCCTGAGTCTGGAACAGGGTGGATCTGGACCCGTCAGACCACATGATGAGTCTGGAACAGGGTGGATCTGGACCCGTCAGACCACATGATGAGTCTGGAACAGGGTGGATCTGGACCCGTCAGACCACATGATGAGTCTGGAACAGGGTGGATCTGGACCCGTCAGACCACATGATGAGTCTGGAACAGGGTGGATCTGGACCCGTCAGACCACATGATGAGTCTGGAACAGGGTGGATCTGGACCCGTCAGACCACATGACGAGTCTGGAACAGGGTGGATCTGGACCCGTCAGACCACATGATGAGTCTGGAACAGGGTGGATCTGGACCCGTCAGACCACATGATGAGTCTGGAACAGGATGGATCTGGACCCGTCAGACCACATGATGAGTCTGGAACAGGGTGTATCTGGACCCATCAGACCACATGATGAGTCTGGAACAGGGTGTATCTGGACCCGTCAGACCACATGATGAGTCTGGAACAGGGTGGATCTGGACCCGTCAGACCACATGATGAGTCTGGAACAGGGTGGATCTGGACTCAGACCACATGATGAGTCTGGAACAGGGTGGATCTGGACTCAGACCACATGATGAGTCTGGAACAGGGTGTATCTGGACCCATCAGACCACATGATGAGTCTGGAACAGGGTGTATCTGGACCCATCAGACCACATGATGAGTCTGGAACAGGGTGGATCTGGACCCATCAGACCACATGATGAGTCTGGAACAGGGTGTATCTGGACCCGTCAGACCACATGATGAGTCTGGAACAGGGTGTATCTGGACCCGTCAGACCACATGATGAGTCTGGAACAGGGTGTATCTGGACCCGTCAGACCACATGATGAGTCTGGAACAGGGTGGATCTGGACCCGTCAGACCACATGATGAGTCTGGAACAGGGTGGATCTGGACCCGTCAGACCACATGATGAGTCTGGAACAGGGTGGATCTGGACCCATCAGACCACATGATGAGTCTGGAACAGGGTGGATCTGGACCCGTCAGACCACATGATGAGTCTGGAACAGGGTGGATCTGGACCCGTCAGACCACATGATGAGTCTGGAACAGGGTGGATCTGGACCCGTCAGACCACATGATGAGTCTGGAACAGGGTGGATCTGGACCCGTCAGACCACTTTTCTCCGTCTTCACAAATAAAACAAGTTTACTTTCAGCTCTTTAAGTTTTAAACACATTTTTCATTTTCAAACAGTAAATTTTAGGGGTGGGAACATCGAATCGAAAAGTCTGGAAATCTGGATGTTTTTATTCACAATTTTAAAATCGATCTTTTTTTTTGGTAAACGATTTTTTTTTCCAAATAAATAAAAGGAATGCACTATAAATGTTTTGTCATTTTAATTGTTTTTATTGATCTTTTTACTTGTCTTCTTGGGCGTTAGAGTAGCAGAATGATGGTCTGGCTGCTGGGTTGTTTTTTTTTTTATTTAAAATGAAGAAAAATGACGAGCAAAAAAATAGTTTTATACATTTTTTTGTTTTTAATCTACAAAAATCAACAATATCAAAGAATTGTGAAAATCGCAATTTAAATCGAATCGGCACTCAAAAAATGGGAATCGAATCGGGACAAAAGCGTGTCGTCACAGCGCTAGTAAATATGTTAATTCATTCCAACATTATCTGAGTTGGAGAATCAGGAATCATCGTTGCAGGTTATTTAGACAGGAAGGATTTAAAGCAATGAGACGGATTTAATAAATACGGTTGTTTATTATGGGAACTAATGAGATGCAGAGACATCTAAATGTAATAAAAAATAACAGAGCAGAAACATAAACACACAATAAACAAAACCAGATTTTTTATTTGAATATCCTTCACCTTTTCACGCACCGTTTCCGAGGGTGACGCCTTTTTAAAGCCCGATTTCTGCTGATGGTGAAAATTAGCATTTTTTTGCAAATTAACCACTTTTTCATTCATAAGTTTTCCAATAATGTTTCACTCAGAAAAATAAACTATTAAAACAGGAATTTTAATCCATACAGTGGGGATCTAAAGTTTGGGCTCCCCTGGTAAAAAAGAAATATTATTTTCATGTGCGATAAAAGAGACAACGGAAGATGGAAAATCTCCGAAAGGCATCAAATTACAGGTTAGACATTCTGATAACCTGTAAAAACGCCGTTTTCCTCTGTTCGGAGTGTAATCAGGAAATGGCCGTCATCAGGAAGAGTGGAAGTTAAAGCAAGAACCAGACAGAACATCTGGCAGGACATCTGTAAGAAAAGCAGTCTCAGGTTTGGCTGCACGATCCCTCCAGGAAGATCTGGCCGAAACTGGAGTTGCTGTAAACTTTTACACGATGAAGAGGTACTTGTACAACTTCGGTCTTCATGGAAGAGAAGGAAACTTCTTTTACGTCCTCGCCACAAAAACCAGCGTCTGAAGTTTGCAAAGGAACATGTCGACGAGCCTGATGCAGTTTGGAAACAAGTTCTGTGGACTGAAGAGGTAAAAACAGAACTTAGGTACGACTGGAGAAGAATTTAATGGAAAGAACTTCTGTCCAACTGTTCAGCATGGGGGTGGGTCAATCATGCTTTGGGGTTGTATTGCAGCCGTTGGCAAAGGGAACATTTCACCGGAAAAGTGGATTCAATGGGATTCCAGCTGATTTTGGATGCTAACTTGATGCCATCTGTAAAAAAGCTGAAGTTAAAGAGAGGATGGTTTCTACTAATGGAAAATGATCCGAAACACACCAGAAAATCCACGGTGGATTCCATGAAGAGGCGTAAACTGAGGGTTTAGTCATGGCCTTCACAATCTCCTGACCTCCACATGATTGAAAGTCAGCAGACCGTCACAGACGGCCCAGAAATCTCAAAGATCTGGAAGACTTTTGCTCGGAAGAACGGGCGGGGATACCTCCCAAAGGGTTGAAAGACTCTATAAAAAGCGTTTACAAGCTGTCATACTTACCAAATGGAGTACAGGGTTCTAACTCTGCAGGGTGCCCAAACTTTTACAGACACCATTTTTTGTTTTCTGTTATTTTGAAAGTTTAAATGATGTAAACAAGATCTAACTTTTTTGTTTTTGACATGCTTTAAGAATGTCGAATCTGTAACTTGATGCCTTTTGGAGTCTTTTGTTGGCTTCTTTTTCACATTAAAATAAATTTTCCCCAGGGGTGCCCAAACTTTCGATCCCTGCTGGATTCACACATTGTTATTATAACACGTCTAATTTGGTCTCAGTAATAAATTAAGTAGATATATTCAAATGTTATTAAAGTATATTTCATAGAATATAAATCAGGTAAATAAGAAAAATAGTTTCTGGGCTTTTATGGAAGTAAAATAATGTTTGTAAAAACATTAAATATTACAGATAAGCTTATTAATTATCCAGTGTCCCAAACAAAGACTCACCTTGCTTTAATTTAATTTAATTTGAATTAATTTAATTTAATTTAATTTAATTTAATTGTATTTAATTTTATTTATTTATTTATTTTTTATTTTATTTGATTTTATTTCATTTTGTATTTCTTAGAAGGCCATTAGCAGCTGCTGACATCACAGAGGTGTTGTCACATAAAAGCAGGTGCAGAATGGGGCTGAGATGTAAAACCCAGGAGAAAACTACGGAACTACGGAGAAAAGCAAAACTAAAGACATAAAAAATGAATAAAATAAAAAGAAAGTTAGAGAACACGGAACTGAAACATTAATCAGAAACAGAAGGGAAGTAGAGAAAGAAAGTAATGAACTGTTTATTTTGACATGTAAATAAATACACACAGAAAAACAGTCACCAGCTGCAGACTCAGACAGTTCCTGTTCAGGCGACGTCACACACCTGCAGACAAACATTTCCTCCCATCTCACCTGTAGTTTCTCCAGGTGAGATGTTTTATTAAAATGTTCCAGATGAGAAACATCAGCTGACGTCAGACAGGAAGTCCTCTGCAACGAGCAGACGGCAGCAAAAGCTTCTCTTCGCTGCAAATACAGAACCTTTTCTTCCACTTAGCTTCTTCTGCGTGTTGTTTTACGGTCAGTAAACAAGTCAAAATAATCTCCGTATTATTAATTCAGTGGAAGTCCTTTATGTGAGGATGTTGAGGTCATTTCAGTCCTGCGTTTGCAGGATGGGAGGAAATCTCTCTCCTCAACTGGAGCTCTAAACGTGCATTTCTGCTTTTTAGAAATGACTTGCAGTGTGTGTTGATGTGACGTACAGCTGCAGGATTTCAGCAGATAAATGGAAACGTTTCCTCATCCGCAGGATGACAACGAGGACCTGCAGTAGCTCTGAAAGAGGACAGATAATGAGCTGAGGGCCCTCAAAAGGTCCAATTAGCCCTAATAAGCTCCTGAATCTGGCAACATGGAGGCTGAGCCTGGTGTGTACAACACACACACACACACACACACACAACACACACGCGCGCGCACACACACACACACACACACACACACACACACACACACACACACTTTCTTTCTGCCTTGTGGCCATTTTCATTCTTCGTCTTTATTATTTTGTGTTGCAGAAAAACCACATGTCAATCATGTTTTCCTACATGCACATCATCCACATGTGCAAATATGTTTTTGGAAAAATTTCACATGATGCACATGTGAAGAATGAGTCAGCCACATGGTTCAAATCTGAGTCAAGTTTTTCCACATGTGAAGAATATGTGACTCACATATGAATCACAAGCAAAGAACATGAAAACCACATGTGATTTACATACATCTGTATGTGGATCATGTAAAAAACATGATCACATTTAAATCACATGTGGATACATGTTAACCTCATGTGGAGACATGTGAACCTCATGTGGAGACATGTGAACCTCATGTGGAGACACGTGAACCTCATGTGGAGACACGTGAACCTCATGTGGAGACATGTGAACCTCATGTGGAGACATGTGAACCTCATGTGGAGACATGTGAACCTCATGTGGAGACATGTGAACCTCATGTGGAGACATGTGAACCTCATGTGGAGACACATTTGTTCTATAGGGCCACTTCTCAGCCGTTTCCTTGGTGATAATGTGGATGGAAACCAGTTCTTCCTGCAGATGTTTCTTTTGGAGCTGAACAGGAAAACATTCCGGTTTCCGATGTGGACCGAACAGGATCCAACGTGGACCGGATCCGACGTGGACCGGACAGGATCCAATGTGGACCGGATCCGACGTGGACAGGATCCGACGTGGAACGGACAGGATCCGACGTGGACAGGATCCGACGTGGACAGGATCCGACGTGGACAGGATCCGACGTGGACAGGATCCGACGTGGACCGGACAGGATCCGACGTGGACCGGACAGGATCCGACGTGGACAGGATCCGACGTGGACAGGACAGGATCCGACGTGGACAGGATCCGACGTGGACAGGATCCGACGTGGACCGGACAGGATCCGACGTGGACCGGACAGGATCCGATGTGGACCGGATCCGACGTGGACCGGATCCGACGTGGACCGGACAGGACGTGGACCGGACAGGATCCGACGTGGACCGGACCGGACGTGGACCGGATCCGACGTGGACCGGATCCGACGTGGACCGGACAGGATCCGACGTGGACCGGACAGGATCCGACGTGGACCGGATCCGACGTGGACCGGACCGGACGTGGACCGGATCCGACGTGGACCGGACAGGATCCGACGTGGACCGGATCCGACGTGGACCGGACCGGATCCGACGTGGACCGGACAGGATCCGACGTGGACAGGACCGACGTGGACCGGACAGGATCCGACGTGGACCGGACCGGACGTGGACCGGATCCGACGTGGACAGGATCCGACGTCAAACTGAATTTCTGTATTCATGCGGATGGATTCATGGCGCTCCGTAAGTCAAAGCTCAGATAAGCACTTTTTATTCAGTGTTTTGTTTTTGACTGAATCATACTATTTCGCTTGGAGGCGTCCCGCGCTGCGAGGTGACTGACGGATCTTTGTTGGGAATCTCCTGAAGCCTCACGCTGACGATCATCTCTGATTTAAGTGTTGAAAGTGGTGATTGGTGTGTTTGAGGCGGGATTGTTTAACGTGTCGGAGACGACACTTTGGAGTGAATCGGCTAATCATGGCGAATGCCACAGAAAAGGGAATTTGGTCGCGTGTTGACATCTGAATCGAAGCTACGCATTCAGGCAGAAACAGGAAAGGTTGCTCATTTTGAATTTCTGTGTGAAATCATTTCCCTGATTTTTATTTTTGGTTCCTTGAGAGGGAAGTTCTGAACGTTATCTGGCTTTCTTTCTGTTCGTCCTCGGTTTTTCTGCCATAATCTCATTTTGCCAGCTGGTTGATAGATCTGCAGGCAGCTGCTGTGCGGGCAAAGAGAAGAAATCACCTTAGATAAGGCTTGTGATTGCTTTCATTTAAGGAGCTGACACTTTAACCAGCAGAATGGCTTTGTGGCTCCTTGATGATCGAGATGCAGCAGGAAGAGAAAAGCCATTTCACACCAAAATATACACAGGAGCTGAAAAAGCAAAACAAAACACACCAAATAATGGAAAAGCTAATATGTGGAAGCAGAGGGAGATACCGTCTCACGGAGACGGGAAGACAAAAGACAGGAGACGTTTACATTCAGACCTGCATGAAAAGAGTCTGAAGGTTCTTTGGTGAGAAGCAGAGCTTTAAGTGGAATAAGTGGAGGTTCTCCCTGAATGACTCGCTGTCACTTTGACCTGCAAATATGGGACAAAAACATGTCTGATACTGACATGTAGATCTATAAATTGATCTGTAGATTAATAGTTTTATAGCACAGAAATGACAAAAAAATAAACACAGCAAGTTCTACATCAAATCCACATTTGTCAAATTCAAAGTACCATGGAGACACTTTTATGGACTTCAAGCCTCATTGCTGGATGTTAAAAATAACACTGAAAAGTAAATACATAAACTAAAAGTTCATTAACCCTTTCATGCATGAATTAATAATAAAAACATTTTTCACATTTTTGTAAAAAAAAAACATTCTTCACATGTGTATCATGTGTTTATTTACAAAAATACCTTCCTGTGCAAGAAAAAAAGTTTATAAATAGGTTCCCAATATGCATGAAAGGGTTAAAAACATAAAATGTTCTACATTTAGACTTTTTTAGCTTCTTACCAGACTAGTTTAACAGTGTAGTACTACTATTACTATTACTATCATTGTAGTACTACTAGTACTATTATTATTATTATTATTGTAGTACTACTATTACTATTACTATCATTGTAGTACTACTAGTACTATTATTATTATTATTGTAGTACTACTATTACTATTACTATCATTGTAGTACTACTAGTACTATTATTATTATTATTATTGTAGTACTACTATTACTATTACTATCATTGTAGTACTACTAGTACTATTATTATTATTATTGTAGTACTACTATTACTATTACTATCATTGTAGTACTACTAGTACTATTATTATTATTGTAGTACTACTATTACTATTATTACTATCATTGTAGTACTACTAGTACTATTATTATTATTATTGTAGTACTACTATTACTATTACTATCATTGTAGTACTACTAGTACTATTATTATTATTATTATTGTAGTACTACTATTACTATTACTATCATTGTAGTACTACTAGTACTATTATTATTATTATTGTAGTACTACTATTACTATTACTATCATTGTAGTACTACTAGTACTATTATTATTATTGTAGTACTACTATTACTATTATTATTATTATTGTAGTACTACTATTACTATTATTATTATTATTGTAGTACTACTATTACTATTACTATCATTGTAGTACTACTAGTATTATTATTATTATTATTGTAGTACTACTATTACTATTACTATCATTGTAGTACTACTAGTACTATTATTATTATTATTATTGTAGTACTACTATTACTATTACTATCATTGTAGTACTACTAGTACTATTATTATTATTATTGTAGTACTACTATTACTATTACTATCATTGTAGTACTACTAGTACTATTATTATTATTGTAGTACTACTATTACTATTATTATTATTGTAGTACTACTATTACTATTACTATCATTGTAGTACTACTAGTACTATTATTATTATTGTAGTACTACTATTACTATTATTATTATTGTAGTACTACTATTACTATTATTATTATTGTTTTTCCCAGCATCAGGCCTGGTCCATAACACTTATAATATTATCTTTAATCTAGAAATAATCTGCATAAATACTGACCAGCCGTACACTTAGTACTACTGTAGTACATGACTGTTAGTAGTACTACTGTAGTAAATTACTGTTAGTAGTACTACTGTAGTACATGACTGTTAGTAGTACTACTGTAGTAAATTACTGTTAGTAGTACTACTGTAGTACATGACTGTTAGTAGTACTACTGTAGTAAATGACTGTTAGTAGTACCACTGTAGTAAATGACTGTTAGTAGTACTACTGTAGTAAATGACTGTTAGTAGTACTACTGTAGTACATGACTGTTAGTAGTACTACTGTAGTAAATGACTGTTAGTAGTACTACTGTAGTAAATGACTGTTAGTAGTACTACTGTAGTACATGACTGTTAGTAGTACTACTGTAGTAAATGACTGTTAGTAGTACTACTGTAGTAAATGACTGTTAGTAGTACTACTGTAGTAAATGACTGTTAGTAGTACTACTGTAGTACATGACTGTTAGTAGTACTACTGTAGTAAATTACTGTTAGTAGTACTACTGTAGTAAATTACTGTTAGTAGTACTACTGTAGTAAATGACTGTTAGTAGTACCACTGTAGTAAATGACTGTTAGTAGTACCACTGTAGTAAATGACTGTTAGTAGTACTACTGTAGTAAATGACTGTTAGTAGTACTACTGTAGTAAATGACTGTTAGTAGTACTACTGTAGTACATGACTGTTAGTAGTACTACTGTAGTAAATGACTGTTAGTAGTACTACTGTAGTAAATGACTGTTAGTAGTACTACTGTAGTACATGACTGTTAGTAGTACTACTGTAGTACATGACTGTTAGTAGTACTACTGTAGTGAATGACTGCTAGTAGTACTACTGTAGTGAATGACTGTTAGTAGTACTACTGTAGTAAATGACTGTTATTAGTACTACTGTAGTAAATGACTGTTATTAGTACTACTGTAGTAAATGACTGTTAGTAGTACTACTGTAGTACATGACTGTTAGTAGTACTACTGTAGTACATGACTGTTAGTAGTACTACTGTAGTACATGACTGTTAGTAGTACTACTGTAGTAAATGACTGTTAGTAGTACTACTGTAGTACATGACTGTTAGTAGTACTACTGTAGTACATGACTGTTAGTAGTACTACTGTAGTACATGGCTGTTAGTAGTACTACTGTAGTAAATGACTGTTAGTAGTACTACTGTAGTAAATAACTGTTAGTAGTACTACTGTAGTAAATAACTGTTAGTAGTACTACTGTAGTAAATGACTGTTAGTAGTACTACTGTAGTAAATGACTGTTAGTAGTACTACTGTAGTAAATGACTGTTAGTAGTACTACTGTAGTAAATGACTGTTAGTAGTACTACTGTAGTAAATGACTGTTAGTAGTACTACTGTAGTAAATGACTGTTAGTAGTACTACTGTAGTAAATGACTGTTAGTAGTACTACTGTAGTGAATGACTGTTAGTAGTACTACTGTAGTAAATGACTGTTAGTAGTACTACTGTAGTAAATGACTGTTAGTAGTACTACTGTAGTAAATGACTGTTAGTAGTACTACTGTAGTACATGACTGTTAGTAGTACTACTGTAGTAAATGACTGTTAGTAGTACTACTGTAGTAAATGACTGTTAGTAGTACTACTGTAGTAAATGACTGTTAGTAGTACTACTGTAGTAAATGACTGTTAAGTAGTACTACTGTAGTACATGACTGTTAGTAGTACTACTGTAGTAAATGATTGTTAGTAGTACTACTGTAGTACATGACTGTTAGTAGTACTACTGTAGTGAATGACTGTTAGTAGTACTACTGTAGTAAATGACTGTTAGTAGTACTACTGTAGTAAATGACTGTTAGTAGTACTACTATAGTAAATGACTGTTAGTAGTACTACTGTAGTAAATGACTGTTAGTAGTACTACTGTAGTAAATGACTGTTAAGTAGTACTACTGTAGTACATGACTGTTAGTAGTACTACTGTAGTAAATGACTGTTAGTAGTACTACTGTAGTGAATGACTGTTAGTAGTACTACTGTAGTAAATGACTGTTAGTAGTACTACTGTAGTACATGACTGTTAAGTAGTACTACTGTAGTACATGACTGTTAGTAGTACTACTGTAGTAAATGACTGTTAAGTAGTACTACTGTAGTAAATGACTGTTAGTAGTACTACTGTAGTACATGACTGTTAGTAGTACTACTGTAGTAAATGACTGTTAAGTAGTACTACTGTAGTAAATGACTGTTAGTAGTACTACTGTAGTACATGACTGTTAGTAGTACTACTGTAGTACATGACTGTTAGTAGTACTACTGTAGTAAATTACTGTTAGTAGTACTACTGTAGTAAATTACTGTTAGTAGTACTACTGTAGTAAATGACTGTTAGTAGTACCACTGTAGTAAATGACTGTTAGTAGTACCACTGTAGTAAATGACTGTTAGTAGTACTACTGTAGTAAATGACTGTTAGTAGTACTACTGTAGTAAATGACTGTTAGTAGTACTACTGTAGTACATGACTGTTAGTAGTACTACTGTAGTAAATGACTGTTAGTAGTACTACTGTAGTAAATGACTGTTAGTAGTACTACTGTAGTACATGACTGTTAGTAGTACTACTGTAGTACATGACTGTTAGTAGTACTACTGTAGTGAATGACTGCTAGTAGTACTACTGTAGTGAATGACTGTTAGTAGTACTACTGTAGTAAATGACTGTTAGTAGTACTACTGTAGTACATGACTGTTAGTAGTACTACTGTAGTACATGACTGTTAGTAGTACTACTGTAGTACATGACTGTTAGTAGTACTACTGTAGTACATGACTGTTAGTAGTACTACTGTAGTAAATAACTGTTAGTAGTACTACTGTAGTAAATGACTGTTAGTAGTACTACTGTAGTACATGACTGTTAGTAGTACTACTGTAGTACATGACTGTTAGTAGTACTACTGTAGTAAATGACTGTTAGTAGTACTACTGTAGTACATGACTGTTAGTAGTACTACTGTAGTAAATAACTGTTAGTAGTACTACTGTAGTAAATGACTGTTAGTAGTACTACTGTAGTAAATGACTGTTAGTAGTACTACTGTAGTAAATGACTGTTAAGTAGTACTACTGTAGTACATGACTGTTAGTAGTACTACTGTAGTAAATGACTGTTAGTAGTACTACTGTAGTAAATGACTGTTAGTAGTACTACTGTAGTAAATGACTGTTAGTAGTACTACTGTAGTAAATGACTGTTAGTAGTACTACTGTAGTGAATGACTGTTAGTAGTACTACTGTAGTAAATGACTGTTAGTAGTACTACTGTAGTAAATGACTGTTAGTAGTACTACTGTAGTAAATGACTGTTAGTAGTACTACTGTAGTAAATGACTGTTAGTAGTACTACTGTAGTACATGACTGTTAGTAGTACTACTGTAGTAAATGACTGTTAGTAGTACTACTGTAGTAAATGACTGTTAAGTAGTACTACTGTAGTACATGACTGTTAGTAGTACTACTGTAGTAAATTATTGTTAGTAGTACTACTGTAGTACATGACTGTTAGTAGTACTACTGTAGTGAATGACTGTTAGTAGTACTACTGTAGTAAATGACTGTTAGTAGTACTACTATAGTAAATGACTGTTAGTAGTACTACTGTAGTAAATGACTGTTAGTAGTACTACTGTAGTAAATGACTGTTAAGTAGTACTACTGTAGTACATGACTGTTAGTAGTACTACTGTAGTAAATGACTGTTAGTAGTACTACTGTAGTAAATGACTGTTAGTAGTACTACTGTAGTAAATGACTGTTAGTAGTACTACTGTAGTAAATGACTGTTAGTAGTACTACTGTAGTAAATGACTGTTAGTAGTACTACTGTAGTAAATGACTGTTAGTAGTACTACTGTAGTAAATGACTGTTAGTAGTACTACTGTAGTAAATGACTGTTAGTAGTACTACTGTAGTACATGACTGTTAGTAGTACTACTGTAGTAAATGACTGTTAGTAGTACTACTGTAGTAAATGACTGTTAGTAGTACTACTGTAGTAAATGACTGTTAGTAGTACTACTGTAGTAAATGACTGTTAGTAGTACTACTGTAGTAAATGACTGTTAGTAGTACTACTGTAGTACATGACTGTTAACAGTCATTTCGTTGTTAAATGAAAATCAACAGCTATAAGCTGTAAAATGCGGTGAAGTCGTAGGAGGGCATCCTGGTTGCTGAAGAAAGCCGGTAAAAGTCCCGGTATGCACCATGCGCTGTAAAAAGTAGTCCCTGTACACAAAGGGATAGAATTTAAAAGTACTGCGCACCGCTGCGTACCGGCACACTTAAAGCACTGGTGAGAAGTAAAGAGGAACGCTCATAAAACCCCTGAAGTGTAAAGTCATGTTTCTCTCTCTTCACCTTAAAGCCCCCAGGAGTCGGGGGAGGGGGTGGGGGGGGGGGGGGGGGGGGCTGTGGGATGAAACGTGGTGGGATGTCGGGTTAGTAATGTAAACACAGATGTGCTGTTTCCACAGAAAGTCCAGAATCTCAGCTACAAGCTGATGCAAACCTTTTTATATGATCACCAAACAGAGTTAAGATAGTAAACGATGAAAAGAGCAGATCAATAACGTACTTAGAAGTATATAAATGTAAAAGAATCGTGTCTCTGTGTTCACCTGACGTGTAACGGACACGACACCTCTGCTGAAGCAGATTCCAGGTTAACCACGCTGCCGGCTCCATGTCGGCACCTCCGTCATTCTGCATCCCAAACCTGTCCTGCCTTCCTGCAGACTGGTGGTTGATCCAGGTCATAATCACAGAGAAGAGATCCATTCTGCAGAGAGAAGACAGCTGCCAGTGTTCCCAGTAGAGGTTCCAGTTCAGATGGTGGGGAAACATCTCAGACTCTCCAGGCTCCAGTTAGCATGTTAAATAAAATCACTCTTTAGTTTCAGCCTGCAGGGAAATGATCGTTACAGACGTGACCAGTTACACAAAACAGACGTAAAAATAAACGTAAATATCTGAAAAATACCCGCAAAATAAGATCAATAGCATAAAACAACCAAAAGCGTAAAACATGTTTTTTCATTTTCATGTCTGAAAAGAACTTTTGTTTCTTTTTCTTTATAAATTTATCCGTGGAGATTTTTTACTGGAATTATTATTATTATTATTAACCAACAACAGTGAAACAGGTCATTGATCCCTGCAACTGTTTCTGCATAATGAATGATTAGTGAATGTTTAATGTTTGTAGATGCTGCAGTGGAGAAAGCTTCATTTTAATCATCATTATTGTCTTCTGATGACTGACAGCATCAGACAAGAGGCTGCTGATTAATCTTTATTGTCCTTTTCTTCATTAACAAACTGAAATCTGAAAAACGAGTAGTAAAAAATCTGTTTAATTAAATTTTTGTACTGAAAGAGAACGTAGACTTCACTTAAATCCAATTATTGAAATTAATTTAGTTAATTAAAAGATTTTTTTAAAATTGAATTAAATGATGTTATTGACTTGAATTTTATTAAATATACATTGAATTAAATTAAATTTATCAAATGTAATTTAATCTAATTTAAATTTAGTACATTTTTATAATCGTGTCTATAGGCTTTGCCTGGCCTCATGCTGTTGACGGTATGAGAGGGACGAGGTGGGACTTTGCTGTTCCGGCTGTCGTCTGGCAGAGACTCCGATCCATTCCCAGATCCTCTCTTATCTCCTGAATGGCAACTCGGAGGACGTCTCCAGCTCTCACACAAAAGGAAACAAAGCTTTTTATCAGGTTGACCATTACTGAAGCGTCTTTTCCCATTTATTCCTGCTGTTTGTCAGCCTCCTAGAGACGCAGGGGAGGACAGCGGGCTATTTTCTAACTCCAGACGTGTCCATAACAATTACTCTGCAACAATAACTGCTTTGCATGGAGAGGCATTCACATAATGGTCTTAGGAGATAATAACCCGGTAAACAGCAGGAGAAACGCTCATAATACAATAAACCTCTCAGACTTTGTCGACATTATCATTTCAATCAAACTTGTTCGTTTTTTACTGACTAAGCAGGTCGTTGAGTTTTTACAGAATGAAACAGAAAGAAGAGGAAGAAGACGCTGCATCGTAATGATTTCCTGTGAGCATAAGAGAAAAGCATGTGTAACTCTGCTTTTTTTCCTTGTTTGTGTAAACCATAGACCGTATATAAAAGATGGGCGGAGCCTCCGTGACGTCACCCGTAGGTTTCTGAAGAGCTGAATTGAAGCTCGGTGGGCGGTTCCTACCATCACCATCTTGGCAGGGGCATGCGTGTCGTCTCGCCCGGAAAATACAAATATGGGCAAAGAGGTGGAGCTGAGAGGGGGGCTGTGAGCGTCATGGTGGATGATTGACATCAGGGAACTCCGAGCTTTCTGTAGCTAAAAGCTAACCGAGCTAACCCGGAGATAACAGGAGCTAACCAGCTAACAGAGGTAAGCGGGATAAAGCTAAGTCACGTTGTTAACCGGCTAAAAACCGCAGTTGTTCTACGTTCTTCTGACTTGAAGCGGGAGATCGGATACCTGTCAGTCAAAAGGACACGCCCATAAATATGCCGAATTTTGTGATGAAATTACTTCTAAATGGAGGAGTTTTAAAAACATGAACTCCCCCACAGTTGTCATGAAGGTAAACCTGATCTATTAAACCAAAATTGTTATTGTACCAGGCAGTAAACATGTTTATATCTGCTGTAAACATGTTTATTTCCGCCGTAAACATGTTTATTTCTGCTGTAAACATGTTTATTTCTGCTGTAAACATGTTTATTTCCGCCGTAAACATGTTTATTTCTGCCGTAAACATGTTTATTTCCGCCGTAAACATGTTTATTTCTGCTGTAAACATGTTTATTTCTGCTGTAAACAGGTTTATTTCTGCTGTAAACATGTTTATTTTTGCTGTAAACAGGTTTATTTCTGCTGTAAACGTGTTTATTTCTGCTGTAAACATGTTTATATCCGCCGTAAACATGTTTATTTCTGCTGTAAACATGTTTATTTCTGCTGTAAACAGGTTTATTTCTGCCGTAAACATGTTTATTTCTGCTGTAAATATGTTTATTTCTGCTGTAAACATGTTTATTTCTGCTGTAAACATGTTTATTTCTGCCGTAAACAAGTTTATTTTAACTGTAAACAAGTTTATTCATCCTGTAAACATGTTTATTTCTGCCGTAAACATGTTTATTTCTGCTGTAAACATGTTTATTTCTGCCGTAAACAAGTTTATTTTCACTGTAAACAAGTTTATTCATCCTGTAAACATGTTTATTTCTGCTGTAAACATGTTTATTTCTGCTGTAAACATGTTTATTCCTGCTGTAAACATGTTTATTTCTGCTGTAAACATGTTTATTTCTGCTGTAAACATGTTTATTCCTGCTGTAAACATGTTTATTTCTCCTGTAAACATGTTTATTCCTGCTGTAAACATGTTTATTTCTCCTGTAAACATGTTTATTTCTGCTGTGAAGTTGGTCTTTTTAACATGGGAGTCTATGGGGATTTGCTCTGTTTTGCAGCCCCTAGTGGATGAAGGGGGAACTGCAGGTTTATGCTTCACTTTTAACCACCGGCGGTCCGCCTACAATCGAACCAAATACAGGAAGCGACTACATGAATCCCTTCCTGCATGTGGCGTAGCATTGCATTGTGGGTAAATCCGTAGCGATGGCGTTAAGGGTCCTCTGCCTCGTCTGGTGTTCATACTGCGTCCATTGTTGCAGTTTTCTTCTTCACGCCGGTCTTGTCCTCTCTTCTGCTAAATACCAGTGCAGCGCCACCTCTGGTGGGAATGGGGAGATATTATTCTAATGGTTTGGCTGGTTTGACCAAAGTGCAGCGTGAACACGGTTTGCATGGATACACCCCCCTGCAGCTGGACCGAGTCCCCAATCGGTCTAGCGGACAATCCTGATGTGAATGCACCCTTGGTCACCTCTCGTCTTATCTCTAGTTCAGTCTTCTGTCTTATTGATGAGGTTTCCGGTGGTGGATCAACCATGGCGCACATTTAAATTGGCCAGTTTGTCAATGGGATATGACATAAACCTTGTTTCCACCAAAGGGTCAGGACGGTAGCTGTATCCTGCAGCCGCGTACCTGACAGGTGGAGTATCAGCCTGATTGTGATAGATGCCTGAGCTACGCAACCGCATGATGCTGTTGCAGCGCCTTCCATAAAGTAGAAACAAAACGAGATTCAGAAGCAAAGGATAAGAATGGCGGCCCGCTTGTTTCTTAACAAGGAACCAAGTCGTGGATTTGATCTTTTCTCCAACCAATAAAGCGTCGCAGTGTGTCAAGCTCCACCCTTTCGGGTCTGATCGGTGAGATGGGTACCCCAACGGATAGGTCCCAACAAATCGCACCGGGTCAGATATTATGGTACCCTTCCCAGTTTTCATGTGTGGAAATGTGAAAAAGCGCATCTGGATCTGAGCCTGTTGGCATAAACGAGGCTGTAGTGTCTCCAGGAATGTGCGAAGGAGAGTGTGGCATGGAAACGAGTCTTAAAGCTGGAACGTTATGTCTCTTTCACGCTGGTTTTCGTGCTCTGGTTGGACTTTCTTCCAGGGATTAACTCCAAGACCTTCTCGCAGCGCTCACAGCTTCTCCAGGTGATAATTCTAAAATATTTGCTTCTGTCATCCGGCTGCAGAGTGATGATGACTGAATTCTCTGTCAGCTCTGTTCACCTCCATCTGAAAAGGTTTTTACTTGCATGTGAAACTCCATCTGTCGTTGTGCATGCTTACGCTCCGGTCGCCGTCCCCTGAGCGACCGACACATCTCAGCAAACCTTGTAAAATCCCAGCATGCCACATTCCTACAAATATGCAGGCACTCAGTCTGAAGTGGAACGAGTAATAAGACCCCAGCAACACTTAACTTAATTAACTGTCAGGCGTCTAGAGGGGGGGGGGGGTTCAGTCACTGAGAAATGAGGATTACCAGGAGGGATAGATGGAGAGCGGAGACGTGATGGAGCAGATAAAAAGAGGAGAAGGTGGCCTATTATTCTGCATTTAGAGTTCTCAATTTGGAGGAGGTCCGCTGTGTGTTGGCCTCCTTCCACAGAGGCAGGGGGCCGGTGGGCGGGGCGGGGGGATGACGGCGCTCCTTGTGATGAGTCACCCGCACAAGAGAGGAGGATTCATGGAGCGGAGGGCCTTTTGGGAGGCATCATGTCAGCGTGGCTGATGAAGCTGCTTGGAGCTCAGTGGAGGCAGGAACGGGATTCGTACGGAGACGAATGAATTCAAAATGTAGTTTACAGCAAATAATGTGACTAAATGACACGTGCATACACATGGGAATCACGTGTGCATACGCATGGGAATCACGTGTGCATACGCATGGGAATCACGTGTGCATACACATGGGAATCACATGTGCATACGCATGGGAATCACGTGTGCATACGCATGGGAATCACGTGTGCACACGCATGGGAATCACGTGTGCATACGCATGGGAATCACGTGTGCATATGCATGGGAATCACGTGTGCATACGCATGGGAATCACGTGTGCATACGCATGGGAATCACGTGTGCATACGCATGGGAATCACGTGTGCATACGCATGGGAATCACGTGTGCACACGCATGGGAATCACGTGTGCATACGCATGGGAATCACGTGTGCATACGCATGGGAATCACGTGTGCATACGCATGGGAATCACATGCAAACCTGTGTTTTTGGAACCTTTTCATGTGATTCACATGTGATTCACATGTTCTTCACATGTGTTCCACATGTACACGCATATGTAAACCACATGTGCAAACGTAGTCCGGGAACATTTTCATGTGATCCACATGTGAAGAACATGTAAATAAAATGTGAATCAAATCTGAAAAACACACAAATTGCCTGTAAATCACACTTGATTCACATGTGAATCACATGTTCTTCACATGTACTTCCCAAATACATGCACATGTGAACTACATGTGCCACGTTTTTTTTTCTTTAACATTTTCAGGGGGTCCACGTACAAAGAACATGTAAATCATGTGAATGACGAGATTCACATGTGAGTCACATTTGACACATGTGGTTGAAATGTGAACTACAGCTTAAAAACCACATATAAATTACATGTGATTCACATGTTTTTTACATGTGAATCACATGAAATCATTCCACGCATGACGCAGTTTGAGACCAGCGTTTGTAAAGGAGCAGAAATGGACCTTTAACATGTGGAATTGTATCTGTGTTATAAAGGCTTCTTTAAACGTAAAAAAATAATACAAATACTTGAAAGAAATGCTTTAAAATGTATAATATTGATCGTCAATTAAACAAATCTAAAAATGGATCATTTTAAAATGATAACTCAGAGATTGATGGTTATTCACATTTATGAAATGGAAACTAAAATACATATTTACTAACATATTAACTAGAACAAAACATAATGAGCTCGTAGAATATCATAACAAAACTTCATCTTTGGTCAGAAAAGTCGTCATGACATCTAGACATCTGATTGGCTACTAGAGTCATGTGACCCACTGAGACATGACTTCATACGCAGTTTTATTGTCTTAAACGTTTACATGTGAAAACAAATTTCATGTTTTGTATCTCCAGTGTGATCAGATGATATTCTGAAGTGCAGATATCGACATATCGTCTTCCAGTATCCACACATCCGTACTTACATTATGTTTAGTTAAAAACTGCTCTTCAGAAGCTTCTAACTCTCCTGTCATGAGTTAAACTGGAGCCTAAAGTAAAAACGTTTCTGTCAGAAATCAGTATTTTTTTTTCTTGAGTCTGAGACCAGATTGAAGTGGAATAATCTGCATTTTCTGCAGGGAGCCCAGAGGGACAGATTTAGTTGTGGGCTGAGGGAGGTGTTGGAGAGTGGAGTGGCAGACGGTGTGTTTTCAGCCCAGAGACCCTTCATCCGTCTCAGCCAAGCCCCTCGCTGGGCCTCCGCGGAGACACTCGCATCGTTTACAGTTTATGTATCACAGCAAAATCCCAGAAGCTGAAGCAAAGCATTGATTCAAAGTGTCAGGACTGGACTGGGATGTGATCTAATATCCTCTGCGAGCGTCTGCGGGTCATGTGACATAATCTGAACAAACCACGGAGTGATGGTCGGATTCGTTTTAACGTTGTCAGGAGGAGGCGTGGAAAGTCGTCACCTCTGCTGAAAGCGAGGACGTGGAACCAGATGACTTTTACTTTCCAAGTAGAATCCAGTCTGAGAGCTGCTCAGCACACACACACACACACACACACACACACACTCTGAGGTGTTTAATGAGGCGGCGACCACAGCTCCGCTCAGGACCCCGACGCTCAGCTGAGGCTGGCACAACAAGCGCGAGTGTGTGTGTGTGTGTTCACACAGCACACACACGGACACGTGGATGGCCGCGCGCCCGTTTGTAAGAGACTAATGTGTCTGCAGACCTTGTGTGTCACAGCTCAAGTCTCACAAAGGGAGCAGGAGACCGTCCCATATGTTCCGCATGTGTTCCTTTCCTCTGCGCTCTGAAATCTTCTGACTGAACATGTTTTATTTTATTAGTTTGAACTTTTGGGTCTTTTTGTTTGATTTTTTCCATTTCTACATAAAACTGTTTATGTGTGAAATTATGGAGCCAGTGGACCACAGATGATGGATGTTACTGGTTTTATTCAGAGTCCAGTTATTAGACATCATTAGGAACTGTCCATAGACAGTTATTAATGTTTCATTTATTATGTTTATTATTACTATTATCATTATTAATATTTATAGAACTAATTACCTGCAGGATAACACTGCCAGAGATGACTAGAAGAGCCTGAAGCAGGGCGGGGATTACTGTAGTACTGTAGGATTACTGTAGTACTGTAGGATTACTGCAGGATTACTACAGGATTACTATAGTACTGTAGGATTACTGTAGTACTGTAGGATTACTGCAGGATTACTACAGGATTACTATAGTACTGTAGGATTACTGTAGTACTGTAGGATTACTGTAGTACTGTAGGATTACTGTAGTACTGTAGGATTACTGCAGGATTACTACAGGATTACTGTAGTACTGTAGGATTACTGTAGTACTGTAGGATTACTGCAGGATTACTACAGGATTACTATAGTACTGTAGGATTACTGTAGTACTGTAGGATTACTGCAGGATTACTACAGGATTACTATAGTACTGTAGGATTACTGTAGTACTGTAGGATTACTGTAGTACTGTAGGATTACTGTAGTACTGTAGGATTACTGCAGGATTACTACAGGATTACTATAGTACTGTAGGATTACTGTAGTACTGTAGGATTACTGCAGGATTACTACAGGATTACTATAGTACTGTAGGATTACTGTAGTACTGTAGGATTACTGTAGTACTGTAGGATTACTGTAGTACTGTAGGATTACTGCAGGATTACTACAGGATTACTGTAGTACTGTAGGATTACTGTAGTACTGTAGGATTACTGTAGTACTGTAGGAATAATGCAGGATTACTACAATACTGCAGGATTACTACAGGATTAGTACAGTACTGCAGGATTACTACAGGATTACTACAGTACTGCAGGATTACTACAGGATTAGTACAGTACTGCAGGATTACTACAGGTTTACTACAGTACTGCAGGATTACTACAGGATTAGTACAGTACTGCAGGATTACTACAGGATTACTACAGTACTGCAGAATTACTACAGGTTTACTACAGTACTGCAGGATTACTACAGGATTAGTACAGTACTGCAGGATTACTACAGGTTTACTACAGTGCTGCAAGATTACTACAGTACTACAGGATTACTACAGTACTGCAGGATTACTACAGGATTACTACAATACTGCAGGATTACTACAGGATTAGTACAGTACTGCAGGATTACTACAGGATTACTACAGTACTGCAGAATTACTACAGGTTTACTACAGTACTGCAGGATTACTACAGGATTAGTACAGTACTGCAGGATTACTACAGGTTTACTACAGTACTGCAAGATTACTACAGTACTACAGGATTACTACAGTACTGCAGGATTACTACAGGATTACTATAGTACTGCAGGATTACTACAGGATTACTACAGTACTGCAGAATTACTACAGGTTTACTACAGTACTGCAGGATTACTACAGGATTACTACAGTACTGCAGAATTACTACAGGTTTACTACAGTACTGCAGGATTACTACAGGTTTACTACAGTACTGCAAGATTACTACAGTACTACAGGATTAGTACAGTACTGTAGGATTACTACAGGATTACTACAGTACTGCAGAATTACTACAGGTTTACTACAGTACTGCAGGATTACTACAGGATTACTACAGTACTGCAGGATTACTACAGGTTTACTACAGTACTGCAAGATTACTACAGTACTACAGGATTACTACAGTACTGCAGGATTACTACAGGATTACTAAAGTACTGCAGAATTACTACAGGTTTACTACAGTACTGCAGGATTACTACAGGATTACTACAGTACTGCAGAATTACTACAGGTTTACTACAGTACTGCAGGATTACTACAGGTTTACTACAGTACTGCAAGATTACTACAGTACTGCAGGATTACTACAGGATTAGTACAGTACTGTAGATTACTACAGGATTACTACAGTACTGCAGAATTACTACAGGTTTACTACAGTACTGCAGGATTACTACAGGATTACTACAGTACTGCAGAATTACTACAGGTTTACTACAGGATTAGTACAGTACTGCAGGATTACTACAGGATTAGTACAGTACTGCAGGATTACTACAGGATTACTACAGTACTGCAGAATTACTGCAGGATTACTACAGTACTGCAGAATTACTACAGTACTACAGGATTAGCACAGTACTGTAGGATTACTACAGGATTACTACAGTACTGCAGAATTACTACAGTACTGCAGGATTACTACAGGATTAGTACAGTACTGCAGGATTACTACAGGATTAGTACAGTACTGCAGGATTACTACAGGATTACTACAGTACTGCAGAATTACTACAGGTTTACTACAGTACTGCAGGATTACTACAGGATTACTACAGTACTGCAGAATTACTACAGGTTTACTACAGTACTGCAAGATTACTATAGTACTACAGGATTACTACAGTACTGCAGGATTACTACAGTACTGCAAGATTACTACAGGATTACTACAATACTGCAGAATTACTGCAGGATTACTACAGTACTGCAGGATTACTACAGTACTACAGGATTACTACAGTACTGCAGGATTACTACAATACTGCAGGATTACTACAGGATTACTACAGTACTGCAGGATTACTACAGTACTACAGGATTACTACAGTACTGCAAGATTACTACAGGATTACTACAATACTGCAGAATTACTGCAGGATTACTACAGTACTACAGGATTACTACAGTACTGCAGGATTACTACAGTACTACAGGATTACTACAATACTGCAGAATTACTGCAGGATTACTACAATACTGCAGGATTACTACAGGATTAGTACAGTACTGCAGGATTACTACAGTATTACTACAATACTGCAGACTTACTACAGGTTTACTACAGTACTGCAGGATTACTACAGGATTAGTACAGTACTGCAGGATTACTACAGTATTACTACAATACTGCAGAATTACTACAGGTTTACTACAGTACTGCAGGATTACTACCGGATTACAACAGTACTGCAGAATTACTACAGGTTTACTACAGTACTGCAGGATTACTACAGTACTACAGGATTACTACAGTACTGCAGGATTACTACAATACTGCAGAATTACTGCAGGATTACTACAGTACTACAGGATTACTACAGTACTGCAGGATTACTACAGTACTACAGGATTACTACAGTACTGCAGGATTACTACAGTACTACAGGATTACTACAGTACTGCAGGATTACTACAGGATTACTACAGTACCGCAGAATTACTACAGGTTTACTACAGTACTGCAGGATTACTACAGTACTGCAGGATTACTACAGTACTGCAGGATTACTACAGTACTGCAAGATTACTACAGGATTACTACAGTACTGCCGGATTACTGTAGTACTGTAGGAATAATGCAGGATTACTACAATACTGCAGAATTACTACAGGATTACTACAGTACTGCAGGATTACTACAGGATTAGTACAGTACTGCAGGATTACTACAGGATTACTACAGTACTGCAGAATTACTATAGGTTTACTACAGTACTGCAGAATTACTACAGGATTACTACAGTACTGCAGGATTACTACAGGTTTACTACAGTACTGCAGGATTACTACAGTACTGCAGGATTACTACAGTACTGCAAGATTACTACAGGATTACTACAATACTGCAGAATTACTGCAGGATTACTACAGTACTGCAGGATTACTACAGTACTACAGGATTACTACAGTACTGCAAGATTACTACAGGATTACTACAATACTGCAGAATTACTGCAGGATTACTACAGGTTTACTACAGTACCGCAGGATTACTACAGTACTGCAGGATTACTACAGTACTACAGGATTACTACAGTACTGCAGGATTACTACAGGATTACTATAGTACTGCAGGATTACTACAGTACTGCAGGATTACTACAGTACTGCAGGATTACTACAGGTTTACTACAGTACTGCAGGATTACTACAGGATTACTACAGTACTGCAGGATTACTACAGGATTACTACAGTACTGCAGGATTACTACAGGTTTACTACAGTACTGCAGGATTACTACAGTACTGCAGGATTACTACAGTACTGCAAGATTACTGCAGGATTACTACAGTACTGCAGGATTACTACAGTACTGCAAGATTACTACAGGATTACTACAATACTGCAGAATTACTGCAGGATTACTACAGGATTACTACAGTACTGCAGAATTACTACAGGTTTACTACAGTACTGCAGGATTACTACAGTACTGCAGAATTACTACCGGTTTACTACAGTACTGCAGGATTACTACAGGTTTACTACAGTACTGCAGGATTACTACAGTACTGCAAGATTACTACAGGATTACTACAATACTGCAGAATTACTGCAGGATTACTACAGTACTGCAGGATTACTACAGTACTGCAGGATTACTACAGGATTACTACAATACTGCAGAATTACTGCAGGATTACTACAGGTTTACTACAGTACTGCAGGATTACTACAGTACTGCAGGATTACTACAGTACTACAGGATTACTACAGTACTGCAGGATTACTACAGGATTACTATAGTACTGCAGGATTACTACAGTACTACAGGATTACTACAGTACTGCAGGATTACTACAGGATTACTATAGTACTGCAGGATTACTACAGTACTACAGGATTACTACAGTACTGCAGGATTACTACAGTACTGCAGGATTACTACAGGATTACTACAGTACTTCAGGATTACTACAGTACTGCAGGATTACTACAGGATTACTATAGTACTGCAGGATTACTACAGTTCTACAGGATTACTACAGTACTGCAGGATTACTACAGTACTGCAGGATTACTACAGGATTACTATAGTACTGCAGGATTACTACATGATTACTACAGTACTGCAGGATTACTACAGTACTGCAGGAGTACTACAGGATTACTATAGTACTGCAGGATTACTACAGTACTACAGGATTACTACAGTACTGCAGGATTACTACAGTACTGCAGGATTACTACAGGATTACTACAGTACTGCAGGATTTCTACAGTACTACAGGATTACTACAGTACTGCAGGATTACCACAGGATTACTATAGTACTGCAGGATTACTACAGTACTACAGGATTACTACAGTACTGCAGGATTACTACAGTACTGCAGGATTACTACAGGATTACTATAGTACTGCAGGATTACTACAGGATTACTACAGTACTGCAGGATTACTACAGTACTGCAGGAGTACTACAGGATTACTATAGTACTGCAGGATTACTACAGGATTACTATAGTACTGCAGGATTACTACAGTACTACAGGATTACTACAGTACTGCAGGATTACTACAGTACTGCAGGATTACTACAGGATTACTACAGTACTGCAGGATTTCTACAGTACTACAGGATTACTACAGTACTGCAGGATTACCACAGGATTACTATAGTACTGCAGGATTACTACAGTACTACAGGATTACTACAGTACTGCAGGATTACAACAGTACTGCGGGATTACTACAGTACTACAGGATTACTACAGTACTGCAGGATTACTACAGGATTAATATAGTACTGCAGGATTACTACAGTACTACAGGATTACTACAGTACTACAGGATTACTATAGTACTACAGGATTACTACAGTACTACAGGATTACTACAGTACTGCAGGATTACTACAGGATTACTATAGTACTGCAGGATTACTACAGTACTACAGGATTACTACAGTACTACAGGATTACTATAGTACTGCAGGATTACTACAGTACTACAGGATTACTACAGTACTGCAGGATTACTACAGGATTACTATAGTACTGCAGGATTACTACAGTACTACAGGATTACTACAGTACTACAGGATTACTACAGTACTACAGGATTACTATAGTACTGCAGGATTACTACAGTACTACAGGATTACTACAGTACTGCAGGATTACTACAGGATTACTATAGTACTGCAGGATTACTACAGTACTACAGGATTACTACAGTACTACAGGATTACTATAGTACTGCAGGATTACTACAGTACTGCAGGATTACTGCATAATTACTGTGTGAATAATTGAATAATTTTTTCATATTTAACAAGAGACTTTTTCCATTTGTGTTATTAAATGTGACTTTTTATTACGTTGATCAACCGTTAAATAAAATGATCCGTTCGCGCTGTTTCATGTTAGCCCCGCCCACCTCAAATATCCGACCAATCACACAATACTTCTTTGACCCCACATGAAGAAAGTTCTTCTCACCTGATGTGTCACGCTTGTCCTCCAAAAGAAGTCAATACATTTATAAGAACAAAGAACAATTCTTATCAATCAATTCTACTTTAATTCATAAATATTATTGTTTAACTCTACAACATAGCAATACTAGTAGCTGTACAATGCAGACAGTCACGTGTGTTGATGTGATGGGGACAGTGTTGCTATGGGAACAAGGAGGTCACAAGATGCTGCTGTTGTCATGGAGATGGTGTGGTTATACCATGTGGTCATTTGTCTATGTATTAACTTAAGTCCAAATTGTTTATTGATTTTGAAATTCATGGTTACAATAGTGTATTACTGTACTGTTTTCTGTGTGTGTTCTTTTATATTGTTCAGCATTTTGGGAGCAGTGTTACTGTTTGGAAGTTCACCGTGACCTTGACCATGACCTTGACCATGTAGCCACAGTTGTTAACATGTGTTAGCAACAATAAATGTTACTGTAGAAAAAAGTACTAATGAAGACGGACAGCCATTTTGTTAAGCTAACTGGCTAGCTAGCTGCTAACATTAACGCCAACAGTAAGCTACTCATACTCATAGCTGTAATGCTAACAGTAGCAATATCCAGCTATGTCTTTATTACCGTTAGCACACATGCCATGTGTTCGCTATAACCTTATAGCGAGGTTAAATTTGAACAGAAAATGTGATCAGGCTAATGTTTCGCTTCATAACGTTAAGAAAAGCCATTTCTTGTTTGCAAACTGACAACATGCAGATGAATGATCATCATAATCGTTTTTAGTTTTAGAGGGTGCAGAACAGAGAAGTGCAGAGAAGGGTGCGAGAAGTTACAGTCGATAAAAGATCCAATTTGCCAACTAATCACCAAAATAACTGGTAACTAGCCTGTTATCAAAATAATTGTTAGTGGCAGTCTTAATAAAAACCAGAAATAAACTTGTAACCCTTTTACAGAAAAGCTGATTGTGCTTAGCCATGCCATGCTGAAGCTAACTCTGATGCTAACTGTTGCGATAGTTGGAGCTGGAAAGCGGTTGTTTATCCAGATAAATCCGGTTCCGTTGAGCTCGGGGACCTTTAAATGAAGCCTAGCCGCTTCATCTCAGCTGGAGTGTTTATCCAATCCACTGTATTTATGAAGCACATTTCGAAAACAGAATGTTGCTGCACAAAGGTGAATATCACAAAATAAAATAACACAAAATATTAATGTCGTTAAAATAATAAAAACAGGTCAAAAAATTTAAAATAAATAAATACCCATTAAAATAATTAAAAGGAACAATAAAACCAATTAAAGACACAGAGGACCACACAGCTCACACAGTGTTAAAAGCCAAAGAATCAAAGTGGGCCTTTAGACGAGACTTAGAGCTCTCCACTGTGGAGGCAGCTCGGACATGGAGGAGCAGAGACATTAAACCTGAACAAGCTGATCAGTTTGGACAACTCTGCGTATTTATGAGGTCTGATTAAATAAGCAGGTGACTTTCCACAGAAGGCTGAGAAAGATGGAGGCTTTTCCTTTTGTGCTTGATGTGGTTTCTTTCTGTAGTCTGAAAACCAGCCGCTCAAGCGTATCGGAGACTTTAAAATACCCCGAGGTGTGTGTGTTTGTGTGTGTTGGAGCTGGGTGATGGACGGGCAGCCCGTCCTCTGTTCCCTCCTGCATGCAGTCTGTGATGGGAAGAGCTTCAGCTCCTGTGACCGTGCATGCAAATAAGTTGTTAAAGAAAAGTTTTCGGCTAAATGTGCTCCTCTGCGACGCATCACATCAGATATTGTCGCGTACGAAGACGAAGATGTAATTCTGTGATAAACGGGTTTTGTCACGCTGTCCTTGGGAATTTCTCTCGTATTTTCCACAGTTTCAGGAGGCTTGCATCCTCTTCTGAGCTCCATACACACTTATCTTTCAAGCTTTCTGCAGACCCACCGAATCTTTGATGCTCAGAAATGACATTGGAAGGAAAAACTCTCCCAGATGGTTTAAAAAAGTCCATCAACTCACTTGTCAAAGACCTGCGACATCCACAGACTCTTAATCCAATTTACGATAAGGTTTGGATTAAAACTGCTGGCAGTTCCAGCAGCACAGCAACCAGAAACTCTGTAATGACTTCTCCAAATGTGCATAATTTTCATATTCTTTAATATTGCAGACTCCAGTTTCCGCGCTGGATTTGCAAACTTTTAACGAGTAAGTCGTTTGTTTGTTGTTCCACAGCTGATGCAGATATTTCAGATGTTCGGTTGGGCGAGCATGTACGTTTACAGGAAGCGGATGTGATGCAAAACTTCACAATTTCGCCATCTGATTTTCTGTCTCGGGGGAGGAGGAAGAGGAGGCGTCGTTTTAATGCATGTCATTTTCATGCTCTGTTTCTCTGCACGTCCTCGCGCTGAAAGCCTCAACAGAAGTCCAGAGACCAGATGAACGCAGAAATGCACGACAGCAGGAGAACCTCTTTCAGTCTTTTACTTGATGTAAATGAGAAAAAAGCTGCAAAACTTTGTTTTTCTTCATTTCAAAATCAAAACAAACAAACAAACAAAAAAAAACCATTTTTAAACGGGTAATTTCCACTCAGATATTTCTAAAAAGAAAAATCTACACTGTCTTATTTTGAAAGGTCATTTGCAGCTCTAAATGAGTTTTATTTTGGTGGACTGAAGACAGAAATGCCTCTGGACTGTAAATGTTGCAGACCTCAGACTTTTCCTCCTTACCGTACTTCATACTGTTTTCAGAAAGCGTTCGGATGTCGACCAGCAAACGGAGAAGCATCGCAGGAAGCCATGGGGGGGTGCGGTGCTGAGCAGAGGAGCTTGCATGCAATCAGCAAGAGAAATAAGATTACAAATGATTTGACAGGGCAGTATATAAATAAATCCATATTAGTTGGTTGAATCACAAGTCCGTATCTAGTTATTTGTGTTTACACGGTTTAAAGCAGGAAAATGGTTTTAAAATGGAAACAAACAACTTTGGAGACGATTCAATGTGAAGCTTTATCTCACAGACAAAACGCAACATTAAGAGACTTTGTGCGAACAAAGCCACCGATCAGTAGAGCTGGAACGACATGCGTTCATCTCGATTTTTACTTTGCTTTTTAAACAGCAGATCATGTGAAAAAGCTGCATGATGACCAAGTTTACAGACAGAAACACGAGCCAGATTCCCAAATGAAAACATCAACAGTTTTTCAGATTTATTCAGCAGTAAAATATCTGAAGCAGTTTGAACTTCTACTCTTGTTCCAGAAGCTGGAACTGCAGATAAACTTCTGGTTTCAGTGTCTTCCTGCTGCGCTACGTTTGGCTGTTAGCTCTGCATTTAGCTCAGGACGTGTGGGCGGTAACGTTAGTCGTGTTACCGCTGGACGCCACATGTGCTTTACAGAGTTTACAGCTGTCCACATGTCCAGCTCTGCTCTTCCCTTCAGAGCTAAACATCCTAAATGTGTCCAGACTTTGGACTTAAAATGTGACGGTGGAGGATTTATCTGCACATTTCTGCAGGTTGTCGCCGTTCTCCGTCTTCTGTTTATGTGTTTTCCTAAACGGACAAAACGTCGTGTTACTTACTGGTCGGAGAGAAACATGTCGCCCCCTGCTGGAGAAAAGCCAAAACTTCTTCTCCATCTGGCTTCTAAACATAGAAACATTAAAGATTGAAAAAAATAGATTTAAAAATTATAAAACAAATAAACTTTAAGTGAATCGATTTTTTCTCCCACCCCTACTAATCAGAAAGTTTATTTCCACTGAATCTGTAAAAGTTTAGCTGCGTTTAAAGCTCAGCGTCGGCTTCGTCCTCCAGCTGAGGATCTGACTGATCGTCATTCTTCTCCTCCATGTTCTGCTCTGTTTTCTCCTGACCGGCAGGATTTAAAGGCACCTTGAATGTCTTTGCGTTCACACTTCTTTCATTTCATACGTTTCTGTTGCCCACGGCAACCATTCCTGGGTGACTTTTTTCACTTTATCTCCGTCTTGTGGTCGATGCCAGCTGGAACTCCCGGCAGTCATCTGTTAGGACACAATGGGGATGTCATGTCAGGAGCGTTGTTCTGCCCTGCTGTCCTTCTTCAGGCTGACAGGAGAACAAGAGCAGCAGAGAAAACTGTCATGACAAGATGAACCTCAGCTTGTCGTGTTAATATGTGTCAGACTGAGACAAACGGCTCATCTGGACTCTTCTTCTGCTGCTGCAGCGTCTTCATCCAGCGGCTGGAGGCTTATCACTTATTGTCATACAGTCCTGCTCTGGTTCTGGGCAGAAGTCGAGGTTGTTTCTCCTGAACGAGATGAGTCACTTATTGTTTTTTCTCAGTTCCAGCTGATGCCGATATGAAGCCATGCTTGTTGCGTGCCGACTCCACGGATGCGATGCTTATCCTGCGTCTTTATGTTAATGTCCGACTGGGAAAGCAGCAGGATGGAGAAGCTGCACCGATCTCCAGCTGCTGACCTTTTCTTCTCAATGGAAGGATGATCCTTTGCCTCACTTCCATGCATTACCTGTTTATTTATTTATCTGTTGTGTGTCCCAGCTGTTGGCTTGGACGTATTGAGACATATCGAGCTTTATAATTTACCCAACGTGGTAAAGACTGGTTGACTCATGACAAACAACTATAAAACAATATGGTGGAATTTGCTCATATGAGAGTGGGAGAAGTTTTATGGTGTCGGAGCCAAATTTATGCATTAGAAGGGACATTGCATCTATCTATCTATCTATCTATCTATCTATCTATCTATCTATCTATCTATCTATCTATCTATCTATCTATCTATCTATCCATCTATCTATACATCTATACATAGATACATCTATACATAGATACATACATAGATACACTGCATAGTATCAGTTCATGTGCATGACTATGACCTGGGCGTCTTTACAGTCTTTAATCTACATGTTGTTATTTCATAAATAAATAGTTTTTATTTTTACATTAAAGTGGAAAAAATAAAAACTAGAATAAATTGAACAGAGACTAAATTGAATTTGGCTAAAACCCTTTAAAGAACAGCTAGTGAGTATTTTAATGCGTAATAGTGAGAATAATAAATAGAATTTAAAAGCTGACGTTGTCTTATTAAAACCTACGAGCCTTTAAAGACTGAATAAGTGGTTTTTCCATTAGTTCCTTTTAATTACTGGGAAGTGTGTTCTGTTTTAATTTGACTGTGTTAATATGTAAAGTGCATTTAAAATTCCAGCTCTTTAAGATGTCAAAACATCCTCTTTTCAAGGAATTCAGTTTGATGCAATAAAATGAAAGTGTTGCACCTGAATGCAAAGTAACGTCCCAGCAGGCATGAGCAGGAAACCTTTTATTCCTGAAGCTCATCAGCTCATGGATGCACGCTGCAAGTACGGAGGTTAACTAAAACTAATCTGAAAATAAAGACGTGAAGATTCTTCAACACATTCTGGATGCTCACACAGCTGGGATTCCTGCAGGCGACGTAGGTCACATGTCTGATCCCCACATTCTGCATTTCTACACGCAAACTAACATGTTGTGAACATGTTGCCAGTGGTCCAACACGGCAGCACAAGCATCATACGCCTGGAAGGCTAACCTCTGCTTAACTGTCAAACATCCTGGCTGTACCCCGCTAACTATTAGCGTTTACGCTTATGCTGGACACACAGACGGATACGCAGTGAGGAGGGCAGACAGAGACGCAGACAGAAACGCAGACAGAGACGCAGACAGAAACGCAGACAGAAACGCAGACAGAAACGCAGACAGAAACGCAGACAGAGACGCAGACAGAAACGCAGACAGAGACGCAGACAGAAACGCAGACAGAAACGCAGACAGAGACGCAGACAGAGACGCAGACAGAGACGCAGACAGAGACGCAGACAGAAACGCAGACAGAAACGCAGACAGAGACGCAGACAGACACGCAGACAGAAACACAGACAGAGATGCAGACAGAGACGCAGACAGAAACGCAGACAGAAACGCAGACAGAAACGCAGACAGAGACGCAGACAGAGACGCAGACAGAGACGCAGACAGACACGCAGACAGAAACGCAGACAGAAACGCAGACAGAGACGCAGACAGAAACGCAGACAGAAACGCAGACAGAGACGCAGACAGAGACGCAGACAGAGACGCAGACAGAAACGCAGACAGAAACGCAGACAGAGACGCAGACAGACACGCAGACAGAAACACAGACAGAGATGCAGACAGAGACGCAGACAGAAACGCAGACAGAAACGCAGACAGAAACGCAGACAGAGACGCAGACAGAGACGCAGACAGAGACGCAGACAGAAACGCAGACAGAAACGCAGACAGAGACGCAGAAGGACACGCAGACAGAAACGCAGACAGACACGCAGACAGACACGCAGACAGAAACGCAGACAGACACGCAGACAGACACGCAGACAGAAACGCAGACAGAAACGCAGACAGAAACGCAGACAGAAACGCAGACAGAAACACAGACAGAGATGCAGACAGAGACGCAGACAGAAACGCAGACAGAAACGCAGACAGAAACGCAGACAGAGACGCAGACAGAGACGCAGACAGACACGCAGACAGAAACGCAGACAGAAACGCAGACAGAGACGCAGAAGGACACGCAGACAGAAACGCAGACAGACACGCAGACAGACACGCAGACAGAAACGCAGACAGACACGCAGACAGACACGCAGACAGAAACGCAGACAGAAACGCAGACAGAAACGCAGACAGAAACGCAGACAGAGATGCAGACAGAGACGCAGACAGAAACGCAGACAGAAACGCAGACAGAAACGCAGACAGAGACGCAGACAGAGACGCAGACAGAGACGCAGACAGACACGCAGACAGACACGCAGACAGAAACGCAGACAGACACGCAGACAGAGACGCAGACAGAAACGCAGACAGAAACGCAGACAGAAACGCAGACAGAGACGCAGAAGGACACGCAGACAGAAACGCAGACAGACACGCAGACAGACACGCAGACAGAAACGCAGACAGACACGCAGACAGAAACGCAGACAGAAACGCAGACAGAAACGCAGACAGAGACGCAGACAGAAACGCAGACAGAAACGCAGACAGAAACGCAGACAGAGACGCAGACAGAGACGCAGACAGAGACGCAGACAGAAACGCAGACAGAGACGCAGACAGAGACGCAGACAGAGACGCAGACAGAGACGCAGACAGAGACGCAGACAGAGACGTAGACAGAAACGCAGACAGAAACGCAGACAGATACGCAGACAGAAACGCAGACAGAGACGTAGACAGAAACGCAGACAGAAACGCAGACAGAGACGCAGACAGATACGCAGACAGAAACGCAGACAGAAACGCAGACAGAGACGCAGACAGAAACGCAGACAGAGACGCAGACAGAGACGCAGACAGAGACGCAGACAGAGACGCAGACAGAAACGCAGACAGAAACGCAGACAGAAACGCAGACAGAAACGCAGACAGAGACGCAGACAGAGACGCAGACAGAGACGCAGACAGAAACGCAGACAGAAACGCAGACAGAGACGCAGACAAAAACGCAGACAGAGACGCAGACAGAGACGCAGACAGAAACGCAGACAGAAACGCAGACAGACACGCAGACAGAAACACAGACAGAGACGCAGACAGAGACGCAGACAGAGACGCAGACAGAAACGCAGACAGAAACGCAGACAGAGACGCAGACAGAAACGCAGACAGAAACGCAGACAGAAACGCAGACAGAAACGCAGACAGAGACGCAGACAGAGACGCAGACAGAAACGCAGACAGAAACGCAGACAGAAACTCAGACAGAGACGCAGACAGAGACGCAGACAGAAACGCAGACAGAAACGTAGACAGAAACGCAGACAGAAACGCAGACAGAAACGCAGACAGAGACGCAGACAGAAACGCAGACAGAGACGCAGACAGAAACGTAGACAGAAACGCAGACAGAAACGCAGACAGAGACGCAGACAGAAACGTAGACAGACACGTAGACAGAGACGCAGACAGAAACGCAGACAGAAACGCAGACAGAGACGCAGACAGAAACGCAGACAGAGACGCAGACAGAAACGCAGACAGAAACGCAGACAGAAACGCAGACAGAAACGCAGACAGAGACGCAGACAGAAACGCAGACAGAAACGCAGACAGAAACGCAGACAGAAACGCAGACAGATACGCAGACAGAAACGCAGACAGAGACGCAGACAGAGACGCAGACAGAAACGCAGACAGAAACGCAGACAGATACGCAGACAGAAACGCAGACAGAGACGCAGACAGAAACGCAGACAGAAACGCAGACAGATACGCAGACAGAGACGCAGACAGAAACGCAGACAGAAACGCAGACAGAAACGCAGACAGAAACGCAGACAGATACGCAGACAGAAACGCAGACAGAGACGCAGACAGAGACGCAGACAGAAACGCAGACAGAAACGCAGACAGAAACGCAGACAGAGACGCAGACAGAGACGCAGACAGAAACGCAGACAGAAACGCAGACAGATACGCAGACAGAAACGCAGACAGAAACGCAGACAGAGACGCAGACAGACATGCAGACAGTGACGCAGACAGTGACGCAGACAGACACGCATACGGACACGCAGACAGAGACGCAGACAGACATGCAGACAGTGACGCAGACAGACACGCAGACAGAGATGCAGACGGACATGCAGACAGAAACACAGACGGACACGCAGACAGAAACGCAGAAGGACATGCAGACAGAAACACAGACGGACACGCAGACAGAGATGCAGACGGACATGCAGACAGAAACGCAGACGGACACGCAGACAGAAACGCAGATGGACACGCAGACAGAGATGCAGACGGACATGCAGACAGAAACACAGACGGACACGCAGACAGAGATGCAGACGGACATGCAGACAGAAACACAGACGGACACGCAGACAGAGATGCAGACGGACATGCAGACAGAGACGCAGACGGACACGCAGACAGAAACGCAGATGGACACGCAGACAGAAACGCAGAAGGACATGCAGACAGAAACGCAGAAGGACACGCAGACAGAGATGCAGACAGAAACGCAGACAGAAGCGCAGACAGAAACGCAGACAGAGACGCAGACAGAGACGCAGACAGAAACGCAGACAGAAACGCAGACAGAGACGCAGACAGAAACGCAGACAGAGACGCAGACAGAAACGCAGACAGAGACGCAGACAGAGACGCAGACAGAAACGCAGACAGAAACGCAGACAGAAACGCAGACAGAAACGCAGACAGAAACGCAGACAGAGACGCAGACAGACATGCAGACAGTGACGCAGACAGACGCATACGGACACGCAGACAGAGACGCAGACAGACATGCAGACAGTGACGCAGACAGACACGCAGACAGAGATGCAGACGGACATGCAGACAGAAACACAGACGGACACGCAGACAGAAACGCAGAAGGACATGCAGACAGAAACGCAGACGGACACGCAGACAGAAACGCAGACAGAAACGCAGACAGAAACGCAGACAGAGACGCAGAAGGACAAGCAGACAGAAACGCAGACAGACACGCAGACAGACACGCAGACAGAAACGCAGACAGACACGCAGACAGAAACGCAGACAGAAACGCAGACAGAAACGCAGACAGAAACGCAGACAGAGACGCAGACAGAAACGCAGACAGAAACGCAGACAGAAACGCAGACAGAGACGCAGACAGAGACGCAGACAGAGACGCAGACAGAAACGCAGACAGAGACGCAGACAGAGACGCAGACAGAGACGCAGACAGAGACGCAGACAGAGACGTAGACAGAAACGTAGACAGAAACGCAGACAGAAACGCAGACAGAGACGCAGACAGATACGCAGACAGAAACGCAGACAGAAACGCAGACAGAGACGCAGACAGAAACGCAGACAGAGACGCAGACAGAGACGCAGACAGAGACGCAGACAGAGACGCAGACAGAAACGCAGACAGAAACGCAGACAGAAACGCAGACAGAAACGCAGACAGAAACGCAGACAGAGACGCAGACAGAGACGCAGACAGAGACGCAGACAGAAACGCAGACAGAAACGCAGACAGAGACGCAGACAAAAACGCAGACAGAGACGCAGACAGAGACGCAGACAGAAACGCAGACAGAAACGCAGACAGACACGCAGACAGAAACGCAGACAGAGACGCAGACAGAGACGCAGACAGAGACGCAGACAGAAACGCAGACAGAAACGCAGACAGAGACGCAGACAGAAACGCAGACAGAAACGCAGACAGAAACGCAGACAGAAACGCAGACAGAAACGCAGACAGAGACGCAGACAGAGACGCAGACAGAAACGCAGACAGAAACGCAGACAGAAACTCAGACAGAGACGCAGACAGAGACGCAGACAGAAACGCAGACAGAAACGTAGACAGAAACGCAGACAGAAACGCAGACAGAAACGCAGACAGAGACGCAGACAGAAACGCAGACAGAGACGCAGACAGAAACGTAGACAGAAACGCAGACAGAAACGCAGACAGAGACGCAGACAGAAACGTAGACAGACACGTAGACAGAGACGCAGACAGAAACGCAGACAGAAACGCAGACAGAAACGTAGACAGAAACGTAGACAGAAACGCAGACAGAGACGCAGACAGAAACGCAGACAGAGACGCAGACAGAGACGCAGACAGAGACGCAGACAGAGACGCAGACAGAGACGCAGACAGAAACGCAGACAGAGACGCAGACAGAGACGCAGACAGAGACGCAGACAGAAACGCAGACAGAAACGCAGACAGAGACGCAGACAGAGACGCAGACAGAGACGCAGACAGAAACGCAGACAGAAACGCAGACAGATACGCAGACAGAAACGCAGACAGAAACGCAGACAGAAACGCAGACAGATACGCAGACAGAAACGCAGACAGAGACGCAGACAGAGACGCAGACAGAAACGCAGACAGAAACGCAGACAGATACGCAGACAGAAACGCAGACAGAGACGCAGACAGAAACGCAGACAGAAATGCAGACAGATACGCAGACAGAGACGCAGACAGAAACGCAGACAGAAACGCAGACAGAAACGCAGACAGATACGCAGACAGAGACGCAGACAGAAACGCAGACAGAGACGCAGACAGAAACGCAGACAGAAACGCAGACAGAAACGCAGACAGAGACGCAGACAGAGACGCAGACAGAAACGCAGACAGAAACGCAGACAGATACGCAGACAGAAACGCAGACAGAAACGCAGACAGAGACGCAGACAGACATGCAGACAGTGACGCAGACAGTGACGCAGACAGACACGCATACGGACACGCAGACAGAGACGCAGACAGACATGCAGACAGTGACGCAGACAGACACGCAGACAGAGATGCAGACGGACATGCAGACAGAAACACAGACGGACACGCAGACAGAAACGCAGAAGGACATGCAGACAGAAACACAGACGGACACGCAGACAGAGATGCAGACGGACATGCAGACAGAAACGCAGACGGACACGCAGACAGAAACGCAGATGGACACGCAGACAGAGATGCAGACGGACATGCAGACAGAAACACAGACGGACACGCAGACAGAGATGCAGACGGACATGCAGACAGAAACACAGACGGACACGCAGACAGAGATGCAGACGGACATGCAGACAGAGACGCAGACGGACACGCAGACAGAAACGCAGATGGACACGCAGACAGAAACGCAGAAGGACATGCAGACAGAAACGCAGAAGGACACGCAGACAGAGATGCAGACAGAAACGCAGACAGAAGCGCAGACAGAAACGCAGACAGAGACGCAGACAGAGACGCAGACAGAAACGCAGACAGAAACGCAGACAGAGACGCAGACAGAAACGCAGACAGAGACGCAGACAGAAACGCAGACAGAAACGCAGACAGAAGCGCAGACAGAAACGCAGACAGAGACGCAGACAGAGACGCAGACAGAAACGCAGACAGAAACGCAGACAGAAGCGCAGACAGAAACGCAGACAGAAGCGCAGACAGAAACGCAGACAGAGACGCAGACAGAGACGCAGACAGAGACGCAGACAGAGACGCAGACAGAGACGCAGACAGAAACGCAGACAGAAGCGCAGACAGAAACGCAGACAGAGACGCAGACAGAGACGCAGACAGAAACGCAGACAGAAACGCAGACAGAGACGCAGACAGAGACGCAGACAGAAACGCAGACAGAAACGCAGACAGAAACGCAGACAGAGACGCAGACAGACATGCAGACAGTGACGCAGACAGACACGCATACGGACACGCAGACAGAGACGCAGACAGACATGCAGACAGTGACGCAGACAGACACGCAGACAGAGATGCAGACGGACATGCAGACAGAAACACAGACGGACACGCAGACAGAAACGCAGAAGGACATGCAGACAGAAACGCAGACGGACACGCAGACAGAAACGCAGATGGACACGCAGACAGAAACGCAGAAGGACATGCAGACAGAAACGCAGACGGACACGCAGACAGAAACGCAGATGGACACGCAGACAGAAACGCAGAAGGACACGCAGACAGAGACGCAGACGGACACGCAGACGGACATGCTGACAGAGACGCAGACGGACACGCAGAGAGAGACGCAGACAGATACGCAGACAGAGACGCAGACGGACACGCAGACGGACATGCTGACAGAGACGCAGACGGACACGCAGAGAGAGACGCAGACAGATACGCAGACAGAAACGCAGACGGACACGCAGACGGACACGCAGACAGAGACGCAGACGGACACGCAGACGGACATGCTGACAGAGACGCAGACGGACACGCAGAGAGAGACGCAGACAGATACGCAGACAGAGACGCAGACGGACACGCAGACAGAAACGCAGACAGAGACGCAGACAGATACGCAGACAGATACGCAGACGGACCTGCAGATGGACATGCAGACGGCTGTAGCTCAGGAAGAGCAGTCGTCCTTCAACTGGAAAGTTGGGAGGTCGATTCCAGGCTTCCCGCGACTAAAATGCTGAAGTGTCCTAGGGCAAGACACTGAACCCCAAACTGCCCTCCGATGTGCCTATCAGGGTGTGAGTGTGTTGTATGAGTGTGCGTGTGAATGTGACAAGTAGTGTAAGGCGCTTTGAGTGGTCTGCATGACTAGAAAAGCTCTATATAAGTACAAGTCCATTTAGCTTTTACACGCAGACAGCCACAGACAGACGCAGGTGGAGATATTTCTAAAAAGGCAGAGAATAATCTGGAGTAAAAAGTTGTAAACAGATTTTTAAAATGATTTTTTTAAAGAATTCAGCTAAAAAATATTTCAGAATTAGTCATGTGACCAGCCGGACCTCAGGGACCTGCTGGGCATACAGCTTGGGTATTAACCATTTACAGCCCTGTAAGTCAGTACCAAGATCTTACAGTAAACTCTGGAGAGGATGAGGAGCTGGTGGAGCTGGACCGGTAGGAAACTGGACCAACCGTTTCTATTATTTAGCTGCACAAACAGGAATGTCAGTTTTGTCATCATAAAATTGGAGCAAATTGTCGTCTAGCTTACGCATTTCAAACTCCAGTCCTCGAGGGCCGATGTCCTGCAGGGTTTTGTTGTTTTCCTGCACCAACACACCTGATTTAAATCAAATGAATCCAACAACTTTTTGTTAACCTGATTCATTCCTGTCAGGTGTGTTGGAGCCTGCAGACAACAAAAATCTGGAGGACTAGAGTTTGACACCTGTGGTCCAGCTCTTCATACAGTCTGAGCAGTTGTGAAGGACATGCAGTTTTGACACCCGATGAGGTATAAAGGCGACGTATAACTGGATGTCGTCTGCGTAACGTGATACGAAGCATGTCTGAACGTTTTCAGGATGAGCTGAAGAGGAAGCATGTAGACCAGAAATAATAGAACCCTAGAATAGAACCCTGAGGTACACCACAATGAAGAAGACTGTCCAGGATCGGAACATACAGAACGGTGTCTCTGCGCCATAATTTGTCAGTCAGATTTGCTCTGTCAACGGACACGTTTATTTTGAATATTTTTAATAATATTTTCATTGCAATCATCCATCCTGATGTGGTAAAGCTGAACCTGGCAGGGGAAGAGAAAATAAATATGTAAATTTAAAATATCTTCTTGGCTTCAAGAAGACGAAATGTGAAGCAGCCACACAGCATGAACGTTCAGCTAGAAGCCAACCACTGCAACGCAGAACCAGATACACCGGTCCAGAACCTCAACCTGATGATCAGCTGCATGCAGGCTGCCGATGGGTGCAGCGTCAGCAGGACAGAACAGCTTCCTGACTCACTTTGAACAAGAATAGCAACAATCAGGTGTGTTGTTGCTGCAACACATCTGAATAAATCCTAATAAACAATAATGAAAAATGAAATAATAATAAAAAAAATGTTCTGGTTTGTTATTTCAGCCCTTATGAGGACTGATGGGGTTGAAAGGGTTAAGTCCATGTTCATTAAGTTTTCGTTATGGTAACAGATATTTGTTTGTTTGTGCTCCAGTCTGATTGAAAGGTTAATGGGAATAATGGTTCATCGGTTTTTAATGTTAATGTTTTGCTGGAGAAACGGAAGCAGCAGCAGATGCAGCCTGACAGCAGAGCTTTGTGGGAGGCGGAGGGATATTACTGTGGAGTTTGTTTTTACGCAGCGCGGTGTGTGAAAGGAGTGGGCAGGTGGTGAAAGCTGTGTGACTGAGCGATCAGCAAACGTGAAGAGATGCTGCTGAACAACGGCCAGGGGATTTTCATGCACTGGGAGGAGAACTTAAACTGGGAGAGTAAAGCGATGAGCCCAGTTCTTCAGAGAGCTTCAGCTCATCTGTTAGTTTGGCGCCGTTCTGGCCTCGTCTGCAGTTCGACTTTACCTTCCAGACGTTCCACTGACATTCGAGTCCGAACACACACATTAATGGCGGAACTGGATTAAACAATTATGTAATTAATTACAGGTTTTGTAATTAACGTCGATTAATCGCATTGTGATCACCTAACAATATTTAACCAGAGATTATATGTGAAACGATGGATAGATGCTTCCTGAGCCATTGAAGCTCGGTGGGCGGTTCCTACCATCACCATCTTGGCAGCGTCATGCGTGTCGTCTCGCCCGGAAAATACAAATATGGGCAAAGAGATGGAGCTGAGAGGGGGGCTGTGAGCGTCATGGTGGATGATTGACATCGAGCGAACTCCGAGCTGCCTGTAGCTAAGAGCATACCGAGCTAACCGAGATAACAGGAGCTAACCAGCTAACGGAGGTAAGAAGGCTAAAGCTAAGTCACGTTGTTAACCGGCTAAAAACCGCGGTTGTTCAACGTTCTGACTTGAAGCGGGAGATCGGGTACCTGTCAGTCAAAAGGACACGCCCCTAATTGTGTCAAACTTTGAGATTAAATGCATTGTAAATGGGTGAGTTAGAAAATAATTCACTTCCCCCACAGTTGTCATGAAGGTAAACCTGACCTATTAAACCTAAAATAGATTTTTGAACCAGGCTGTAAACATGTTTATTCCTGCTGTAAACATGTTTATTTCTGCTGTGAAGTTGGTCTTTTTAACATGGGAGTCTATGGGGATTTGCTCTGTTTTGCAGCCTCTAGTGGATGAAGGGGGAACTGCAGGTTTTGACACTTCCGCATAGGCTTCACTTTTAACTGCTGGAGGTCGCTGATTGGTCAGAACTTGGAGGTGAACTCTGAACTGGTGGATGTGTAACCATTTTATGGGGGCACATGAAAGCATGAAGGAGGTGAAAATGAATATTTCCACGCCACCAGAAGCCAACATGGTGCCTCATCCCGACCACTGTTCCCACCGACGTGCAGCCCGACTGTACCGCTCACACTGCAACCACCCTGCACTGAAAGCACAGCAGCTTTTTCTGCTTTCTCCTCATGCAGCAGGAGAAAAGCAGCGAGAACTGCTACGTCTCCGTTTTCTCTGCAACCAGGCTGAAGGTTTCTGCAGCAGTGACGACAGAAACTGCTTCTAAATCTTTCAGGTTTTTCATCTCAAAGTGCTCGGAGTGGCACTCAGAGAAAACTCTCTTAAGTAGAATATTTCTTTGTCTCGGGAACAATTGTAAAAGGAAAACGGGTGCGTGCGCTCAGTTAAAAGATGGGTGCTTTAAGACTGAAAAATAAAAAGGCACATTTGAATTTGGCAAATGAATAAAACATTTCTGCAGATTTCTTTGAATACTGTAGACGAAATGAGAACAGGAGGAAACTGAACTGGGAGCCACGTCATACAACATGCAACTGTCTGTATGACTGCTCCGGTCTGTGCAGGCAGGCTGCGTTTACAAAAGATAAGATACGATATAAGATAAGGTAAGATATAAGATAAGATATTATCAGGTAGGATAAGCCTTTATTATTCCCCACAGTGGGGAAATTCCAATGTTGTGACGCATAGTTAAAGAGCCGCAGGAGAATAGAAACATGCCATATACAGGATAACTATGATGTACATTGTGTGTGTAGCATATCAACAGTAAAAATAAGTCTGGGTAAAGCAGCTGTTTTTCTGATTAAAAAAAATAATTAAAAACAAAACAAAAACAATCATGTTTATCTTCAACTTTGGAGAAAAAGGACGTATTTGAGACGTTTGGCGCTTTGGAAATGTTAATATTGTAATAATAACTTTAGCTTTAGCATCTTAGCTTAGCCAACAATTAGCCAGGTTGTTTAATCAGTTTACCAGTAAATGATCGACACGTTGACCTTCAAGATGTAGCGAAGTCAGTAAATCCATATTAGTTTCAGTTGGTGGACAGATGGATGGATGCTAGTTTGTCCCGATACCAGCTTGCCGTTGGAGGAAACATGGACGTAGCATGTCAGTGATGCTGGTGATGAGAAAATTATCCTGTAAAAATGGGGAGGGGTAGATTATAATTCAGAAAAAATGACTTTTTTGGGAAAAAAACGGAAGTCATTCTGGGAAAATGATCTTACTGCGTATCAGGATAAATCCTGCCCAGATTGGCTCACCGAGGTGAAAAGGGGGTTAAACACCTCGCACCTCTGGCCATGAATGAGGTCTCCTCCTGAGAACTGGGATAAATGACAAACATCTTTACTGTTTGTAATAAAAAAAAGATCTAAAAAGAAGCTAATATTTCTCCAGCTGAGGCTTGAAGCAGCAGCGACGTGTTTCCCAGACGCAGCTTTGTGAAATGAGTTTCATTCATCGATCTGGCATCACACACCTGCTCCAGAAACGGCCTCGTTATCCTGTCCGGGTGTTTACGAGTCTGCTCGGCATGTTGCCGTTGCAGGGAGTCGTATTAAGCTCTGGGTAAGACGAGTGATGTTCTGGAGATGCAGATTCCTATCTGGTACAGGTCAGCGGAAAGCCTTCTGGGAGCCCTGAACCAGATTGGACCACCGGTCCCTCCTGTTTACACGTGCTTGGGCTGAATGACTTCAGAGTGGACTTGAAGCCTGGACTGGAACACAGATGTTCGCTCGCACAGCGTGAATGGATGGACATGAACTTGCTCTCACTACGCTCCAACAGACTTTGATCCTCTAAAAGCTTATTCCAGGTGTAAGCTGCCATCTCTAAAACAAAGCAGCTGAAAAGTAAAGAGTTAACGTAGCTTCTGGATGGTTGAAGGATCCAAACATGCTGTTATGTAAATATAAGCCATGTAGTTTCAGAAAGGTGACTAACTTACATCAGTTAGCCAAGCTGCAGTAGAAATGCCCAACAGGTGGACTGTTCGCTTGCTGGAAATGAGAAGTTGCTGTTTTTTAGAGGTGGGACATTTGAAACGGAAGCACCGAAGCCTGTTTCCTTCAAATGAGACAGACTTGGTCGAAACGCCGCATTGAAGCCCCGTGAAATCTCTGCTGTCACATGACCGGTGATAAATGTCTCTACCGCGTTGGCGGTACTGGTGACGCGTCGTCGGTGTTTCCTCCTGCTCACCGCTTTACGGGCCAAGAGAGCATTAAGATGAAGAGAGAAAACTTTAAGAAAACCTCCCCCTTGTGTCGCCCCCAAAGGAAGGGGGATAATAACATGACAAAAGATGAAATAGTATTAGATTATTACTTAGTATAATTGTTAATGTAGTATTGTATTCAGTATTATATGGTATTGCTAAATATCTCTCTGTGACATTGGCTAGGATAACTGACAACAGAAGATTAGTTCATATTAAAACATAGAATTTCATGATGTTGATGATGTTGCTGACTAATGAGGAAGTGTAATATAACGTTCAGAAATCAGGAAAAAGCATATGAACGAAATTTAAGATTGTTCTAAGAAATTCCTCTAATTCCCACTGAGATGCATAAACACTTCCCCCAAACCATCATATCTTCCAACAAACTAATTTTGACGTACCTGTCTTTAATCTTATTTCACAGCACACACACTATCTAAATCATGTTAGAAAATCTAATGAATAACAGAACAACGCATTGATCCATAACTTGCACACTGGGAAGACAGAATCTTACAGCCCTTATTGAGATGACGACCCCTCAGAATGAAGACAGCTGCAAGACTGACTGAAATGTTTGTGTTGGAAGTTAAATCAAGTTAAGAGAACTTATTAGAAGATCTGCGCCTGTAATACCCACAGCTGACCACCAGGTGTCACTGGTATGGTCTATTTTATAAGGCTTTGAAGCTTTGACTCTTTCTTCCGTACAATCAAATAGAAGCCTTAAAAGCTTCACGAGGCTTCATCGACCCATCTCTACTCTTTTTTGTTTGTTGCAGGTTTAACACGGTTTATGTTAGGACACGTTCACATCAGCCTTTTTTATCCGAATCCGAGTCTGTTTGCTCAGAAAGTCCGCTTTGTTTGGAGAAATGTAAAGGCACCAAACAGATTCTGATTTGGATCAAAGAAGCGGACTCGGTCCGCCTAGAAAGCTTCAACGCGGTCCGTTTCAAGTGGACCTTCTCTCCATGCATTAAACCATTACGTTTGCATCTCGTCCCCCTGGGAAAGCAGAAAGCTACTCTCTCCGCTGCTCCAGTTTGGTGCTTGTTCTTAAACCAGCCAACAGGAAATGTAACTGCAGGCACCGTCCTTTACCTAAAGCCTGCCGATACTGTAGGAAGGTCCAGACATTCATGTAATCATGTTACTTCGTTCTGGTTTCCTGTTTTAGTTTGTAGTTTTCCTTGTTTAGTTCTCTCATGTCTTGTTTCCTGGTCATTAGTTCACCTGGTCTCGTTTAGTTCATTCATTCACCTGGTTTCGTTTAGTTCATTCGTTCACCTGGTCTCGTTTAGTTCATTAGTTCACCTGGTCTCGTTTAGTTCATTAGTTCACCTGGTCTCGTTTAGTTCATTCATTCACCTGGTCTCGTTTAGTTCATTCGTTCACCTGGTCTCGTTTAGTTCATTAGTTCACCTGGTCTCGTTTAGTTCATTAGTTCACCTGGTCTCGTTTAGTTCATTAGTTCACCTGGTCTCGTTTAGTTCATTCGTTCACCTGGTCTCGTTTAGTTCATTAGTTCACCTGGTCTCGTTTAGTTCATTCGTTCACCTGGTCTCGTTTAGTTCATTAGTTCACCTGGTCTCTTTTAGTTCATTCGTTCACCTGGTCTCGTTTAGTTCATTAGTTCACCTGGTCTCGTTTAGTTCATTAGTTCACCTGGTCTCGTTTAGTTCATTCGTTCACCTGGTCTCGTTTAGTTCATTAGTTCACCTGGTCTCGTTTAGTTCATTAGTTCACCTGGTCTCGTTTAGTTCATTAGTTCACCTGGTCTCGTTTAGTTCATTCGTTCACCTGGTCTCGTTTAGTTCATTAGTTCACCTGGTCTCGTTTAGTTCATTCGTTCACCTGGTCTCGTTTAGTTCATTAGTTCACCTGGTCTCGTTTAGTTCATTAGTTCACCTGGTCTCGTTTAGTTCATTCGTTCACCTGGTCTCGTTTAGTTCATTCGTTCACCTGGTCTCGTTTAGTTCATTAGTTCACCTGGTCTCGTTTAGTTCATTCGTTCACCTGGTCTCGTTTAGTTCATTAGTTCACCTGGTCTCGTTTAGTTCATTCGTTCACCTGGTCTCGTTTAGTTCATTCGTTCACCTGGTCTCGTTTAGTTCATTAGTTCACCTGGTCTCGTTTAGTTCATTAGTTCACCTGGTCTCGTTTAGTTCATTAGTTCACCTGGTCTCGTTTAGTTAATTCGTTCACCTGGTCTCGTTTAGTTCATTCGTTCACCTGGTCTCGTTTAGTTCATTAGTTCACCTGGTCTCGTTTAGTTCATTCGTTCACCTGGTCTCGTTTAGTTCATTCGTTCACCTGGTCTCGTTTAGTTCATTCGTTCACCTGGTCTCGTTTAGTTCATTCGTTCTCCTGGTCTCGTTTAGTTCATTCGTTCACCTGGTCTCGTTTAGTTCATTCGTTCACCTGGTCTCGTTTAGTTCATTCGTTCACCTGGTCTCGTTTAGTTCATTCGTTCACCTGGTCTCGTTTAGTTCATTCGTTCACCTGGTCTCGTTTAGTTCATTCGTTCACCTGGTCTCGTTTAGTTCATTCGTTCACCTGGTCTCGTTTAGTTCATTCGTTCACCTGGTCTCGTTTAGTTCATTCGTTCACCTGGTCTCGTTTAGTTCATTCGTTCACCTGGTCTCGTTTAGTTCATTCGTTCACCTGGTCTCGTTTAGTTCATTCGTTCACCTGGTCTCGTTTAGTTCATTCGTTCACCTGGTCTCGTTTAGTTCATTCGTTCACCTGGTCTCGTTTAGTTCATTCGTTCACCTGGTCTCGTTTAGTTCATTCGTTCACCTGGTCTCGTTTAGTTCATTCGTTCACCTGGTCTCGTTTAGTTCATTCGTTCACCTGGTCTCGTTTAGTTCATTTGTTCACCTGGTCTCGTTTAGTTCATTCGTTCACCTGGTCTCGTTTAGTTCATTTGTTCACCTGGTCTCGTTTAGTTCATTCGTTCACCTGGTCTCGTTTAGTTCATTCGTTCACCTGGTCTCGTTTAGTTCATTCGTTCACCTGGTCTCGTTTAGTTCATTAGTTCACCTGGTCTCGTTTAGTTCATTCGTTCACCTGGTCTCGTTTAGTTCATTCGTTCACCTGGTCTCGTTTAGTTCATTTGTTCACCTGGTCTCGTTTAGTTCATTCGTTCACCTGGTCTCGTTTAGTTCATTCGTTCACCTGGTCTCGTTTAGTTCATTCGTTCACCTGGTCTCGTTTAGTTCATTTGTTCACCTGGTCTCGTTTAGTTCATTCGTTCACCTGGTCTCGTTTAGTTCATTCGTTCACCTGGTCTCGTTTAGTTCATTCGTTCACCTGGTCTTGTTTAGTTCATTCGTTCACCTGGTCTCGTTTAGTTCATTCGTTCACCTGGTCTCGTTTAGTTCATTCGTTCACCTGGTCTCGTTTAGTTCATTCGTTCACCTGGTCTCGTTTAGTTCATTCGTTCACCTGGTCTCGTTTAGTTCATTTGTTCACCTGGTCTCGTTTAGTTCATTCGTTCACCTGGTCTCGTTTAGTTCATTCGTTCACCTGGTCTCGTTTAGTTCATTTGTTCACCTGGTCTCGTTTAGTTCATTCGTTCACCTGGTCTCGTTTAGTTCATTCGTTCACCTGGTCTCGTTTAGTTCATTAGTTCACCTGGTCTCGTTTAGTTCATTCGTTCACCTGGTCTCGTTTAGTTCATTCGTTCTCCTGGTCTCGTTTAGTTCATTCGTTCACCTGGTCTCGTTTAGTTCATTCGTTCACCTGGTCTCGTTTAGTTCATTCGTTCACCTGGTCTCGTTTAGTTCATTCGTTCACCTGGTCTCGTTTAGTTCATTTGTTCACCTGGTCTCGTTTAGTTCATTCGTTCACCTGGTCTCGTTTAGTTAATTTGTTCACCTGGTCTCCTTTAGTTCCTGTGGATTTATACCTCCTGGTTTCTGTTCCTCCTTGCTGGTTCATTTTGTTAGCTTGCTGCGTTCCTGCATCAAGTCTTTTTCTGTGGGAATAAACATCTCCCTTTGGCCTTCCTGCCTCCAGATCCTGCATTTGGGTCCACCTCCACCACCCCTTCATGATACCAGAAGCACGTGGCCTGATTCTGTTGTATAAATATAAATATGTAAATAACCCAATGTGTGACTTATGATGTCTCTTACTGTAAGTGCAGCAGAAAAAGGCAACGCCGTGTGATCCGGATGGTCTAACTGCTGCAACATCTTCCATGATGAGCTGAAGTGAGAAGAATGTGTCTAATGAAAAACACTTGAACGCTGACGAAGGCTATTTCAGGGTTACTGCCGTTCTGATGCATCTTTACGGTTCCTGTGAGGTGAAAACAAGGTCCTGAAAGGGAGTGCACTTCCATGTAACAGTGGCTCCAGCTCTCAGCTTGGCACAGTAATTATTCACTGTGAGATGAAGAGTGCTCTTGTTTCTGCCCTCTTTCTTCCTTCGCTCGCTTATATCCAGGATATGCACATGGCAGTCAGCGCTGTCTTTGTAAAACACTCGACCATCTGTGTCCTGGGTGCTTCTGTTTCTTTTTGCCTTTTGTTGGAGACAGAAAAGAGCAGTTTGCCGTCAGAGGAGTCACAACAGAATGTTCTGGCTGGGCATGAAGCCACGTCCTCAGATATGCTGCGTTCACTGAAAGGACGAGACGCAGGCTTTATTTTAGCTGACTTTCCTGTCATTTTTCAGCTCTACTTCATGATAGTCATCGTTTCTTAACCTTTCCTTTTTCTTTTCTGTCTGCTAATCAAACTGTGAAGCCTGAATGTCAGCCGCCTATTATCTAAAACTCTGCAACCACTTTCTTTTATCTTTCTAACCTGGAGTTCTGAGACGAGAGAATATTCCAGAAGGGTCAGAATCACGTTTCGCTGAGTCAGAAAGAAGTCACATGGAACACAGTGGAGCGTGTAGCCGAGAACTCCTCCTGAAGAAATCCAGACGATGGCAGATCAGTTGGTTTAGGAAGGACTAAAGTAATCCTACACCGAGTAAAGTAATCCTAGACCGAGTAAAGTAATCCTAGACCGAGTAAAGTAATCCTACACCGAGTAAAGTAATCCTACACCGAGTAAAGTAATCCTAGACCGAGTAAAGTAATCCTACACCGAGTAAAGTAATCCTACACCGAGTAAAGTAATCCTACACCGAGTAAAGTAATCCTACACCGACTAAAGTAATCCTAGACCGAGTAAAGTAATCCTAGACCGAGTAAAGTAATCCTAGACCGAGTAAAGTAATCCTAGACCGAGTAAAGTAATCCTACACCGAGTAAAGTAATCCTACACCGAGTAAAGTAATCCTAGACCGAGTAAAGTAATCCTACACCGAGTAAAGTAATCCTACACCGAGTAAAGTAATCCTAGACCGAGTAAAGTAATCCTACACCGAGTAAAGTAATCCTAGACCGAGTAAAGTAATCCTAGACCGAGTAAAGTAATCCTACACCGAGTAAGTAATCCTAGACCGAGTAAAGTAATCCTACACCGAGTAAAGTAATCCTAGACCGAGTAAAGTAATCCTACACCGAGTAAAGTAATCCTACACCGAGTAAAGTAATCCTACACCGACTAAAGTAATCCTAGACCGAGTAAAGTAATCCTACACCGAGTAAAGTAATCCTACACCGAGTAAAGTAATCCTAGACCGACTAAAGTAATCCTACACCGACTAAAGTAATCCTAGACCGAGTAAAGTAATCCTAGACCGAGTAAAGTAATCCTACACCGAGTAAAGTAATCCTACACCGAGTAAAGTAATCCTAGACCGAGTAAAGTAATCCTAGACCGAGTAAAGTAATCCTACACCGAGTAAAGTAATCCTACACCGAGTAAAGTAATCCTAGACCGAGTAAAGTAATCCTAGACCGAGTAAAGTAATCCTAGACCGAGTAAAGTAATCCTACACCGAGTAAAGTAATCCTAGACCGAGTAAAGTAATCCTACACCGAGTAAAGTAATCCTACACCGAGTAAATAAAGTAATCCTAGACCGAGTAAAGTAATCCTACACCGAGAAAAGTAATCCTACACCGAGTAAAGTAATCCTAGACCGAGTAAAGTAATCCTAGACCGAGTAAAGTAATCCTACACCGAGTAAAGTAATCCTAGACCGAGTAAAGTAATCTGTGATGAGGAGCTGTTCTACAGTCGAAGGTAAAAAGTGAATCTTTTTCAGGTGTTTGATAGAGGTGTTACCAGGTAAATATCTCAGAAAGCTATCAGCCGATGATGATTATGATGATGATGATGATGATAGACACCTCTATCTAAGGTCATTCTCAGGAGAATCCAGGGAGGAACCACACATTCACTTTAGAAACACCATGAGGGTCCAGAAAGACATGAAGCCAGGATCATAGGAAGACTGAAGAATTCACTACATAACCCCCTTCATCTCCATGGAAACCAGGAGGACCTTCATCTCCATGGAAACCTGCAGGACCTTCATCTCCATGGAAACCAGAAGGACCTTCATCTGCATGGAAACCAGAAGGACCTTCATCTGCATGGAAACCTGCAGGACCTTCATCTCCATGGAAACCAGAAGGACCTTCATCTGCATGGAAACCAGAAGGACCTTCATCTGCATGGAAACCTGCAGGACCTTCATCTCCATGGAAACCAGAAGGACCTTCATCTGCATGGAAACCAGAAGGACCTTCATCTGCATGGAAACCTGCAGGACCTTCATCTGCATGGAAACCAGAAGGACCTTCATCTGCATGGAAACCAGAAGGACCTTCATCTGCATGGAAACCAGAAGGACCTTCATCTGCATGGAAACCAGAAGGACCTTCATCTGCATGGAAACCAGAAGGACCTTCATCTGCATGGAAACCAGAAGGACCTTCATCTGCATGGAAACCAGTAGGACGTTCATGGTTTATTTCAAACAAAGGCAGAGTCACAGGAGACACAGCAGAGTATTTTTTTTCAAGATATGAACTAAAACAGCTTCCAGGGTTTCTGTCCCTCGGTGACGAGCTGGAACTGTTTGGTTTGGATGCTGGGAGAGTCTTTCAGCAGAGTTTCTCCCCATCATGTTGCTACGCTACATGTTAATCCTCAAACAACACCCATCTGACTCCACTGGCTCCTCATCCTCCAGCTCCACTGGCCCCTCATCCTCCAGCTCCACCGGCTCCTCATCCTCCAGCTCCACCGGCTCCTCATCCTCCAGCTCCACTGGCTCCTCATCCTCCAGCTCCACCGGGCCCTCATCCTCCAGCTCCACCGGCTCCTCATCCTCCAGCTCCACCGGCTCCTCATCCTCCAGCTCCACCGGCTCCTCATCCTCCAGCTCCACCGGCTCCTCATCCTCCAGCTCCACTGGCTCCTCATCCTCCAGCTCCACCGGCTCCTCATCCTCCAGCTCCACTGGCCCCTCATCCTCCAGCTCCACCGGCCCCTCATCCTCCAGCTCCACCGGGCCCTCATCCTCCAGCTCCACCGGCTCCTCATCCTCCAGCTCCACCGGCTCCTCATCCTCCTTCTCCACCGGCTCCTCATCCTCCAGCTCCACCGGCTCCTCATCCTCCAGCTCCACCGGCTCCTCATCCTCCAGCTCCACCGGCTCCTCATCCTCCAGCTCCACCGGCTCCTCATCCTCCAGCTCCACCGGCTCCTCATCCTCCAGCTCCACTGGCTCCTCATCCTCCAGCTCCACCGGCTCCTCATCCTCCAGCTCCACTGGCTCCTCATCCTCCAGCTCCACCGGCTCCTCATCCTCCAGCTCCACCGGCTCCTCATCCTCCAGCTCCACCGGCCCCTCATCCTCCAGCTCCACCGGCTCCTCATCCTCCAGCTCCACCGGCTCCTCATCCTCCAGCTCCACCGGCTCCTCATCCTCCAGCTCCACCGGCTCCTCATCCTCCAGCTCCACCGGCTCCTCATCCTCCAGCTCCACCGGCCCCTCATCCTCCAGCTCCACCGGCTCCTCATCCTCCAGCTCCACCGGCTCCTCATCCTCCAGCTCCACCGGCTCCTCATCCTCCAGCTCCACCGGCTCCTCATCCTCCAGCTCCACCGGCTCCTCATCCTCCAGCTCCACCGGCTCCTCATCCTCCTTCTCCACCGGCTCCTCATCCTCCAGCTCCACCGGCTCCTCATCCTCCAGCTCCACTGGCTCCTCATCCTCCTTCTCCACCGGCTCCTCATCCTCCAGCTCCACCGGCTCCTCATCCTCCAGCTCCACCGGCTCCTCATCCTCCAGCTCCACCGGCTCCTCATCCTCCTTCTCCACCGGCTCCTCATCCTCCAGCTCCACCGGCTCCTCATCCTCCAGCTCCACCGGCTCCTCATCCTCCAGCTCCACTGGCTCCTCATCCTCCTTCTCCACTGGCTCCTCATCCTCCTTCTCCACTGGCTCCTCATCCTCCTTCTCCACCGGCTCCTCATCCTCCAGCTCCACCGGCTCCTCATCCTCCAGCTCCACCGGCTCCTCATCCTCCAGCTCCACTGGCTCCTCATCCTCCAGCTCCACCGGCTCCTCATCCTCCAGCTCCACCGGCCCCTCATCCTCCAGCTCCACCGGGCCCTCATCCTCCAGCTCCACCGGCTCCTCATCCTCCAGCTCCACCGGCTCCTCATCCTCCTTCTCCACCGGCTCCTCATCCTCCAGCTCCACCGGCTCCTCATCCTCCAGCTCCACCGGCTCCTCATCCTCCAGCTCCACCGGCTCCTCATCCTCCAGCTCCACCGGCCCCTCATCCTCCAGCTCCACCGGCTCCTCATCCTCCAGCTCCACCGGCTCCTCATCCTCCAGCTCCACCGGCTCCTCATCCTCCAGCTCCACCGGCTCCTCATCCTCCTTCTCCACCGGCTCCTCATCCTCCAGCTCCACCGGCTCCTCATCCTCCAGCTCCACTGGCTCCTCATCCTCCTTCTCCACCGGCTCCTCATCCTCCAGCTCCACCGGCTCCTCATCCTCCAGCTCCACTGGCTCCTCATCCTCCTTCTCCACTGGCTCCTCATCCTCCTTCTCCACTGGCTCCTCATCCTCCTTCTCCACCGGCTCCTCATCCTCCAGCTCCACCGGCTCCTCATCCTCCAGCTCCACCGGCTCCTCATCCTCCAGCTCCACTGGCTCCTCATCCTCCAGCTCCACCGGCTCCTCATCCTCCAGCTCCACCGGCTCCTCATCCTCCAGCTCCACCGGCTCCTCATCCTCCTTCTCCACCGGCTCCTCATCCTCCAGCTCCACCGGCTCCTCATCCTCCAGCTCCACCGGCTCCTCATCCTCCAGCTCCACCGGCTCCTCATCCTCCAGCTCCACCGGCTCCTCATCCTCCTTCTCCACCGGCTCCTCATCCTCCAGCTCCACCGGCTCCTCATCCTCCAGCTCCACTGGCTCCTCATCCTCCTTCTCCACTGGCTCCTCATCCTCCTTCTCCACCGGCTCCTCATCCTCCAGCTCCACCGGCTCCTCATCCTCCAGCTCCACTGGCTCCTCATCCTCCTTCTCCACTGGCTCCTCATCCTCCTTCTCCACTGGCTCCTCATCCTCCAGCTCCACCGGCTCCTCATCCTCCAGCTCCACCGGCTCCTCATCCTCCAGCTCCACTGGCTCCTCATCCTCCAGCTCCACCGGCTCCTCATCCTCCAGCTCCACCGGCTCCTCATCCTCCAGCTCCACTGGCTCCTCATCCTCTAGCTCCACCGGCCCCTCATCCTCCAGCTCCACCGGCTCCTCATCCTCCAGCTCCACTGGCTCCTCATCCTCCAGCTCCACCGGCTCCTCATCCTCCTTCTCCACCGGCCCCTCATCCTCCAGCTCCACCGGCTCCTCATCCTCCTTCTCCACCGGCTCCTCATCCTCCAGCTCCACTGGCTCCTCATCCTCCAGCTCCACTGGCTCCTCATCCTCCAGCTCCACTGGCTCCTCATCCTCCAGCTCCACTGGCTCCTCATCCTCCTTCTCCACCGGCTCCTCATCCTCCAGCTCCACTGGCTCCTCATCCTCCAGCTCCACCGGCTCCTCATCCTCCAGCTCCACTGGCTCCTCATCCTCCAGCTCCACTGGCTCCTCATCCTCCAGCTCCACCGGCTCCTCATCCTCCAGCTCCACCGGCTCCTCATCCTCCAGCTCCACCGGGCCCTCATCCTCCAGCTCCACCGGCCCCTCATCCTCCAGCTCCACCGGCTCCTCATCCTCCAGCTCCACCGGCTCCTCATCCTCCAGCTCCACCGGGCCCTCATCCTCCAGCTCCACCGGCTCCTCATCCTCCAGCTCCACTGGCTCCTCATCATCTTCAGAGTTAGATGTTGGTACTCCACCAACCACCAGCATACCTGATGGAACCTATAGACTGGTACGTCCCCAGCAGGTCCCCCTGAGGTCAGGTGACCTCATACGAAGCTAAAAACTAAAGCTGACAGAAGATTCTCGGAGTTTTCTCCAGGACTTTGGAACTTGTTCCCACTGGTTGTCATGCCGTTTACAGCTGCTTCTACCAGATCATCACTGTGATTCACCCAAAAGGTGTTTTATAAATAAAGTTTTACACACTCAGTC
>NC_136619.1:42342447-42537447 GCF_933228915.1 Telmatherina bonti
TAGACCGCTTTGGTCATCTCCTAGTGGACTGGATCACTTCTCCAGTTTGTCACCTCACGCAAATTCAGCCAGTAAAGGAAATGAGACCTGGAGTCTGTTACCATTGAGGTCTTTGGAAGTAGGAGGGGTGGAATCGGTCACAGAACAGCCAAACGGTGTTTTGGTTTTGCTTTTTTGGGAATTTACCAGAACAATCTGGATCCGGTTGATCCAGTTTCGGCCAAAGCTGCGAGATGTGACGCTGCCTGTTGGTAGAAAGTTGTCATTACTCCACACCTGTTGTTCTTCTGAGAGATTATATAAATAATGTGAATATTTATGCATGATCAACTGTATAATTTACCTAAATGACATGTTGTTCCCTCTCAGGCTTCCATCTTTAGCTCGTGGTGTATAATGGATGGAAGCTGTATTTATGGCTATTGTTCTACCTCCCAGTTTCCCACTGGGGGACCAGCTGTGGTGCATGACTGATGATCAATCATCATTTATCCTGCTAATTAAAAAGTCCATATTAACGTGCGTATTAAAAATGGATTAGACGTTCTTTCTCGCTGATTTGCTCGACATTTCTAATGTCTCGAGGGATTTTCACTGCAAACCTGGAGTTCTGCACTCGTTTAAACGTATTATATCCAATAAAACAGTCTGGTGATGATTTTATAAGCAGGTGGAGAACGTTGTATCTGCATCGGAATGACATGATTCCTGAAGATAAAACTGAAGTTCAGAAGAGCTTTAATGGGAAACATAAGACAGTTTTGTTGCTTCGTGATCTAATTATGAGCTCAGAGCAGAAATATGAAAAGGAAGCAGAGGAAGCTGGAAGTCTTTAATGACATTAAACAACATATGAATAAGACTGAATAGCATGTAGGACATTAAACAGGCTGGTTTATGATCAGTATGTTGAGGTTTCAATGATTTATTCCTTTTCTAGAAAAACATCATTTCCAAAAAGTTAAATTTTCATAAAACATAAACTAAAGTAGGAACAAGTCCTCGGAAATATTTTTTCAAATCTTTACTAAATAATTTTATTTAGAAAATAAAGTGAAGTGCAGAACAAGATGTGGCGTCGTCTTGCTGCAATAAAAACGTAACGACGTCACGCTGATGACAGAACACGTCTCTTTTAATCCCAAACCTCGGCATCAACGTGACAGAAATCCACGCTGGAGACGAGAAACATCTGCAACATCTTCCTGCGCACAGGGAAGAAGCTGCTTTTATACCCAATCCCGACACCCTCACCAGTTAATCTGGGGAATGTCCAGAACCATGTTCCTGGGTCCTCTAGAGACCTTTCTATCTTTTAATAGCTTTTTAAGAAAAAAACAAATTTGGGTTTAATTTTTATTGTTTCCATGAAGTTTAAAATACAACAAAGCTGACAAAGCTGCCACTTCACAACCATGTTGTCCCAGGTTTACATCCACATCATTTCCAGTCAATTCATACATATCCTATAATAGAAACCAACTGATTGCATCGAGTCATGACTTGGATCCAATCCTCCATCCTGAGCTGCACGCGGCGACAGTGGGAAGGAAAAAACTCCCCTTTAACAGGAAGAAAACCTCCGGCAGAACCCGGCTCAGGGAGGGCAGCCATCTGCCTCGACTGGTTGGGGTGGAGAGGACAGGAAAGACAGATCAACATGTACAACTGCACTTATTCAGGAAAAAAGGAGAAATAAGTTAGAAACGGCAATACTGGCATATATTTATACATTAGAGAAATAGAGCGAGGTACTTCTCAGTGCATCAGGTAACATCCCCATTGCTACATAAGTAATGGTTGGCTAGACTACCCATAACTATAAGAGCAATGAGCAGAACCTGGACAGTTGGGTCCCGTACATGCAGACTCCAACTCAGGAGATGCTCATATCCTAACTATAAGAATCATGGAAAAGGAAGGTTTTCAGCTCCATCTTAAAGGTGTGGAGGGAGTCTGCCTCCCGAACCCACGGTGGGAGCTGGTTCCATAAGAGAGGAGCCTGATAGCTAAAGGCCCTTCCTCCCATAGTACTCTTAGAGACTCTGGAACCACCAGTAAACCTGCAGTCTGAGAGCCAAGTGCTCTATTTGGAATGTATGGAACTATAAGATCTTTTATGTCCAATGGAGCTTGGTCATGGAGAACTTTATATGTGAGGAGAAGAATTTTAAACTTTATCCTGGATTTAACAGGGAGCCAGTGTAGAGAGGCTAAAACTGGTGAAATATGATCTCTCCTGCTAGTCCTCATCAGAACCCTCGCTGCAGCATTTTGGATCAGATGGAGACTTTTCAGGGCATATTTGGAACAACCCATAAATAAGGAATTGCTTACTGTTCATGTTTCTGTTAATTTAAGATTCAAGGCAATGAAATAAATTCCAGATGTAAGTTTCTGAGCATTTTAGAGCAGCGCTGATCTATTTCTGATCGTTGGGTTTTACAAGAAGGTCAAGTGATTTCAGAAGTCGTAGCAGCTGCCGTACGTCTGAATAATCAACAGCAGAATGAGACGTCATTTCGCCTGCTGTTATGACAAGTGTGACTGAAAACTACTCATCCAGACCTAATTAATGTTCACAGAAACTAAAACTTCTGCTTTATCGATGATCTTCCTGCTACTTTGTTAAAGAAGTTGAATGGAGGTATTATTCAAAGCACTTTGTGCTGCTGTTGTGCATGAAAAGTGCTCTATAAGTAAAGTTTTAGAAATGGACGTCTATGGACTTATTGGAGCTTGATTATTAATGTAAAATCAATCAAATCTGGATTTTTGTTTCATTTAATCACATTTTTCCTCAACTTAACTAAATATTTGTTGCACTTGAACCTCACTGATTGTAAAACAGGTGAATTTCTTTCCTCCGGGATTTTAGCAAATCATCTAAATATAATCCATGTTTGAACAGTTTATTTATTAAATTAATTGATCACACAAAGTGAATCTGCAAGTTGCCCAGTTAACTCTATGTGTCATAATCCAGTTTGAGACATTTTGCGTCACTTTGTGGTGAAAACTTTGCTGAAAATGTTGAAGACCGTCTGAAGCTTCTTCTGCCTCCTAATAAACACCAGGACGCAGAAGATTACACGTTTAACATATCACATGGTAATAAATGGTAAATATCTCCAAAAAATGAGTTCATTTCTTTTGTCAAAGGGCATAAATTGGACTTTTCTTACCATTTTGTTCACATCAGAGGCGTAAAGGGTTAAACCTGTCTGTTGTGTCCAAATCTCAGCGAGCACCAGTTGGATTTACTGGTTTACTGGTTCTGGTTTGGACCTCTCTATGTCTTCAGAACCACCTACATTCATTCTGGCTGTGCCGCGCTCTGTCCTCGTCCTGACGCCGAACGTTTCACCACGCCTACAGCTGCTGGCTTCTGATTGGCTGATGAGACGTGTTTGCTACCAGCGGATCAGGTGCAGCGGAGCTCAGAGGGAAATTTCTCAATCTTTCCAGTATTCATGGAAAAACATGAATCCCAAAAAGCTGCAAAAAGATTGAAAATTTTCACAAAACAAAGATGTTTACAAGCATGTTGAAGGAGAAAATAAGTGAGAAGGTTCTGGCGGCGATACCAGCATGGCTTCTGATTGGCTGGCAGTGAAAGGAGTCCTGTCCGCCTCGCCGCTCCAGCAGAACATCTCAGCTGTTAATAAAACATCGTCGCTGCAAAGTGAACGGTTCTGCAGTGAAAGGAGTTTATCTGTGCTCCTCACAGAGCTACTCCGCTGCTGCGGCGTTTTAATCGCACTGAAAACTGCAGGAATTTTAAATTACTCCACGGTTAATGGAATATTTATACTTCCACCACGTTTGTGTCGGCGTTCCCCGGAAAGGAACGGGAAAATATTTATAAAAAAGAGTCTGAATTTATGGTGAACATGAAGGAGTGTGTGTTTCCGTCCTGAACGGAGAAAAAACGCAGCCCGTCTCGTCTCCGTGGGAACCGGAAGGTTTGGAACCAATGCAGACCGCTTCTACGCTGAAGATTTTCTGCTTTATGTCTCAGATGGAGGAACTGGTTTCCATGTTGATATAAGACCAGTAAACTACGACTTCTGGTCTGTCAGGGACTCCGAAGAACCCTGATCCCAAACACCGCAGAACCCTGATCCCAGCCATCACAGAACCCTGATCCAAACCATCACAGAACCATGATCCAAACTATCACAGAACCCTGATCCCAACCATCACAGAACCCTGATCCAAACCATCACAGAACCCTGATCCCAACCATCACAGAACCCTGATCCCAACCATCACAGAACCCTGATCCCAACCATCACAGAACCCTGATCCAAACCATCACAGAACCCTGATTCCAACCATCACAGAACCCTGATCCCAACCATCACAGAACCCTGATCCCAACCATCACAGAACCCTGATCCAAACCATCAAAGAACCCTGATCCCAACCATCACAGAACCCTGATCCAAACCATCGCAGAACCCTGATCCAAACCATCACAGAACCCTGATCCAAACCATCACAGAACCCTGATCCCAACCATTGCAGAACCCTGATCCAAACTATTACAGAACCCTGATCCCAACCATCACAGAACCCTGATCCCAACCACCGCAGAACCCTGACCCCAACCATCACAGAACCCTGATCCCAACCACTACAGAACCCTGATCCAAACCATCACAGAACCCTGATCCCAACCATCACAGAACCCTGATCCAAACCATCACAGAACCCTGATCCCAACCATTGCAGAACCCTGATCCAAACCATCACAGAACCCTGATCCCAACCATTGCAGAACCCTGATCCAAACTATTACAGAACTCTGATCCTAGTCCAGGTCTGTGACGGTCCAGGTCTGATCCTAGTCCAGGTCTGATCCCAGTCCATCCCAGAAGCCTCCCAGTCCAGAGAAGCTGACTCTGGACCTCATGATCTCTGGACCAGGTTAACATGCAGCTTCTTTTGTCTGTTAACGTAGCGCTGGATGAAGGTTTCCATGGTAACCCCATCCCATGGTTCCATCAGCTGGTGATGGTTATGGTTCTGGAGGATCAGAGGTCACCACGTCCAGCTTAGACCAGTTTGCCTGAATCAGTTTCTGCCCTGTAGAGCAGAAACATGAAGTCTTCTCCGAGGAACTTGTCCACTGATCGTCCTTCATTTCCTCCCGTTTGATGACAAGAGGAGATCTTAAAAGTTTTTACGTCTTAATCTGCCACAATCCCACGCTGCAGGTTCTAAAAGTCAGACTCCTGACAGGATTACCAGACCGAACACAAAGTTTCCTGCTCAGCACGCTGCAAAGAAAGCTGGTCCTTCAGCCGGCTGGGCCGCCATGTTGGCGTCGCCTTCCTGGTGGTTTTCCCTCCTTAAAACAAAACTCACCTCAGCTCCGTCATCGTGAGTCTGGAGCCATTAAGACATCAATATTTGCAGAGACTGAATGCATTTATTCTGTCTTAATGTCTCTGAGCATTAAATCAGGCTGAGCTGCATTCAGGAGCCTGTTTCTGTCTTCCACCTGAGAGAACAGCGTCTCCCTCTCCAAGCTGTCTTTCATTCACACTGGTGCAAATCACAGCAAACTACCGAGCTCTGCACGCTCAAGTTGCAAAGAGTCTTTTCATCTCAACTTTATTTATAAAGTTCTTTCACACAACGCCAGCTGCAGCAAAGTGCTGAACAGTGAAGACATGCAGGGAGATTAGAACAATAGAAGGGAATAAAAGATAAAACAATAAAACAATCAAAAGTAAAAGAAATTAAAACATTAAAACAAAAACAATAAAGCAGTACATCAGAGAGAATAGAAAAGTCTCAAACTGGCGTGTTTTATAAGTTGGCAGTGATGTGGTTTCTCTAATCTGTAGCGGCAGAGAATTCCACAGTTTTGTGTTTCACCGCTGAACAAAGTTAATCGGCTGGCGAGCAGAGATGGTGACGGGCTCGTGTTGGAGCGGAGGTGTTCATACATGTTAGCCCGGCGGAGTGGGGGAACTGGAGGAGTTGTGATGGTGGGAAGAGTCCCAGCTGCAGGCTGCAGCGTCAGGTTAATGATGCTGATCCCTGGACGCTGCTGGAATGGTGCCGTCTCATGAAAACTGTCAATCATTCAGCAAAGCTGCAAAATTCACGCCAAGCTGCGAGATTGCATCAGAGCGGTCGGCACGTGTGTGAAGTCGTGTAAATACGTCACTTTGTGTCCGTGCAGAAGCATCACGTGTTTGTGTCGGCTCACAGACGCTGTATTCATAGACCGTATATGAACGATGGACGGAGCCTTCGGTGGTTTAAAGTGAAGCCGATGCAGAAGTGCATAAAAGTGCAGTTCCCCCTTCATCCACTAGGGGCTGCAAAACAGAGCAAATCCCCATAGACTCCCATGTTAAAAAGACCAACTTCACAGCAGAAATAAACATGTTTACAGCAGAAATAAACATATTTATAGCAGAAATAAACATGTTTACAGCAGAAATAAACATGTTTACAGCAGAAATAAACATGTTTACAGCAGAAATAAACATGTTTATAGCAGAAATAAACACGTTTACAGCCTGGTTCAAAAATACATTTTAGGTTTAATAGGTCAGGTTTACCTTCATGACAACTGTGGGGGGAGTGAATATTTTCTAACTCCCCCGTTTAAAAGTAATTTAATCGCGAAGTTCGGCATATTTAGGGGCGTGTCCTTTTGATTGACAGGTACCCAATCTCCCGCTTCAAGTTAGAAGAACGTAGACCGTTTTTAGCCGGTTAACAAAGTGACTTAGCTTTAGCCCGCTTACCTACGTTAGCTGGTTAGCTCCTGTTATATCCGGGTTAGCTCCGTTAGCTCTTAGCTACAGAAAGCTCGGACTTCTGTCGATGTCAATCATCCACCATGACGCTCACAGCCCCCCTCTCAGCTCCACCTCTTTGCCCATATTTGTATTTTCCGGGTGAGACGACGCGCATGCCCCTGCCAAGATGGTGATGGTAGGAACCGCCCACCGAGCTTCAATTCAGCTTTTCAGAAACCTACGGGTGACGTCACGGAGGCTCCACCCATCTTTTATATACATTCTATGGCTGTAATCCATCCATCTTCTTCCTGTCGGGTCCGTCGGCCTGCAGCGAGGCAGCAGCTCAAAGTGCTGCAACGCTGCAGGAAGCTTTAAAAACTCACGTTTTTATTACAGAAGTATGTTGTTTTATTGCACTGATTTTACGCAGAGCGCTTTGTGATTTTTATCCGTGAAAAGTACTAAAGTAAAAGTAACTTTACTGCATTTCTTCCTTTCAAAACAAATGAAAGAATTTAAGCGAAAAAGCTAAAATACGAAATGCATAAAGTGCAAACAGTTGGTTTAATAAAAGGCAGGAAACAGATTTTGTCCTTGTTTTTTTTGTTTAATGTTTTTATCTGTGGCATTGTTTTATATTTTATCGTTTTAAATTTCATTGTTTTATTGTTTTCTGTTTTATTGTTTTCTGTTTTAATATGTTAATCATTTTATGTTTAGCACTTTGTTCAGCAGTCGCTTTCAGAAAGTGCTCTATAAATAAAGCTTGGCTTGCATGGTGTGTGAAGGAGAAAACGTGGTGTCGTTTCTAAATGATGACTTTAATGTAATTTGCAGAAATTGTTTTAGTTTGTGAAGCACGTTGTGTTGCTTTATAAATAAAGTTTGATTTCAGAGATGTATTTCCTGAGCTGGAAATAAACACAACTTGGGGATGGCGTTCTCCTCAGACGTCCACGCAGCGGCGCTTCGTAGCGCCATTCTGAACTGATATAATCAGGTCCTCAGGAGCCTCCGCGCTTCATGTTTTAGATGTGTTCCTACTCCAACACGCCTGATTCAGGTTAAGACTGGATTATCCAATGATAAACCAAATGTACATAAAAGCCAGACAGTTACACCACAGTCTCCAGTGTATTTCTACTGGTACCACTGGCTGAGAGATGTCAGAAATGTTGTTTCACAGAGTTTCATTCACAATTTTCACGATGTTGCGGTGGGGAAGGGGGCCCTGGAACACTCTGGGCCCAGGGACCTGTGCACATTTAATCCAGCCCTGATTCAGGTTAATCACTTCAGCTTTTATTAAATACATTTCTGTGGAACAAACTTATAAAATCTGTTTATTGAGCAGGTATGAAACCATAAAGCCTTTTTTTGGCAGGATTTTTCACTTCACACCTAAAATGATGTTCTGAGTGAAAATGACTCCTCGGTGTGAACATATGCTAGTTGTCACCCAGACATGCGGGAGGGATCGCTGCTACAGATGCCGCCGTCTCAGAGTTTATTTAGGCAGAATCTACGCCTTAAACCTCCCACTCTGCTGCGAACGGAGCGCCATCTCTGTTTTCCTTTTGGTGAAGGAAAGAGTTCACTGCGAGGCCAAACAACCTTACAAACGAGCGCTTTAAATATGTGCCAACATAAACTGGATACGTCAGCAAAGATGGAGACACAGGTAAAGCAGAACACCCTGAATGTTTATGCAGCATCAACAAGGATGGAGAAAATATCCTGAAATAGTTTTTCACCTTGTGGCCATTTATTTACCACAATAAACGACTTCTAATCAATCATTCATTTCCATCAGCGTTAGCTAGTTGCTAATGTCTGCGCTAAGTTATAACATTAGAAAACGTTTCATTTCTTCCAGCTTATAGAAGACAAATGCATAAAAATGTCCCCAGTCCAGGCAAGTGAGACGATTAAAAAAAAAAAAAAAAAAAAAAAGAATAATCTTAGTTTTTCATCAGTGTGTTGCCATTCAGTTGTCATGGCGACTAGTCGCTTCCTCTGATGTAGCAACTTCTGACGGCGTATCACTACCTTCCTACCACCTTACCAGCCTTTTGCTCTTGTGTCTTGCTTTCCGTTCATGCTCTTGCATCGTGCTCTTGCATCATGCTCTTGCATCATGCTCTTGCATCGTGCTCTTGCATCATGCTCTTGCATCGTGCTCTTGCATCGTGCTCTTGCATCATGTTCTTGCATCGTGCTCTTGCATCATGCTCTTGCGTCAAGTTCTTGCATCGTGCTCTTGCAGCATGCTCTTGCATCGTGCTCTTGCATCATGCTCTTGCATCGTGCTCTTGCATCATGCTCTTGCATCGTGCTCTTGCATCGTGCTTTCGGTGACCAGATTGTGCTCTTGTGTCGTGTTTTCAGTTTGTGCTCTTGCATTGTGCTCTTGCATCATGCTCTTGCATTGTGCTCTTGCATCGTGCTCTTGCATCGTGCTCTTGCATTGTGCTCTTTCATCGTGCTCTTGCATTGTGCTCTTGCATCATGCTCTTGCATCGTGCTCTTGCATCGTGCTCTTGCATTGTGCTCTTTCATCGTGCTCTTGCATCGTGCTCTTGCATCGTGCTCTTGCATCGTGCTTTCGGTGACCAGATTGTGCTCTTGTGTCGTGTTTTCAGTTTGTGCTCTTGCATCGTGCTCTTGCATCATGCTCTTGCGTCAAGTTCTTGCAGCGTGCTCTTGCAGCGTGCTCTTGCATCGTGCTCTTGCATCGTGCTCTTGCATCGTGCTCTTGCATCATGCTCTTGCATCGTGCTCTTGCATCGTGCTTTCGGTGACCAGATTGTGCTCTTGTGTCGTGTTTTCAGTTTGTGCTCTTGCATCGTGCTCTTGCATCGTGCTCTTGCATTGTGCTCTTTCATCGTGCTCTTGCATTGTGCTCTTGCATCATGCTCTTGCATCGTGCTCTTGCATCGTGCTCTTGCATTGTGCTCTTTCATCGTGCTCTTGCATCGTGCTCTTGCATCGTGCTCTTGCATCGTGCTCTTGCATCGTGCTTTCGGTGACCAGATTGTGCTCTTGTGTCGTGTTTTCAGTTTGTGCTCTTGCATCGTGCTCTTGCATCATGCTCTTGCGTCAAGTTCTTGCATCGTGCTCTTGCAGCGTGCTCTTGATTCGTGCTCTTGCATCGTGCTCTTGCATCGTGCTCTTGCATCATGCTCTTGCATCGTGCTCTTGCATCGTGCTTTCGGTGACCAGATTGTGCTCTTGTGTCGTGTTTTCAGTTTGTGCTCTTGCATCGTGCTCTTGTATCGTGCTTTCGGTGACCAGATTGTGCTCTTGTGTCGTGTTTTCAGTTTGTGCTCTTGCATCATGCTCTTGCATCGTGCTCTTGTGTTCATCCTAATATACAAACAAGGAAACATCCTGGTGCGCATCAGACCTCGAGGCTGATCCGGATTAATTCAGGTTCTTCTGGTTCAGTTCATGAAATCTTTGCTGACTGGTTGTACGGCCATGCAACACTGACAAAGGTTGAATTTTTCAACTTTCCTGTTGCGTCGTAAACCCCGTGTGCACGTCTACGTGAACGTGAAATGCCTGGATGTTGCCCGGCTGGAGGAGGTCAGTGTGCATCATTTCCGTAGGAAGTGAATGAAGCAGAGCGACATCGCCTCCTGTATGTGATGGATGACATGGGTCATCCTGCTTCCGTCTTTTAAATGCAAAGTTGGAGTTTGATAACTACGGAAGGGGAAGGGGGTAAAAAAGAGAGTTATTGCATTAGATTTCTGTCTCAATGAGTCCATTAAAAAAGTCCTCCAGTATTTAGGTTTTCTCTCAGCCGTGTCTCCATTTGTCTCCTTGTTTGTTTGGGTAGATTTTACTGCAGCACGTCCACATTGGCTGGATCAATAAACACAATGTGAGCAGGTTTAGGAACAGACGTCCATGTGGAAACACTTCTGTTAACACACACTCTGCATGACACTCGCTCAGAGTGCGGTTATAATTGGCCACATGCTGATTGGAAAAGTATTGAGGGAAATTATACGTATTACAGCATGAAGTCCGCAGCAGGAAGCTGAAACAAAAATGTGCAAAATGATCAAGTGAACCATAAGAAGCTGCTCAAAAGTAACGTTAAAACCTGTCAGGTTTCACCCATCAGCATATAATCAGACACAATTTAGTCTTTTCACTTTCCCTTACATGAAATCTCTAAAACACTTCAAGCAAACATGGTGAAGTGTTAAAATGCTGCAGGGCGGAAAAACGGAGCCATCATCAGTGGAAGTAGGCTGAGGCGGCGTGGTGTGTAGTCGGGAAACGGCGTCCAGGTGTGTGGGATGATGTCACGGCGAGCTGAGAAGCGTCTCAGCTGATGTGTCCCTGCATGAAGCCTCGGCGTGGAGAACTGGACCGTTCAGCTGGATCTTTGTCTCCTAACTGCTGGGCCGCCTCGTACGCTGCCGTGTGGTGAGAAGAAGCCATCAGATGCTTTCAGAGAGATTCTCTCCTCGCCATCGAGCAGGTTTCTGTTCTCTGGAGAAAAGGAATTTACTTCCACACTTTCAGGAAAACTCGCAGCTTGTTTTCTGAAGCAGTCGTCCGCGTAGACGCCTGACCTGCTGCCGGTCTGATCGCCGTAACGGCAGGAAATTTGGCGTCCTGAAACCCTCCCTGGATCTGGTGCTGCTTGTCGTGAGACATCATGACAACTGTGTGACGCTCCGTTTAGATGTGGAGCAAAATCTGAGGAATATTTCCAACAGCTTGTTTAATCTGTCGCATCAAGACGTTCTGGAGGAACGAGGAGTCCGACCCGGTGCTGGACCTGATAAAACGATAAAAGATGATCTGCGCTGAAATGTCTTCTCTAGATCCGCTTTACAGGATCAGGTTCAACAGTTTGGGATGAAACTTTGGGAGTTGCAACGATGATGGCGGCTTCCACTTTTCACATCCCACTTTGACTGTAAGCACATTTACTTCCTTTTTAACACGGCAGTCTCTGCGCAGCGACTCCGTTTTGGAGCCCCTAGTGGACGGAGGGGGAACGGCGGTGTTTGGCTTCACCTTTAACCGCCGCAGGAACATCGGCGAGGTTGGCGCCGTGGAGTGGATCCATGCGACAGGACGGCCGCTTCGATGAACTCCGCTCCGTTCAGGTTTTTATCTTATTTGGAACAAATTCAGAATTTTGTGGAGAAATCAGAAAAAGTCATTTTTACATCTTTATAAGTGAAATGATTCAAATTGGAAGAATATTCAGAAATATTGTTGAAAAAGGCGTAAAATCGGAGAGAAGTCCGGTTAAATGTGGACTCCGGAAGCGGTGACTGATGATGGGTTGCAGGTTTCCTCTGCTGAAACATAAATCACGTTGACGTGGAGCCGTTTGATCTGTTGGCGTCTTTCTGCTGCTGCGGGTCGTTCGCTCGCCTACAGCATAACCTAATGAAGCAAAGCGGTCTTGGTGCAGCCGTGGTTGGTCCTCCGGGACGTTCCTGGAGCAGATTGTAGAAGCTGAGTTCAGAACGGATGAGGAGAAACTAATAAACTAACATGTCGGCTCTTTGGGGCTCTCCAAAGCAACAGAAGGTGTGTTAATGGGAGCAGAGGGAATTCTGGCCGCGTAATGAACTGCTTGAGTTTATGAAAGTCTGACCTTTCTTTCTGCCCCCCCCCAGCTGAATCCGCCAGGCCTGCTGACTATGCCCCGGAGCCCCACCTCCAGTGAGGATGAGATGGCCCAGAGCTTTTCCGACTACTCAGACGACTGTGCCTCTGACAGCTCCCATGAAGAAACCATCTACGAGACCATAAGGGCGACCGCAGAGACCTCGCAGAACCACATGGACGACATTCACACCAACTCGCTGGTCATCCGAGTCCTCATCCCTGACCTGCAGCAGACGGTGAGGGACCAGACGAGCTGTTAACACCGAGTGCTGATAGTTTCCCTTGTTGTTCAGGCCTCCTGGGTTTGACACCTTCCAGCATGAAAGCTTTTATTGTTGCTCCACAGCGAGCTGCAGCACGGCGCGGGGCTGCTAATGTAGCTGCTGGAGGGGCCGCTCGGCCTGCGGGCCCCTGCAGCATTTCACAGCCAGGTTATGGATTAAACTAACAGGTGTATTAAACATGTCTGCAAAGTGGAGCACGAGAAGAAAACATGCAGCCGGCAACAATCAGAGAACGTTGCAGCTTTTCTGCATTTTACCTGCACGCTCCGCTTGTCAGGATGTGCACATCCAGCTGGATGTGTTTGCTATGGAAAATTATTATGACTTTTTTTTATTTTTACTTTAGTTGTTAAATTAGTAGATGTTTAAGAGTTTGTTTCTGGCTGCCACAAACGATTAGTTTGTGGCAGCCAGGTAGTCTTCTTTTTTTCTTTTTACTGTTTTAAATTAATTTAATTTTATTCAATTTAATTTAATTTAATTTAATTTATTTAATTTATTAATGTTTTATTTTATTTATTATTTTTTATTTTATTTTATTTATTATTTTATTTTATGCTTTTTTTATTTTATTCTATTTTATTTTATTTATTTATTAAATTTTTTTTATTTATAATTTTTTTATTCTATTTTATTTTGTTTTATTTCCTTTCATTTTCTTTTATTTTATTCCAAATGGTGGAAATGAGGCTGATGAGGATGTTTTATTTGGGAAAAAGTTTGCTTCAGATGAGCCCGACAGACAGACATTTCTCCCAGCAGAGTCCACCAGTAGCTGATAAGATCATCGTATCGTGGCTGAACTGAAAGTCTACGTAAAACATTCACTTCCAGAGACACGTCTGTTCTACTTTTATCATCCTCTGCTGTAAATCCCAACATCAGCACCTGGAAGTCAGCCGTGTGTAACGACAGAACGTGTGTGTGGTTTATTAATATGGAGTGTGGGAATAGTGCATGCTCCATTTACAAACCAGCTGCATTTATCACCTGCCCACTGTGCTTTTAATGAATCCCCCAGTGGGCTGCTTCATTGCAGTGGGATTACAATGTGGTGCATTGTTCCTCTGCAGCTCCGCCGGCTGCTCATACAGTCGCAGCTTACTGTGAAATCTGGCGAAGTTGGTCTTGCTAACCCAGAGATGAACTCCTAATTCCTGCCGTATGGTTGTAACTGAAGCATATGACGAGTTTTTAAGTTCATGTCCTCTGAGCTCTCGCACATTTACGCACTAATGCTCCTGACTGCACAGCCGTCATGAGCACGCAGAGCCGCGACTTGATCACATGATCGAGTCACACGGTCCAGTTGGAAATGAAACTCGGCTGAATAATTCAGAATCACAGAATCCAGAAACACACTGAGCTTCTGAGGCGGCCTCCAACTCCAGCTTTGATCTGCAGCTACTGAGCGCCTTCACCCAGCATCCATGGACCGCCGTGCACGCTCACCGTGCACAGTTAGGAATCAGCAGTAAGGTTAAAATGCTTTTCCTGATATTTCCATCATTGGGGATGGATCCATCGATCCCTACGGCTTTCCTCTGCTGCTTCTCCATGATCACTATGTCCGCTTGGTTGGCCACCACCATTTTATCTGTCTGGATCTGGAATACCCAGAGGATCTTAGTCCTCTCATTCTCCACCACCTTGGGGGGAGTTTCCCACTGGGACTGAGGGGTCTCCAGTCCATATTCTACACAGATGTTCCTGTACACTATGCCGGCTACTTGGTTATGACGCTCCATGTATTCTTTGCCTGCCAGTGTCTTGTACCCTGCTGTGAGGTGCTGGATCGTTTCAGGGGCTCCTTTGCATAGTCTGCACCTGGGATCCTGCCTGGTCTGGTAGACCTGGACCTCGATCGCTCTGCTGTATATGTATATATATGTATATCTATCTATCTATCTATCTATCTATCTATCTATCTATCTATCTATCTATCTATCTATCTATCTATCTATATATATATATATATATATATATATATATAAAAATATATATACATATATATATATATATATATATATATATATATATATATATATATATATATATATATATATATATATAATATATATATATATATTTATATATATATAATATATGTGTGTGTGTGTACATATATGTGTATATATGCAGCAGAAATGGACAGAACGGGTCTTTTACATGAGAGAATTTAGCTTTAAAGCTGAAAGTTGCTTCTCTGGACATGTTTAAGGTCATTTGTTTTTTTTTAACTACTGTTGAAGTTAATGAAGTTAACATGTAACATGTTGTACTTTAGGTGCAGCTTGAAGCTCTTTGGTGACCTTTAATCGACGAACACTTCAGTTTTGTTTTTGTTTAACTGAAGAAAGTTTAGGTGCATCCAGTCATTGATCTCCTCGTTGCATCAAGGACCTCGGCCTCCTGGCGACATTGTGACATAAATCTGCGCGTCGTCTGCGTAGCTATGGTATCTAATGCATGACGTATGCCATGGGAGCATGTAGACGTGAACCAGAAAGGACCCCAGGATGGAACCTTGGGGAACTCCACATGCAATTTCAGCAGCTGGTTGTCGTCTTTTTCTGTTGTGGTTTTAATTATATCAGGGAATTATTTTTTTTATGAATTATAAATGTATTTACCTCAAAATAAAGAATAATACTTGACTGTCCAGGGGTGACTTATATCCACAAATCATTTCATTTAAGCTCTTTGTTGGTACGGCAGATGAATTCAACATCACTTTGTTGCCTTAAATGTAAAGAGAAAGTTGAAAACAGTGAGACATCTGGGCAAAGTTTATGGGACAGCAGGCAACAACGGACTTCCAGCTGAGACGGTAAGAACAGATAGAGGTGCAAACACAGAACAATTCCATCTTTATGCAGATTAGTTTTTAACACTGTTGGTGTAAATTTTTCTCTATGAGAAGGCGTCTGTGAAGTCTTGGATGTATTTATGATTATTATAATCCACAAGCTTCTCTTACATTAAAACGTTCCTCCAGGATTCATGAAGCTTGACATTCTGACAGGAAGCAGATTCCAGGTGTAAACGTTTACGATGCTGAACTCCATCCAGACAGAAAGATTCAGGTGGAACAGAAAGAAGACCTCATGCTCATTTCAGTGCATCTTTGTTAAACTAAGGTTTGGATGAAGACTGATGTTAAAGCTGGGGTGGGTCATGTTGCTCAGAGACATGTTCCTCTTGGTGAAGTGGTTCCTCGTCCTGATAGTAGTCTATACATTCTGTAATCATGAACAATAAGAAATATAGTTAGACCCCTCAGTTTACTGTAAATCTGTAAAAACCTACCCTAGCTTTAACAGGACACCAGACTGAATTGTCTTCGTTATGACAAACTGCTGTTAGCCATTAGATTTTAGAGCTGTCTATGTGTGTGGTTGCAGCTTTTTGTCCGGAACATTCCACTTTCAGTTATTTGTTTCAGTGGATTGATCCCTCTTCCAGGAACTGCTCTCATCCACGTGCACGTGAACCACATATGCAAACATGCGTTTTCGGAACATTTTTATTTGATCCACATGTGAAAAACATACAAATCACATGTAACTTTTTACCCCGAAGTACTAAACTATCTTTCTGTGTTTTGATATGAAAACAGTTTCTGGAACAGGAATCCATACAGCATCAAAACTGAAATATTGATACGGTATGGAAGGAGAGTACAGGAGCCACAAGTGGCCATAAAAGCCATATTTCAGTGCTGTTATGTCAACAATAGCAGAGCTTGGTTTTGCATTCCAACTCCACAGTTTTTCCTGTTGACTGAAGAAATCCTGGCTTTATTTTCTGGAGATAAGCTCTGTTTTCACATCGCTAAGCCTCTTCAAAATGGACTAAGTCAGCCATGTATCTGACACAAACCGTCAGATAAACCGATGAAACCGTCTGTGTTCGTCTTCTGCATTACGATAGTTTTTATATTAGTTATCATATTTGTTCCATCATCTGTCAACACGAACACTTTAAATTGTTGCAGCTTCTACAGTGGGAGTATTCTATGTGAGGTCGTCTTTAAGGCCGAGGAAGCAGCAACAAAAGGAGTAGGTGGATGTTTGCTACTGTAACAAACCAGCAAGCAGACTGAAGCTCCCAGTTCTGGTCCAAACAGCCCCATCAGATGCCAGACATCTGCTTCTGTAAACCTTCACCTCTTCTTCCCCTCCCTCTTCATCTCGGTCTGCTCCACGCCAGGCGAGAGGATTAGCTAGGCAGAGTTCAGACTGTTCATCCCTCAGACTTTGCTATCACCTGCTGAGCAGGACGTCCAGCTGGAAACACTCTGACGCTTCCTGGACGCTGCAGCCAGCAGCAATAATCCCTCTTATTCAGGCAAAGCCAGATATCCTGCATTGTTTTGTTTGTTTGTTTGTATTAGAAAGGTTGTGTCAGTTACATCCTCGGTGTGTGTGCTGCGCCCCAGTTTAGCAGCGAACCTTATTTCTGCTAACTGGGACGGCGTTTGCTATTCTTATTGGACGCCGTGTTGGAAGTCAAAAGGTGATGACTGTGTTATCAGAGGAGTATTTCATTTGTCATCATATTCTAATCAACTCGTCTTTCTCCAGAAATGCATGCGGTTCAACCCCGATGCAACAGTCTGGGTTGCCAAGCAACGAATCCTGTGCACGCTCAATCAGACCCTGAAAGATGTGCTGAACTATGGGCTGTTCCAGCCGGCGAGCAACGGCCGGGATGGCAAGTTCCTGGACGAGGAGCGCATCCTTCGAGAGTATCCTCAGCCAATCAGCAAGGGAGTCCCGTGTTTGGAGGTAAACTATCAGACTCTTATGAAAATGTGCATGAATGAAACTGCAGTAGATGAGCATGATGACACGGTGTTTGTTAACGTGGCATTTCCAGGCCAGCGCAGAAACATAGTCCTTTAGGGTCTTCCCTAGAGACTCCTCCTGGTGGGTCGTGCCCAGAAAAGCACCCCAACTCAGGGAGGAGTCCAGGTGACACCATAAGCAGATGCCCGGGCCGCCTTATCCGACTCCTCTCGATGAGGAGCATCAGTTCTACTCCAAGCTCCTCCCTGATGACTCAGCTCCTCACCCTGATCCTGCAGGAGAGCCCAGACTCCTTGAGGAAACTCAGTTTGTATTCAGGATCTTTTATTTCTGTCACTATGCACGGCTGATGGAAGGAACATGGATCAACTTGTAAATCAAGAGTTTCAGCTTCCATTTAAGCTCCTTCTTCACCACTAAGATGCAACCTCCAGCAGTTAAAGTGAAGCCAAAGTGCATAAAACTGCAGATCCCCCTTCATCCGCTAGGGGCTCCAAAACAGAGCAAATCCCCATAGACTCCCATGTTAAAAAGACCAACTTCACAGCAAAAATAAACATGTTTACAGCAAAAATAAACATGTTTACAGCAGGAATAAACATGTTTACAGCAGAAATAAACATGTTTACAGCCTGGTTCAAAAATACATTTTAAGTTTAATAGGTCAGGTTTACCTTCATGACAACTGTGGGGGGAGTGAATTTTTTTCTAACTCGCCCGTTTAAAAGTCATTTAATCTCAAAATTCTGCATATTTAGGGGCGTGTCCTTTTGATTGACAGGTACCCGATGTCCCGCTTCAAGCAAGAACGTAGAACAACCGCGGTTTTTGGACGGTTAACAACGTGACTTAGCTTTAGCTTAACTTAGCATGTTAGCTGGTTAGCTTGGTTAGCTCCAGGTTAGCTCGGTTAGCTCTTAGCTACAGAAAGCTCGGAGTTCGCTCGATGTCAATCATCCACCATGAAGCTCACAGCCCCCCTCTCAGCTCCACCTCTTTGCCCATATTTGTATTTTCCAGGAGAGACGACGCGCATGCCCCTGCCAAGATGGTGATGGTAGGAACCGCCCAATGAGCTTCATTTCAGCTCTTCAGAAACCTACGTGCGACGTCACGGAGGCTTCTCCCATGTTTTTATATACAGTCTATGTTCAGCACGACAGACTGATGCAGTCTTCCTTGCTGTAAAAGTCAATCTCTTGCTCCTCAGATCCAAAGATACAAAGATAATTGAAGTCCTGCACTTGGGCAGAACCTCATTCCCGACCTGAAGAGACCACTCCACCATTTCCTGGCCGAGGACCAAGATGCTGGATTTTGAAATTTTGATCTCACATGTAATCATTCCAAAACACGTTTTTCTTGTTTTTTCTGTAAGGGTGTAGACTGGTTCAGCAACTCCTGTGGCTAGACCATGAAGAGGGTTTAGAACTGGTCCACAGTTTCACAAGCAGGACCAGAAAGCACACTGATCGTCCTCAACCCTATGTCCAACAGACCCTCGTCCCCAGAGTAGACCTCACCATCGCTGAACTCAGTGGACATTTAATTTAATTTAGAATCTTCCTAAAAGTGTCGCTTGATGGACAAAATGGAGGCAATTTCAGCATTTCACTGTTTCTTCCAGTCCAGATGTGGCGGGAATGAAAAGGGGCCTTTAAAGTGGAACTATTATGTGTGTTTCATGCTAAATTATTTTTATATCTGAGACCAGAAGGGCTGGGATTGATCAAGTTATTGTCCCAAATGGCTTTATTTACTTCAGACCGACCCTCTCCGTAGGCTGTCAGATCAGCCTGCGGGCAAAACGAGTGGATTGAGACTCTTCCGCATTAAGCCCCGCCTCCCGCCACTGCACTACATCGGGAGCGCGCACCGCAACTGCTTTCACCGTCATTGTAACGTCTCATAAACAGAAGGATTAGGCTAATATGAACTCAATAAAAAAAACCAAAATACAATGTCAACACATAGCATACAGCCCTACATGTTGGAACCTGAATCAGAGCCTGAAAACGAAGTGGAAAACAGCAACCCACAGCAACGAATGCAGCAGGATGTCTCTCTTTGGTAAACTCACCAGCCATCGTTGGAAATAACTTTATCCCACGTTTTCCACCCGCCTGATGTATTTGTACATGCCCTTGTTAACCAGTAGAAGGTAACCAATCACTGAACCTTATCCCCCGGGACGTCACAAGGATTTCCAAGTAGAAAAAACTCTCTAAAACCACGCGTTTTTTGTCGCCATGGAAACCGAATGGAGAGAGTGCTGGAACTCAAACTCAAACTCAAACATGCGTTTAGGTGATAAAAAACAGTGCCGTTCACATGTTTGATGAGGATTCAATACTGTAACACTGTAGGAAGCTCAGAAAACTCCAAATACCAGAATAGGAACCCTTTAAGTTCATAAAATGGGCCCAGATTGGATTTAATCTATGTAGATAATGCCCATCCAGACTTTAAAGAGAAATGTTGTTGTTTCCAGTAAACAATTTCTTCTTCTTAACAGTTTCGCTACAAGAGTCGAGTCTACAGGCAACCCAACATTGATGAGAAACAGATCGCTAAGCTGCATACAAAGGTAAGCACTTTCCCAACAAAGAAACTGTTTACAATAATGACTTTACTTTCATTTCAGCTTTATTTAACCAAGAAAAGCCTTGTTGATATGAAAAGCAAGTCTTTTTGTGGCATGTCCCAGCAGCAGCAGAGTTACAGTAATAGACCATCAGCACACAAAGCGACTCTTGTATGACCCTCATAAAGCCCCTTAGATCAAGAAGAACTTCTACAAAAAGATTTATCTGCATCAAAGTCCAGAATATTCTTAATAGCGTCCAGAGAGACCAAGTCAAAAAGCTTCCAGTCTTTTTGTAGCTCGTTTCAGATGAAGGGTGAAGCGCATATGAACCCTTGGGACCGATAATAAAAAAAAAACATCCTGCAAATGAAGATAATTGAGCCCTGAGCTGCTCTGGTGAAGGAAGTAGACCACAAGCAGCCTCGTGAATGAGAATAGCCCAATTTCTGAAGCCTCATTTATGCTAATTTTACAGATGTAAAGAGTTGCGTCCATTTCACGTGTAGTCATGATGTTAACATGGCGGTCACACAAAAAATCCCCTAGAGGGCAGCGTAGAGTGCAGCCTTCAGGTCTGAGTTCCATCGGTTTCCTTGGTAAAGTCAGATTGTTTGAAATGTTGCCAAATAGCTGTTACTGACTGACTGTCCATTTGCTCCTTCTAAACTAGGATAATGCTAGCTAACGCCACGCTTTCTGGGATGTGTTCTCCATTACTGATGCCATAAGGAATAAAAAGATCTTTTCATTAACACTGAAACTTTCGTCTCCATATCTGCATTCTGTAGCAGCCGAGCCGCTAGCAGCTAGCACATGATCTGCTAGCAGCTAGCTTGCTCTCTCTTTGTGTTTACCACAACAAACGTCCCGATGTGCAGGATATCGGTGATGAAGAAAAGTCACCATGGCAACATAATCAGAGCAGGGGTTTGCTCCCGATCAGTGCTGCCATCTGAGACTTTGTCGTTACATCATCCATCCTTCTTCTGTCGCTTATCCGGGGTCGGGTCGCGGGGGCAGCAGCCTAAGCAGGGAAGCCCAGACTTCCCTCTCCCCAGCCACATTTGCCAACTCTGCGGGGGGATCCCGAGGCGTTCCCAGTCCAGCTGAGAGATATAATCCCTCCAGCGTGTCCTGGGTCTTCCCCGGGATCTCCTCCCAGAGGGACGTGCCTGGAACACCTCACCAGGGAGGTCCAGGAGGCATCCTGACCAGATGCCCGAGCCACCCTCAACTGGTTCCTCTCGATGCGGAGGAGCAGCGGCTCTACTCTGATCTCCTCCCGGATGACTGATCTCCTCACCCTGTCTCTAAGGGCGAGCCCGGCCACCCTGCGGAGGAAACTCATTTCAGCCGCCTGTATACGAGATCTTGATGTTTCCGTAGCGACCCACAACATCGATGTGAATCAAAGTATCAGTGATAAAGGGCAGCCTTGGCAGAGTTCAACCCTCACTGGAAACAAATCCAACTTACTGCCGGCAAGCTCTGACACCTGTCGCACAGGGACCGGACAGCTCGTACAAGGGGGTCCGGTACCCCATACTCCCGGAGTACCCCCCACAGGAGCCCCCGGGGGACACGGTCGAACGCCTTCTCCAGGTCCACAAAACACATGTAGACTGGTTGGGCAAACTCCCATCCCCCCTCTAGGACCCCAAAGAGGGTATAGAGCTGATCCACTGTTCCGCGACCAGGACGAAAACCACACTGCTCCTCCTCAATCCGGGATTCTGATGGACGATGCTGCAGAGGCGTGTCAGCCAGGACAGCCCCACAGCATCCAGAGCCTTAAGGAACTCCAGGCGGATCTCATCCACCCCCGGGGCCTTGCCGCCAAGGAGCTTTTTAACCACCTCAGCGACTTCAGCCCTGGAGATAGGAGAGTCCACCCCGGGTCCCAGCTCTGCTTCCTCATTGGACATGTCAGTAGGAGGTCTTAGAAGTATTTATATTTAATGATAATTTTTTTATTTTGTAATTTTTTTTAATTGATGTTTTTTATTTATCTAATTTTTAAAGTGAAAGTATTAGTGTTAAAAAATGAATGAATAAATAAACAAATTTAATTTTTCAGCGACTTTTTTTTCCTCCAAAAGGAGAGTCAAGACAAATTTCGTGTTTTGTTTTTTTTTGTTTTTGTTTTTTTGTTTCTTTTTAATTTTATTTTCTTTTATTAGAAACGTTTGGAGGCTCACATGAAAACACGTATCTTTTACTTATTCTTAATAGGCAGCATCCTCAGTTACTAATATATGTACCAGTTTGAATATGCAAATTATTGCATATTCAAACTGGTGACATTATTTAGTGACTTTTAGGACAGCCAATAGCAGCTTTTCTTACTGAGGACTTGGCAGCACACACGCACATATAAAAATGTGAACCAGTGCGACAGAGGATCTTTCTGGAAAGATCTACCCAAATCAGTTTTTTCCTGGCCGACTGAGGACTTTTTGTTCTCTTCCTGTGTTCAGATGAAGAGGGGATCACTGCTAACAGGGAGAGAAACTGGCAGAGCTGGAGCATGAGGAGCTGGACAGCCTGACAAAGAAATCCAGGAATAAAAGATGTGACACTTCCGCCCACCTCAGTCTGACTGTCTGCTGGCTCTGCAAAGTGCTCCATGAGCCACCTCAGTGTGAAGCACAATGTTTTATACTGGATGCTTTTCAGCCGGAGCCTCCCGTCTTGCTACATCTCCGTCCTTTTTCTTACAAATTCAAATATAAACCTGAAACCAGAGAGTTTGGGCTTCTGTCTGTCCAACTGCTGCTCCAGTTCTGCGTCCAGGAGACGGGGACATGAAAGAAGCACGTCCTGTAAACATGGATCAGGAAGATGAATTCACTCGCTGAACCAAAACGTTGTTAATGAGCGAAGAGCAGTTCCTGTGCGGCACGCCGTTTCTGGGTGAACTGATCCGGTTTGACGTGATTTCTGAATGATAGTTTCCAGCAAAGAGGCAGCGAGGAAGATGATGTCCTCCCAAGCACAGCTGACAAAGCCTGGATACACACACACACACACACACACACATACTGGGAACGTAGCAGCTACATTACATTAAACACAGGAGGCCAGACACACCAACCCTCGACATTTCCAGATATTGAACTGGCTGTGAGTCATCACGGCGAAGATTTAAACGGCTTCGTCTCGGGTAAATATCGCCTGCATTCAGTCACTTCCACATATTTTGGCTTCGGTAATGCTTATAGTAACAATAAAACGACTTTTACAGCCAAACATTCAGATTCATTGTTTTAAAAGATGAAGCATTGTTGCAGTCGTGGTCTGCTTCCAGTCAATCAGCCATAAATCCAAAAAGCTACAGGATCCTGTTGATGTATAATTACCTCATGTGTAATAAGTAAAATAAAATGGATGAGTAATATTTCTTTTCTTGAAGTACTTGTGTTAAATATAGTCATTAAAGTAATAGTTTTTATAAAGTGGTTTCCTTTTCTGAAGCCGGATTTGTGACTCAGGAACAACAAACATGATGGAAAACAGAGATTTTAAACAAAGTCACTGTGCGCATCGACATGTCAGAGGAACATGATGCAAGTTCAGCTTTTTAATAAAACAAACCACCTCTGAACATCATGTGTTCTGGTAAACCCTCATTCCTGTTGCGTTCCCACATCTGTCTTTTCTGCTTTTAGGACGAAGCTGAAGACTCGGCTCAGTTTAACTCTGTTGGTCAGAGGAGCAGGAGAAGTTTGCAACAAATATTACAGGGTTTATTTTAGGGATGGGAAAATCAAATCGAAAAACTGAAAATCTGGATTTTTTTTGCTTCACAATTTTAAAATGAATTTTTTGTTTAAAATATCTATTTTTTTCAAACAAATAAAATTAATCCATTAAAAAAAAAAATTGTAACTTTTATTGTTTTTATTGGTATTATTGTTTATTTTACCTGTCTTCTTGGCCATTATAGCAGCAGAATGATGATCTGGCTACCGTGTTGTTTGTTCCAAATTGAAATAAAGAAAAATGACGAGCAGAATAAAAAAGTTTTGTACATTTATTTTGTTTTTAATCTACAAAAATCAGCAATTTCGAAAAATTGTGAGAATTGCAATTTAAATCAAATCGGCGCCCAAAGAATCGGAATCGACTCGGGACAAAAGCGTGTCGTCACAGCCCTGATTTATTCCTTGTATATTTTAACATAAGAAATATTATGGGGTGGGAGAAAAGAAACCTGTAGCGCTACCTGGCAGCACCTGCGTCCAGCTGGACAGGCAGCAGTCCTGCCAGCAGTTTCCTACGTCGTCCTCTACTGTTTGATTTCATGCTTGTGTTGTTCTTACTCTCAGATGTACGTCGCTTTGGTTAAAGTGTGATGAATGTCTGTAGAATAGAATGGATTTGCTGCCACCTAGTTGTCTGGAGTCTGGACCAGAATGCTTGCAAGAGACCGAGTTGTTAAAACATGAGTCCCATGTGCCATGCTTGCCATGTTGCCCCGCCCCATCCACGAGGCCACGCCCCATTCAGGATGCCCCTCCCCCTAAACCATTTCTGATGCACTGATTTAGTTTTAAAGCGTGAGCTAGCTGTGAAATCCCTCTTCTATGGGTGGATGAGGAATTAAACATTCCTCCTCTTTTACCTCTGAATGTCTTTCTTTTCTGTCTTTTCTTCTGGTTCTTCTTTTTTCTCGCCGTTCTGCTTTCTCATCCTTCTTCTCATTTTCTGCCCTCCTTCAGGGAGCTGCTCTCCTGTCTATTTTTATCGTTTGGCCTGGAAAGACGGCAGACAGAGCCATTCCTCTTTACAATCGCTGCTCGTCCTTCAGTCCGCACCTGCCTTTCACTTCTCCTCTGTTCCACCTGAAATTCAGACATTTTTATCTACCAGTCTAATTTTTCACTGTCTCCTATAAGCTCATAGTTTCTATCCCCTTCAGACGTTTTTATTTCTGTTTCAGCCTCTGCAGGTGAACAATGCTTCACATTCTGACCTGTTCTCTCTGCATTGTCTCTGTCGCTGTGTGCAGGCCAATCTGAGGAAGTTCATGGACCTCGTTCAGCATAATCAAGTGGACAAAGTGGCCAAGATGCTGGAGAGAGGCTTGGATCCCAACTACCATGACAGCGATACTGGTGGTAAGACACCGCGCACGCCAAACACTCTTCTGATCAGCTGTTCTGTCTGAAGACCAGATGTTCTTAGTGGTCCAAGGGCTCGACTCACGACTCTGGGAGACAGAGTTTCTATAGCAGCCCCGAAATTCTAGAAAGATCTTCCTCTTTCTGTGAGATCTGCTACGACTTTAGGTGGTTTTAAGTCTCTTTTAAAAACTCATCTTTTAATACTGGCTTTTAACCTCGGAAAGCAGGACTATTAGCCCCCCCACCCCTTTTTTCTGTCACATATTGTCTATTTAACTGTTTTTTATTCAAGCTGTTAATGTTGATTTATGTTATTAAATTGTACAGCACTTTGGATACCTTGTGGTTTATGAAACGGCTTTATAAATAAAATTTTTATCGAATGAAATGATGAGAATCTCCCGTTCCACCTCATCACCATGAGAATCTCCCGTTCCACCTCATCACCATGAGAATCTCCCGTTCCACCTCATCACATGAGAATCTCCCGTTCCACCTCATCATGATGTGAATCTCCCGTTCCACCTCATCACCATGAGAATCTCCCGTTCCACCTCATCACCATGAGAACATCCTGTTCCACCTCATCACCATGAGAATCTCCCGTTCCACCTCATCACCATAAGAATCTCCCGTTCCACCTCATCACCATGAGAATATCCCGTTCCACCTCATCACCATGAGAATCTCCCGTTCCACCTCATCACCATAAGAATCTCCCGTTCCACCTCATCACCATGAGAATCTCCCGTTCCACCTCATCACCATGAGAACATCCCGTTCCACCTCATCACCATGAGAATATCCCGTTCCACCTCATCCCCATGAGAATCTCCCGTTCCACCTCATCACCATGAGAATCTCCCGTTCCACCTCATCACCATGAGAATCTCCCGTTCCACCTCATCACCATAAGAATCTCCCGTTCCACCTCATCACCATGAGAATCTCCCGTTCCACCTCATCACCATGAGACTCTCCCGTTCCACCTCATCACCATGAGAATCTCCCGTTCCACCTCATCACCATGAGAATCTCCCGTTCCACCTCATCACCATGAGAATCTCCCGTTCCACCTCATCACCATGAGAATCTCCCGTTCCACCTCTTCATGATGAAAATCTCCCGTTACACCACATCATGATGAGAATCTCCCGTTCCACCTCATCATGATGAAAATCTCCCGTTACACCACATCATGATGAGAATCTCCCGTTCCACCTCATCACCATGAGAATCTCTCCTTCCACCACATCATGATGAGAATCTCCCGTTCCACCTCATCACCATGAGAATCTCCCGTTCCACCTCATCACCATGAGAATCTCCCGTTCCACCTCATCACCATGAGAATCTCCCGTTCCACCTCATCACCATGAGAATCTCCCGTTCCACCTCATCACCATGAGAATCTCTCCTTCCACCTCATCACCATGAGAATCTCCCGTTCCACCTCATCACCATGAGAATATCCCGTTCCACCTCATCACCATGAGAATCTCCCGTTCCACCTCATCATGATGAGAATCTCCCGTTCCACCTCATCATGATGAGAATCTCTCGTTCCACCTCATCACCATGAGAATCTCCCGTTCCACCACATCATGATGAGAATCTCTCGTTCCACCTCATCACCATGAGAATCTCCCGTTCCACCACATCATGATGAGAATCTCCCGTTCCACCTCATCACCATGAGAATCTCCCGTTCCACCTCATCACCATGAGAATCTCTCCTTCCACCTCATCACCATGAGAATCTCTCGTTCCACCTCATCACCATGAGAATCTCCCATTCCACCTCATCACCATGAGAATCTCCCGTTCCGCCTCATCACCATGAGAATCTCCCGTTCCGCCTCATCACCATGAGAATCTCCCGTTCCGCCTCATCACCATGAGAATCTCCCGTTCCGCCTCATCACCATGAGAATCTCCCGTTCCGCCTCATCACCATGAGAATCTCCCGTTCCACCTCATCACCATGAGAATCTCCCGTTCCACCTCATCACATGAGAATCTCCCGTTCCACCTCATCATGATGTGAATCTCCCGTTCCACCTCATCACCATGAGAATCTCCCGTTCCACCTCATCACCATGAGAACATCCTGTTCCACCTCATCACCATGAGAATCTCCCATTCCACCTCATCACCATGAGAACATCCCGTTCCACCTCATCACCATGAGAATATCCCGTTCCACCTCATCCCCATGAGAATCTCCCGTTCCACCTCATCACCATGAGAATCTCCCGTTCCACCTCATCACCATGAGAATCTCCCGTTCCACCTCATCACCATGAGAATATCCCGTTCCACCTCATCCCCATGAGAATCTCCCGTTCCACCTCATCACCATGAGAATCTCCCGTTCCACCTCATCACCATGAGAATCTCCCGTTCCACCTCATCACCATGAGACTCTCCCGTTCCACCTCATCACCATGAGAATCTCCCGTTCCACCTCATCACCATGAGAATATCCCGTTCCACCTCATCACCATGAGAACATCCTGTTCCACCTCATCACCATGAGAATCTCCCGTTCCACCTCATCACCATGAGAACATCCCGTTCCACCTCATCACCATGAGAATATCCCGTTCCACCTCATCCCCATGAGAATCTCCCGTTCCACCTCATCACCATGAGAATCTCCCGTTCCACCTCATCACCATGAGAATCTCCCGTTCCACCTCATCACCATGAGACTCTCCCGTTCCACCTCATCACCATGAGAATCTCCCGTTCCACCTCATCACCATGAGAATCTCCCGTTCCACCTCATCACCATGAGAATCTCCCATTCCACCTCATCACCATGAGAATCTCCCGTTCCACCTCTTCATGATGAAAATCTCCCGTTACACCACATCATGATGAGAATCTCCCGTTCCACCTCATCATGATGAAAATCTCCCGTTACACCACATCATGATGAGAATCTCCCGTTCCACCTCATCACCATGAGAATCTCTCCTTCCACCACATCATGATGAGAATCTCCCGTTCCACCTCATCACCATGAGAATCTCCCGTTCCACCTCATCACCATGAGAATCTCCCGTTCCACCTCATCACCATGAGAATCTCTCCTTCCACCTCATCACCATGAGAATCTCCCGTTCCACCTCATCACCATGAGAATATCCCGTTCCACCTCATCACCATGAGAATCTCCCGTTCCACCTCATCATGATGAGAATCTCCCGTTCCACCTCATCATGATGAAAATCTCCCGTTACACCACATCATGATGAGAATCTCCCATTCCACCTCATCACCATGAGAATCTCTCGTTCCACCTCATCACCATGAGAATCTCCCGTTCCACCACATCATGATGAGAATCTCCCGTTCCACCTCATCACCATGAGAATCTCCCGTTCCACCTCATCACCATGAGAATCTCTCCTTCCACCTCATCACCATGAGAATCTCTCGTTCCACCTCATCACCATGAGAATCTCCCGTTCCACCTCATCACCATGAGAATCTCCTTCTCATCGCTGTAACACCATGAGATTTATCTGTATTGACACCTTAATGGAAAATAAACAAATAACAACCTGGCTGCTCCATATTTTTGAGGAAATTACCAAATAATAAAATGTAAAGATGGTCTATTGAGTTGAGATGTTTCACACAAATGAAAATATGAAGACTTTTCTCCAGCTCGACTCCTGCAGCCTGTATTTAACATCTCATCCAGGAACCCACTCTGGTTAAAGTTCTGTTTAACTCATCAGACTGTGAAGATGACAGAAATGTATATTTATGGCTACGTAATGAATATGTCAGCAGTGTGTCGGTGCTGCAACAGGTAGAGTTAAACGGACAGCTTGGCGTTCCTGCTGTTAGTCTGCAGACAGGAACCCGGCAGGTGAGCAGCTGATCAGCGGACTTCAGGTTGAAAAGTGAAACTCCAGGAAAGAAGCATCTGGTAACCGTCTGGCGGCCTGATAAACCTGACTCCCGACAGGTGCGACGAAGATGTCTGGGACAGCTGAAGCTCCGCCCACCTGCAGAACCCCACAGGAAAGCCCGCCCACCGCTCCACCTGCAGCTAATTTATGTCCTCAGCCAGCTGCTCTAATCCGTCGCCAACACAGTTCAGCGCTCTGCTGCACACGCACTGAATGACCAGTAGCAGGCGCTGATCAAACTGGTTTTATGATCAAACTGGTTTCATCGGCATGACAACCATGATATTTTCAGTTTTAACAAGCGACTATGATTATAATCATGTCAAATTCATTCACTCATACATGTGTCTTTTTCTTAATCAGTTCTAGATCATAGAACACTTTACAACACTTACAGAACAACCACATGTGCATTTAATCCACATGTGAGGAACATGATGCACATGTGTCAGCCATACTTCTGTTAAATATAGTTGAATGCACATGTAAACAACATGTGCAAAAAAAGTGTTTTTTGAAAGAGTTTCATGTGATCCACATGTGAAAAATGGGATTTACATGTAGTTGACTCATGTGAATCACCTGAAAAGCACTTCTGAAGCACATGCAGTTCACATGTGAATAAAAGCTAGGAAACCACATGTAGATTACATCTAGTTCACATGAGAACCACGTGTTCTATATAAATGATTATGTGATTATATGATATATATGATTCACTTGCTGATCACATGAAACTGTTCCAAAATCATTGTTCCACATGTGGTTCACATGTGTATATACATGTGAACCATATGTAGTTCACATGAGAACCATGTGAGAAAGACAATAAAATTGTTCCAAAATCATGTTTGCAAATGTTCTACACATGTGTATATACATGTGAAGCGCACATGTATATACACATGTACATACACATGTATATACACATGTACATACACATGTATATACAGGTGTATATACACATGTATATACAAGTGTATATACATGTGTATATACATGTGTATATACACCTGTATATACAGGTGTATATACATGTGTATATACACATGTACATACACATGTATATACAGGTGTATATACATGTGTATATACATGTGTATATACACCTGTATATACAGGTGTATATACATGTGTATATACATGTGTATATACACCTGTATATACAGGTGTATATACATGTGTATATACATGTGTATATACACCTGTATATACAGGTGTATATACATTTATATATACATCTAGTTCACATGAGAACATGAGGAAGATAATAAAATTGTTCCAAAATCATAGGTTTGCACATGTGCTTCACATGTGTATATGCATGTCTATATACAAGTGAAGCGCACATGTATATACACACGTGTATATACATGTTAAGCACATGTGTAAATACATGTGTATGTACATGTGAATCCCATGTGGAACGTGGGTTTACTCTCGGGTCACAGACGGCGTACATATAAACAGGTTAACATTAAAAACGATGGAAACGTTAAAATGAAACATGCAGTAAATGTGAACAATCAAACATGAACGGCTTCACATTTTGCTGCGTCGTATGTGAAGGTTTCAGTCCCGCGTTTCTCCGGATCCTGTAAATCACGTCGTAAAAGGAGAAAACTTCCGACTTTTGATGCCGTGGAAACTCTGTGCTCTCTAACGACGGCACTACTTTCACTGCTCCGTTAATTTCATCTCGACACACCTGGAAAAAGTCGTTTGGTAAACGCCGCTGTATATTCTCCCTGAAATGACCTCGCGACCCCCAGGCGCCGTGAGGTGGGAGGGGTGTGGCGGTGAGGGGGAGGACTTTAACCAGGATGTGTAGAAGGAATGGAGGCCGGTGGGTGAGACGGGTGAGTTCTGGATGTATCCGGTTAGTTTGAACCATCTTCTCCTCCACAGGAGATCACCCGTACTGGACAAGTCCTACATCACATTATTAACCACGTTTATCTGGACGCTTTATTCTCATAAACACCTGGCGTGATTGATCTTCTGTCCCTTCAGTCAAACAAGAAGCAGCTGTTGTCTGCTAGCATCTCGTTAGCCCGATATGTTTTAATCACCTCCGTTTTTGTTGTTTTTTCCGTCTAATCAGCCGAAACAGTCGACCTGGTTCCATCCAGATAAAAACAACCAGAAGAGGAAGGAAAGTTGTGAAAAGAAAACTACAGAAGAGGGAATTATTATCTTTATCATCCTCCTGTGACGTGCGGAGGCTAGCGCTGCTTCTCTCTGAGTGAAACGTCGGTTTCAGAGCCTGCAGAGAGTCTTTTCTCCGACCAGATCCAGGTGGAAGGCTGTCCTTCATCCTGACACTTTATAATCAGATGCTCATTTCTACCTGGAAATTACTGAGAAGTCTTTCAACCAGCAGGGCTCACCAGGCGATAGTCTCCACCCTGCATCTGTACGACTTCACGTTTTCCCTTCAGCTGGGGAATAAAACAGGAAAATGTAAAAAGCAAGCGGTGGTTTGTTTTAAAACCTGCATCACACGCCGCGGTGTCGCTCCCCGCAGTCCTCTGCTCCACTGATGTGTTTTCTCTCTAAATAAATGTGTCTTCTGCGTGGAGCCTGTGGAAAGCCAACAGATGCATCTGAGAGGAGTTTTAGTTCCACAGAAGCACAGCTGTGTGTTTTACTGCAGGGAGAAGCTTCCCGTCTTCATTCTGCAGAAATTTTCTGTTTGCTTCCCTCTGCAGAGAGTCCGCTGACGTTCGCTGCTCATCTGGACAACGTGGTGGAGATGATAAAGGTGCTGAAGAACGGAGGAGCTCATCTCGACTTCAGGGCCAGAGATGGGATGACCGCCCTGCACAAAGCCGCCAGGTCCAAGAACCAGGTTTCCCTCATGGTAAAGAAACTCCTCCATGTTCACACAGGCTGGATCAGGCAGGCTGCAGTCGCCCATACCAGCCTGATTCTGCTGCGGGGGGGGAGTCGGAATCCTGATAGGGAAACACTGGGAAGTGTGGGGAACACAGGCAAATGCTGTAAAATGCCGAGAAACGTGGTAAAACATGGAGAAATGTGGGGAAACGCGGTGGAACGCCGGGTAATGCTGGAGAATGCCGGGAAACACCAAAAAATGCCAAAAAAAATCCAGGATATGCTGGAAAAAACTGGAAAATGCAGAGAAACATGGTGAAGCACGGAGAAACGTTGGGAAACCCTGGGAAAAATTCCCCAAAAATCTGGCATATGCTGGAAAACGCTAAGAAATGCGGGCAAACCCAGGCAAATGCTGAGAAATGCTGGGAAACACCAAAAAATGCCCGAAAAAAAATCTGGCATATGCTGGGAAATGCCAAGAAACATAGGGAAGTGCTGGAAAATGCCAGAAAACGCACAAAAGACACACAAAAAAACCTGGAAAAATCCCAGAAATGCTGAGAAACGTTGGGAAACTCTGCACTAAGCGTCCAAACAAGGATGATGCCTGCAGCAGCAGTCCTACAGGCAGAATCCCCACAGTGGGATCCTCCACTGTGGGAAAAGTCAGGAAATGTTGGGAAGGGTTGGGAAACATTGGGAAATGTTGGGAAACGTTCAGAAATTTTGGGAAAGGTTGGGAAATGTTGGGAAACGTTGGGAAATTTTGGGAGACATTGGGAAACGGGAAATGGTGGAAAATGTTGGGAAACGTTGGGAAATGTTGGAAAATGGGAAAAGTTGGGAAACGTTGGGAAACGTTGGGAAATGTTGGGAAACGTTGGGAAATTTTGGGAAAGGTTGGGAAATGTTAGGAAACGTAGGGAAATGGGAAACGTTGGGAAATGTTGGGAGACGTTGGGAAACGTTGGGAAATGTTGGGAAACGTTGGAAAATGTTGGGAAACGTTGGGAAACGTTGGGAAACGGGAAAAGTTGGGAAACGTTGGGAAATGTTGGGAAACGTTGGGAAATTTTGGGAAAGGTTGGGAAATGTTAGGAAACGTAGGGAAATGGGAAACGTTGGGAAAGGTTGGGAAATGTTAGGAAACGTAGGGAAATGGGAAACGTTGGGAAACGTTGGGAAATTTTGGGAAAGGTTGGGAAATGTTAGGAAACGTAGGGAAATGGGAAACGTTGGGAAATGTTGGGAGACGTTGGGAAACATTGGGAAATGCTGGAGTTTAAATAGAAACTTAAAAGTGAAATCAAAGTGGATTATCCTGAGAGGGGAACTTGTCTGTGTCTTTGTTCTCTCAGCAGTTACTCATAATAATGACAATGATTATGTTTTTATATTAATGATATTAAGAAACCCCCTCTCCTCCCTCCGTCAGACCCTGCTGGAGCTGGGAGCCTCTCCAGACTACAAGGACAGCCGTGGTCTGACTCCTCTGTACCACAGCGTGGTGGTTGGAGGAGATCCAGGCTGCTGCGAGCTGCTGCTGAACCACCAGGCCTCCGTCTGCTGCCAGGACGAGAACGGCTGGCATGAAGTCCACCAGGTACGCGCACACACACACACACACACACACACACACACACACACACACACACACACACACACACACACACACACACACACACACTCACATGTAAACCTTCAGGCAGAAGTCTGAAGCTTTCTTTCTATTCAGTATTCAGAACAGTTTGCATTCTTCTTCTTCTTCTTATTATTATTATTATTATTATTATTATTATTATTATGACGGAGCAGCACCGCTGAAGATTTGCTTCTCCTGATGGAAATCTTTTCCTTTTTCATTCTTTTCTCTTTTCTTTTCGCTCTTGTTCTTCTTCTCCTTCTTTATCCTGCTTTTCTTCTTTTTCTATAATTCTATGACTAAACGGCCAAATGAAGCTTATTTTCTACCGAGACTTTCCGCTTCATGTTCAGGATGTTATTAAGAGTTTTTCTCTTTATTTATCTGAAACCTGTTGATTGTAAACAAACAAATAAATGACAGCAGAAGTGATTCCCAGTAATTACTGGTTGTGTTAAATGAACCACTTGAAGTTTGGCCCAAGTCAGTTTGTTTTACCGCCGCTGATGATTTATCCATCCAGCAGCAGAACATCAAATTATTATTATGTTTTCATCATAATTCAGGCGATTTGTTCAGACGTTTGCTGATAATAACATCCTCATCAGCGGAGTAAACGCTGTAAAAGCTTTGACCTCTTAAATTAACCGCCTGACATCAGTTTCGTCTAAATTAGCAACACGCTTTTACATTTTTTTCCAAACATGAAAGCAGGAAACAAACTGTGCAGATGGAGGTTTCGATGTTGTCTTGTTGGACTCAAATGGATGAAAACAGTCAAAGGAAAAGATGAAACTGGTTTTTACTCTTATTACAAAACGTTTTTCTCTTGTTTGACTGTAAAATGTCTTGTTGCCGTGGAGCTTCGGCTCTCAGGCCAATCAAAGCGCAGAGATGGATTTTATTTGGTTCATCATGGAGCCAGTTGCAGGCTTTAATAATGGAGGTGGATTCAGGCAGCGGAAAACATTTTTCTCTCCACAGACATCAGATTTAAGGTCCACATGGTCAACCTGCATCGTCACATTCCAACATGATGATGAAACCTTTTAATTCTACTCAGAAGTTGCATCTGCAAAATGAAAAAAGTCCATTTCTGCAACCGAATGTCTGTTTGCTTCTTTCTAGTGTCATGGTGACGTGTGTAATTAGTGGGTCTGGCCCCAGTTTGGCCCAGTCTGGCCCTAGTTTGACCTCAGTTTGCTCAAAATTTGGACCCAATCTGGCCCTAGTTTAGCCGCAGTCTGGCTGAAGTCTGGCTCCACTTTGGCCGAAGTCGAGCCCCAGTTTGGCCCCAGATTTGCCATAGTTTGGCCAATGTCTGTCCCCAGTAGAGCCCCAGTTTGACCGAAGTCTGGACCCAGTTGAGCCCCAGTTTGACCGAAGTCTGGACCCAGTTGAGCCCCAGTTTGACCGAAGTCTGGACCCAGTTGAGCCCCAGTTTGACCGAAGTCTGGACCCAGTTGAGCCCCAGTTTGACCAAAGTCTGGACCCAGTTGAGCCCCAGTTTGACCAAAGTCTGGACCCAGTTGAGCCCCAGTTTGACCAAAGTCTGGACCCAGTTGAGCCCCAGTTTGACCAAAGTCTGGACCCAGTTGAGCCCCAGTTTGACCAAAGTCTGGACCCAGTTGAGCCCCAGTTTGACCAAAGTCTGGCCAAATGTCTGAAATGTCTCCACCTCAGTGTTGGACCACGGAAAAGACTTTTGTTGCACCATTGCTTGTCACGTGATGTAAACTCTACAGCGAGTTGGAGTCACTCTTCCAGTGATGTCACTCTCTGACCTCTGATTGGCCACATCCCTGACCAATAGCAGCATGCAGTCTGGCGATGTCACACACAACCCGACTCAGCTTGCTTAGAACCTGGGCTGAGTCACATATGAAGAACCAGTTAACGGGTCCAGAAGCCGAGTGGAAAACCCTCCAAACCGATCTGAGGAGAGTTAAGTTGAGGCAAGAAGATACTGATGGAAAAGGACCAATAGTTTGTTTTTTCATTCTGCTGGTGCTCCTGATGATGGTCTGCTTTATTTGCTTGCAGACGTTTGGTTTCTTTTCAGGCGTAGCAGCTGGAGCGTCCATCTATATGTCTTTACCTCCTTTCTGATCACTCTTTCTGCATCTCTTGGTCCATCTGTGACATCCAGCATTAATATGGAAATCCATAATGAACAAACTATATCTGATCCTCAAGCAGAGCCTTCGTGTCCCTAAAGCTCCCCTTAGCAACGCCGATGTGTGTGCCATGAAACCGCAGCCAGACCATCACCCTGCTGCCATGATGCTGGACAAGGCAGGATAAACAGTAAACAGTTCTGATGCCTCATCCTTCAGCCAGGGCTGTGTGCTCGTCAACAATCTGATAAAAATGTTTCTTTGATCTGGTGAAACGGATATTTTTCTCTTTTTAACAGGAAATATAAATATAACGCAGCAATTAACCCTTCCTATGATTTCAAGACAGGAAGAAACACCTTAAGACAGACATATAAAACCATTTTCAGGTTCAGAAATCATTTCATGTTCTGACATTCAGCTGACAGGGACACACACACAGACACACACACACACACACACACACACCTCCCAGCTGCAGAGCTGTTTGCAGAGAAAGTTAGTCCATAAAACCAACTACTGCCCCTCCAGCCTTCCGTCTGCAACCCCTCATGGATTCACATTATATCACATCACAACTCCTTTCAACTTTCCCCCCCATCTCATCGCTGAACTGGGTTCAGACGGAGGCGACCAGCTGCTCCACGTCCTGCTGCGCTCTCCTCTGCAGCACACTGACACCAAGTGGTGAAGCTGTCTAACTGCACGGACCCTGCAGACAAGCAGCTTCATCTTTGCTCTGTGTGTGTGTGTGTGTGTTTTCCTCAGGCTTGCCGTCATGGACACGTGCAACACCTGGAACATCTGCTGTTCTACGGAGCAGACGTGAGCGCCCAGAATGCCTCGGGAAACGCGGCGCTGCACATCTGTGCTCTTTACAACCAGGTGAGCAGCAGGCGTCCTGTCGGCGTTCCTCTGCAGGACGGTCGGTCTGATCTGATGACGGAGAAACTAGAAACACAATAAAACCCACTTTTACACATGAACATTGCTCATTTTTCTGGTATTGTACTTTATTCTGTTGTCATGGGAACAGATAAACTGTCTCTGGGGGGACAAAGTCTCCACATGACACACGAGTAATTAGACGGAGTCTCTGTATGTCAGAGATAAACTGGTACTATGATGGCGAGGTGGACATTTTTTCTTTTTCCATTATTTCCTTCTCCGTCCGTCTGTCTGCTGCGGGGGTGACGCTTTTGTGAAGCTGGACATGAGCGGCGGGGGACGAAGCGAAGCGACGTGACGTGTGTCGGCCGTAACGCTGGAACATTGATCACCGGGAGACGCTGCAGGTCTGGACCGGCTGAGAGAACCAACGCAGCACGAAGAAACTAGAACGCCACAACGCCCAGTGGTCCGGGTCCAGGTCTGGGTCTGGGTCCGGGTCCAGGTCTGCGTCCGGGTCCAGGTCTGGGTCTGGGTCCGGGTCCAGGTCTGGGTCTGGGTCCGGGTCCAGGTCCGGGTCATGGTCTGGGTCTGGGTCCGGGTCCGGGTCCGGGTCCGGGTCCGGGTCTGGGTCTGGGTCCGGGTCCGGGTCTGGGTCTGAGTCCGGGTCCAGGTCCAGGTCTGAGTCCGGGTCCGGGTCCAGGTCCAGGTCCAGGTCTGGGTCTGGGTCTGGGTCCGGGTCTGGGTCCAGGTCTGAGTCCGGGTCCGGGTCCGGGTCTGGGTCTGGGTCTGGGTCCAGGTCCGGGTCCGGGTCCGGGTCTGGGTCTGGGTCTGGGTCTGGGTCTGGGTCCGGGTCCGGGTCCGGGTCCGGGTCTGGGTCCGGGTCCGGGTCCGGGTCCGGGTCTGGGTCCGGGTCCGGGTCCGGGTCCGGGTCCAGGTCCGGGTCATGGTCTGGGTCCGGGTCCGGGTCCGGGTCCGGGTCCGGGTCTGGGTCTGGGTCCGGGTCCGGGTCTGGGTCTGAGTCCGGGTCCGGGTCCAGGTCCAGGTCTGAGTCCGGGTCCGGGTCCAGGTCCAGGTCCAGGTCTGGGTCTGGGTCTGGGTCCGGGTCTGGGTCCAGGTCTGAGTCCGGGTCCGGGTCCGGGTCCGGGTCTGGGTCTGGGTCTGGGTCCAGGTCCGGGTCCGGGTCCGGGTCTGGGTCTGGGTCTGGGTCTGGGTCTGGGTCCGGGTCCGGGTCTGGGTCTGGGTCTGGGTCTGGGTCCGGGTCTGGGTCTGGGTCTGGGTCCAGGTCCGGGTCCGGGTCCGGGTCTGGGTCTGGGTCTGGGTCCGGGTCTGGGTCCAGGTCTGAGTCCGGGTCCGGGTCCGGGTCTGGGTCTGGGTCTGGGTCCAGGTCCGGGTCCGGGTCCGGGTCTGGGTCTGGGTCTGGGTCTGGGTCTGGGTCTGGGTCCGGGTCCAGGTCTGGGTCTGGGTCTGGGTCCGGGTCTGGGTCTGGGTCTGAGTCCGGGTCCGGGTCCAGGTCTGAGTCCGGGTCCAGGTCTGGGTCTGGGTCTGGGTCCGGGTCTGGGTCCAGGTCTGAGTCCGGGTCCGGGTCCAGGTCTGGGTCTGGGTCTGGGTCCGGGTCTGGGTCCAGGTCTGAGTCCGGGTCCGGGTCCAGGTCTGGGTCTGGGTCTGGGTCCGGGTCTGGGTCCAGGTCTGAGTCCGGGTCTGGGTCTGGGTCCAGGTCTGAGTCCGGGTCCGGGTCCAGGTCTGGGTCTGGGTCTGGGTCCGGGTCCGGGTCCAGGTCTGGGTCCGGGTCCGGGTCCAGGTCTGAGTCCAGGTCTGGGTCTGGGTCCGGGTCCAGGTCTGGGTCCGGGTCCGGGTCCAGGTCTGAGTCCGGGTCCGGGTCCAGGTCTGGGTCTGGGTCTGGGTCCAGGTCTGGGTCCGGGTCTGGGTTCAGTTCTAAGTCCAGGTCATCCTTCTATTTCTTGGTTTTTCTTCATTTCTTCACGTCGTTCGTTTAAAACATAAGAAACGTGAAAAAACATCTGAGATCATAATAATTCTACTTCCTTCAACTCCCCTGGCAGGAAAAACACATGTGTATCTACATGTGAACAATATGTCTATCTACATGTGAACAATATGTCTATCTACATGTGAACAATATGTCTATCTACATGTGAACAATATGTCTATCTACATGTGAACAATATGTCTATCTACATGTGAACAATATGTCTATCTACATGTGAACAATATGTCTATCTACATGTAAAAACCACATGTGAAAAAGTGTAGTTCACATGTCAAACACATGCGATCCAAATTTGAACCCTATGTGATCTTTCCATGTAGTTTTAATGTTCTTCACATGTTCTTCACATGTTCTTTACATGTTCTTCACATGTGGATCATACAAAATGTTCCAAAAACACGAGCAGCACACGTAACGTCATTAATGGTTGACCCGTGTGAATTACCTGAACAGTATCTGATTCACACATTGTTCACATGTGATTCACATGTGCCTGTACATGTGGTTTTTCTGTAAGAGTCCCGAGCTAAAACTGATCCCGGCCGATGCGTTCTTCCCACGTTTTTACGGTTTTTCACTTCATCTGCAGCACCTTGACCTTCTCCATGTGCAGCACTAACAGCTGGATGGAAGACATCCTGTCCGTCTCATTGAGACTCCAACACGCAGGAATCAGGTAGTTTGATGTCAGCTAACAGACGTAAAACCGTAATATTTCCATTTCATCCACAGTCCCGATGCTGTAATGTGTCCATATAACTCGTATCGGCGTCTCTGTGGCTGATAAACTGGAAGCTCTGCTGTTTCTGTTGCCTCCTCTCCAGTGTTTGTGTAAAAGCTGCAAGGCTTTTCTTCTGTTTTCCCACGAGACAAATTATTTGCACTGTCTTTGCATGTTATTTATTCTGCTCAGATAGTTGTGGCTCTAATGTTGGGCAACTGGAACTCCAGCCTCTCTGGAGGATCTGCACCGCCTGATCTCTTGGCTTCATCTAATTGCAGTAAAAAGCTGAACCATGTGGCCTTGGAAAAGAACACTTTGCTGAGGGCCTTTTCCCAGTTATGATGTGGAAATTAAACAAATTAAATATGGTAATATCTTCATCATTTCCAGACTAGTATCTTACATGAAAACTACTTATTCTATACATTAATCATTCTGATTTTAGTCTGTTTAGTCTGAACCAAAGACCGTATATGAAAGATGGATGGAGCCTTCTGCGGAAAAAAGTGAAGCCTATGTAAGTGCATAAAACTGCAGTTCCCCTTCATCCACTAGGGGCTCCAAAACAGCAAATTCCCATAGACTCCCATGTTAAAAAGACCAACTTCACAGCAAAAATAAACATGTTTACAGCCTGGTTCAAAAATCCATTTTCGGTTTAATAGGTCAGGTTTACCTTCATGACAACTGTGGAGGGGAGTGAATTTTTTTCTAACTCGTCCATTTAAAAGTAATTTAATCTTGAAGTTCGGCATATTTAGGGGCGTGTCCTTTTGATTGACAGGTACCCGATCTCCCACTTCAAGTCAGAAGAACGTAGAACAACCGCGGTTTTTAGCCGGTTAACAACGTGACTTAGCTTTAGCCCGCTTACCTCCGTTAGCTGGTTAGCTCCTGTTATCTCCGGGTTAGCTCGGTTAGCTCTTAGCTACAGAAAGCTCGGAGTTCGCTCGATGTCAATCATCCACCATGACGCTCACAGCCCCCCTCTCAGCTCCACCTCTTTGCCCATATTTGTATTTTCTGGGCGAGACGAAACGCATGCCCCTGCCAAGATGGTGATGGTAGGAACCGCCCGCCGAGCTTCAATTCAGCTCTTCAGAAACCTACGGGTGACGTCACGGAGACTCCATCCATCTTTTATATACAGTCTATGGTCTGAACCCAGTATGTCTCTTTCCTGGTCCTCAGACCCTGCTGCCGTGCATGGTTTTAGGGTAACCTTTTCTTAATTAAATGCATAGATCATCAATGGAGTAGTTGCAAAGAACTGATGAGGAAGAATATATAATCTGAATCAGGTGTATTTAAGAAGAAGGATGCGAACACGTTCATGAAACTGACGGAGGGTTTTTGTAAAAGATTCTGAAGTACAACTTGAGAACAAATGTAAGAAGATTTGGGCGAACATGTTGGTGAAAGAGGCCCAATGAGTCCTGCTGCTAATCAACTGAATCTATCAATAAATTTGCAAATACAAAAATTGATTAAACATTTTAGAGGATATAAAGGAAAATCAAACATGTTTTATCTGGTCTGAAATTATTTAAAAAAAAAAAAAAGCTAAATATCTTAAACCGCACCATTTCTAGCACCAGAAAGTCTCCTACATACTCTCAGCTACAGGCCAGCATTAAGCCTCTAACACTGGTTTGTACCGGCAGTCATCTGAGAGCATTAAGTCATGGCCCTCACAGCAGTGGACCAGAGCTTTTAATGAAATACAACTCTGTGACGTTTGAACCAAATCAAGCTTCAGCTCTACTCACGAGAAGAGAGAGAAGGACTTGTGCTGTTGACACTGATAAAGTGGTTGTTAAGCTATAGAGCTGAGTCATTAAAGGTCCACCAGAGGACTTAGCCTTTTTTTCTTCCTCTTTACCCCCTACCACCATCCAAATGCCGTATAATTTATTTATCGTTGTTTGTTTGCATTTAATTTACATTCTGAAGGATCTGAAAATGGAAGATGCATGTGAAACGTGTTTTATAATGTATAAATAACATTGTCATGTACTGCAAAGCTGCAGGAGAACCAAGGCGAACATTATTATGCATGGTTAGGTTTGACATTGGCTGGAACATGATGACAGATTTAACTACTTCCCACCATGTCAAGTGGAGGCTCCCCTGTCAACACACAGGGATGCGTTGCCATCTCGAAATGGCCAACCATGGACTATGGCACAACTGAGCTTGACAATGTTTCTGCATCATTTATAAGACTCTAAAGCAAACAACTACATTAAAGCAGACGAAAACAACTGGCTGCAGAGCCAAACTGAGATTTCAGCTTCTTAGACTGGGGGAAGGTTTAAACATTAGCTCTTAAATTTAGTACCTTCTAGTGACCTTTGTGGCCAAAGATGTCAACTTTAACCCTGTAATACTAGTATTTAAACTTTTTATAGTGTGGGCTTAATTATATCTGGGTCACTTCATGTTTTTTACCACTATTTACATTTGCTTAGTTAGCTAACTTGGCTAGTGGGTTAGCTAATGGCTAATTACGTTTGTCTGCAGATTAATGTAAACATGTTTGTACATGTTGCAGGATTATGATGTCTACTTTTGACATATTGCTAGTGTTTAAATGAACAAAATTGCTTGTAGAAGGTGGCAGTGGATGGTTATGATAATCACAGACGTTTATGGACTAGCAACTAAAGAGAATAGCTTTAGAACGGCTCAAAACTACAAGGATTCAATGGGGGGAGTGAATTTTTTTCTAACTCGCCCGTTTAAAAGTAATTTAATCTCAAAATTCTGCATATTTAGGGGCGTGTCCTTTTGATTGACAGGTACCCGATCTCTCGCTTCAAGTCCAAAGAACGTAGAACAACCGCGGTTTTTAGCCAGTTAACAACGTGACTTAGCTTTTGCCCGCTTACATCCGTTAGCCGGTTAGCACCTGTTATCTCCGGGTTAGCTCGGTTAGTTCTTAGCTACAGGCAGGTCAGAGTTCGCTTGGTGTCAATCATCCACCATGACACTCACAGCCCCCCTCTCAGCTCCACCTCTTTGCCCATATTTGTATTTTCTGGGCGAGACGACGCGCATGCCCCTGCCAAGATGGTGATGGTAGGACACTCAGCTTTTCCTCTCCTTCCCTCCGGATGACTCAACCGTCTCAATGAGAATATCAGCTTACCTAGCTGATATCTCTGCATGGATGAAAGCTGGCCACCTTCAGCTCAATCTGTCCAAGGCAGACCTCATTGTCTGCCCAGCCAATCCTTCCTTACCTCTACAGATACGTGTGAAGCTCCACTCTATCATACTTGTTCCTACATCTGCTGCCCGGAATCTTGGGGTCATGATAGATGACCAGCTGACCTTTAAGGTCCATGTTGCCTCGGTTGCTCGTACTTGCTGATATTCTCTCTACAACATCAAGAGAATCAGACATACCTGACGGAACACACGACTCAGCTGTTGGTTCAGGCTCTGGTCATCTCACGCATCGATTACTACAATTCCCTACCGGCAGGTCTGCCTGCATGCTGGTTAAACCTCTGCAGATGATCCAGAACGCTGCAGTGCGTCTGGTCTTCAACCAACCCAAACAAGCTCATGTCACTCCTCTGCTAATCGCTCTTCACTGGCTTCCAGTTGCAGCACGCATCAAATTTAAAGCTTTGCTTCTGGCTTACAAAACAATAACTCAAACGGCTCCCGTCTACCTTCACTCCCTAATCCAGACCTACACTCCCTCTCCACAGCTACGTTCCACCAGTGAAAGACGCCTCGTGTTACCACCACAACGTGGGACTAAATCACCAGCCAGACTCTTTTCCTCTGTTGTTCCACGATGGTGGAATGATCTCCCAAACTGTCTGCTCTGCAGAGTCCCTGTCTACTTTTAAGACCCAGCTGAAGACTCAGCTCTTCAAGGAGAACTTCAAAACTTAGTTTAGCTGTATTTGTTGGAAAGTTGGAGAACTTAGCCCAGTTCTTTGCCACAATCTTTATGGTATTAATTCTTTGCATTATAACATAGGTGATATTATGGGGTGGGAAGGGAGTAAACAAAAACAACAACAAAAAAAAAACACACAAAAACACACAAAAAAAAACAAAAACAAACAAACAAAAAAAATCCTGTATCACTTCATGTAAGGACCTGCGTCCAACTGGACAGTCCACCAGCACCTTCCTACGATGTCCTCTACTGTTTGATTTCATGCTTGTGTTGTTCTCACTTATATATAAGTCGCTTTGGATAAAAGCGTCTGCTAGATGACTGTAGAATAGAATAGAATAGAATAGATCATCAAGAATTAAAATGGGTGTAAATAGAAATACAAAAACACTCAATAAGACTCCTGTATGTCTAGAAAAATCTCCAAAAACACTCCTACATGGAGAATTACTGCCTGATCAGATTAATCCAGAGCTGAAACGCTCCAAACTTTCCAAACAGATAAATCTTCATTAAAACCTGAAAATGTGCAGCAGAAAATTCAGCATCACAAACACTAAAGTTTTGACCTTCATCACACATCTTCATCTTCAACTGTGCCCCGCTGATGGCAAACACACACCTTCGCCTCAGTTCATAGCTCTGACATGGGCCATATTTACAGCTTCACTGTTAATGCATCAGCACAGAAAAGACAAGCCTATCATGGGATTGCCTCCCCTCCAGTCAGAAACATCCATGAATAAAAATAACACACTCGTGCACGTCTTAAATAAGCAGCTAAATGGACAATCGCAGGAATAAATGTGATGCACCACAGATTATGGTCGTGTCTCAGTATATGTGTGATTTTCTTTTCCAATTCTCAATAGCTTATTGTGGATCTAAAAAAAGTATTTATATTCATGTGTGTGTGCACAGTGCATGCGTGGTTGAGCACTTTGTGGGCGATTTGTGCAGCAGATCCAAACCCCTCAGCTCTCTCCAGCTCTCTTTCTCTCTCGCCTTGTTTCTCTTGGAGTGGAGCAACAGATACACACTTACCAGCAGGAGAAGCTCCATTCCTGATATAGGTAGGAGATGTTCTGGTGTTCCTCTTATCCGAGTCAGTGCTGGCGCGTACGACCACGCTGACCGCTCCAACGGCTTCAGGACAAGCCTGCTAATGTCACCGGATGCTAATCCTCCTTTTTCCTAACAAAGTAGGAGAATTAGAGCGAAGGATTCCAGGGGTTTCTGAACATGTTCTTGCATCCGGATCATGCTGTGTTTCTGTGTTTCAGGATAACTGTGCCAGAGTGCTGCTTGTTCGGGGAGCCGACAAGGAAGTGAAGAACTACAACAGCCAGAGTCCTTTTCAGGTAGAAACTTCAGAAACATTTACTTCATCTTACATTTCACTTTGCAGCATGGTGGGGGGGGGGGGGGGGGGGGCACATTTATAGTAGCAGGACATTTCATCTTCATCTCATTAGTTGCCATAGCAACGGTGCAAAATGGTCAAGGTCAGCGTTAAACATGGATATAATGTAATTGTTGTCATTAAACAATGTTTAGAGGACAACGGGGAGATGGGGGGGGGGGGGGTGGGGGGTGGGGGGTGAGTTGGTCCTTTCTGTGCACAACATCTTAAGCAACACAGCAAAATCGAAGTGAAGACGGAGCAGGACTACATCCCAGAATCCCTCAGTCCTTCATATGTTTGTAATTCCATGAGCTGGTGTCAACGTGCACAGCCGTACGTGCATGTTTGTGTTGGTAACGGTCGAAGCGTACATATTCTCCAGCAGCACATCCATTCCAGGAGGAAAAGAAAAAACCAGACCCAGAAGCACTCAGAGGTGCCGAGCTGGCATGTTTGACTCATAACCTACGCCTGAGTTACAAAAGAGCCTCATCCAGGCGGGCGTTTATGAAAGGCAGTCCCACGGGGTCCTCGACTGTCCTCCACATCCACTCCACTGGAGCGTTTCATTAGCTGGAGCGCCTCATAAAGGGAGCGAGCCAAAGGGAGTTTAACGTGTCCGACTGCAGGGGAAGTTTCCGCTTTCAGCTGCTTGTCGGCTCGGAGCAGAAACCAGGAAACATTTCACCCTGCTTCTGCTCCGCCGGACTTTACAGCCTTGTCAGATTTTACATGTAGCGCTTACATCACCGGGATAAATCTATTAATACGAACAGAAGAGTGTGTGCAGAGCTTTGATTATCTAAGCAGGTTAGTGACTCATTCACTGAACTGCGACGGCGCAGTTAAGCAATGGCTGCCGTTGCACCGAACGTTCGCTTTGAGCGTTAGTCAAGGGAGGTCTGATCCCCAACCGTCACAAGTACGGTGGCCTGGAAGTCCAAACCATAACTACTAATTATAAAACAGCAACATTTAAAGAAAAAACAACTAAAAATGATTAAAAAAAAGAAAAACAGTTAAAAAACACAGGTGCGTTTACCTACCGGAGGAGATCGGTATAAGTTGGCAAGACGAGAAATCACCAAATAAACAACATTGTGCTTTTTTAAATTCTTTGTATTTTTCTAAATTCATGTTTTGTTTTGTTTTTTATTAGTCTTGGTTTTAAAATTGTCATCTTCAAATTGCCATTGTATTTTTTAAATTGTAATGTTTTTTAAACAGCAAGTTTCTTTTTAATTTGTCATGTTTTTTAATTCTTTGTTTTTTATTTGGCTTTTTTTTATTGTTGGACATTTTTTATTTGTCATTATCTAAAATTCTTTGTGTGACATTTTGTCGGTTTTTTAATCTGGCCATTTTTTAAAATTTTTTGTGTATATTTTTATTTTGTTGATTTTTAAAAAATTGTGTGTTTAATTTAAATTTAATTTGTCATAGTTGTTCATTTGTAGTTGTGTTTAGTAACGTGTAGTTGTGGTTGCACTTCCTGGGCCACCGTACCGTGTTGGATGTTCCAACACTGGTTGGATCAGATAATGTAGAAAACATGTCATCTGGTGTTTTTCTGTCACTTTCATCAGTAAATCTGCCGTCCAGGTGGCTGTTTGGTCCACATTGTTATTTTCGGTGGCATGAAGTCTGACCAGTTTTTTGATCAGCTGTCCTGCGAGATCTGTTAATAATCTATTGATTCCTCTTCATCAGCAGAATCTCATCAAGGCTGTTTCCATAAAAACACTTTAATGGGAATGTTGGGAAATGTTGGGAAATGATGGGAACACAAACCTACAAGGAAAGACATTTCTACAATGATGTTTTCTTTCCTCAAAGTATTTTTATTATTTTACCAAAACCGGCTCATTAATTCAACCTTTACACTCCTGGAGGAGAAAGGTGGTTTACTGAGGTGGGTTCTGGTCCAGGTCCTGTGGTTTACTGAGGTGGGTTCTGGTCCAGGTCCTGTGGTTTACTGAGGTGGGTTCTGGTCCAGGTCTTGTGGTTTACTAAGATGGATTCTAGTCCAGGTCCTGTGGTTTACTAAGGTGGGTTCTGGTCCAGGTCTTGTGGTTTTCTGAGGTGGGTTCTGGTCCAGGTCCTGTGGTTTTCTAAGGTGGGTTCTGGTCCAGGTCCTGTGTTTTACTAAGGTGGGTTCTGGTCCAGGTCCTGTGTTTTACTAAGGTGGGTTCTGGTCCAGGTCCTGTGGTTTACTAAGGTGGGTTCTGGTCCAGGTCCTGTGGTTTACTAAGGTGGGTTCTGGTCCAGGTCCTGTGGTTTACTAAGGTGGGTTCTGGTCCAGGTCTTGTGGTTTTCTGAGGTGGGTTCTGGTCCAGGTCCTGTGGTTTTCTAAGGTGGGTTCTGGTCCAGGTCCTGTGGTTTACTAAGGTGGATTCTGGTCCAGGTCCTGTGGTTTACTAAGGTGGGTTCTGGTCCAGGTCCTGTGGTTTGCTAAGGTGGGTTCTGGTCCAGGTCCTGTGGTTTACTGAGGTGGGTTCTGGTCCAGGTCCTGTGGTTGTCTAAGGTGGGTTCTGGTCCAGGTCCTGTGGTTTACTAAGGTGGATTCTGGTCCAGGTCCTGTGGTTTACTAAGGTGGGTTCTGGTCCAGGTCCTGTGGTTTACTGAGGTGGGTTCTGGTCCAGGTCCTGTGGTTTACTAAGGTGGATTCTGGTCCAGGTCCTGTGGTTTACTAAGGTGGGTTCTGGTCCAGGTCCTGTGGTTTACTAAGGTGGGTTCTGGTCCAGGTCCTGTGGTTTACTGAGGTGGGTTCTGGTCCAGGTCCTGTGGTTTACTAAGGTGGGTTCTGGTCCACGTCCTGTGGTTTACTGAGGTGGGTTCTGGTCCAGGTCCTGTGGTTTTCTAAGGTGGGTTCTGGTCCAGGTCTTGTGTTTTACTAAGGTGGGTTCTGGTCCAGGTCCTGTGGTTTACTGAGGTGGGTTCTGGTCCAGGTCCTGTGGTTTACTGAGGTGGGTTCTGGTCCAGGTCCTGTGGTTTACTAAGGTGGGTTCTGGTCCAGGTCCTGTGGTTTACTAAGGTGGGTTCTGGTCCAGGTCCTGTGGTTTACTAAGGTGGGTTCTGGTCCAGGTCCTGTGGTTTACTAAGGTGGGTTCTGGTCCAGGTCCTGTGGTTTACTAAGGTGGGTTCTGGTCCAGGTCCTGTGGTTTACTAAGGTGGGTTCTGGTCCAGGTCCTGTGGTTTACTAAGGTGGGTTCTGGTCCAGGTCCTGTGGTTTACTAAGGTGGGTTCTGGTCCAGGTCCTGTGTTTTACTGAGGCCGGTTCTGGTCCAGGTCCTGTGGTTTACTAAGGTGGGTTCTGGTCCAGGTCTTGTGGTTTTCTGAGGTGGGTTCTGGTCCAGGTCTTGTGTTTTACTAAGGTGGGTTCTGGTCCAGGTCCTGTGGTTTACTGAGGTGGGTTCTGGTCCAGGTCCTGTGGTTTACTGAGGTGGGTTCTGGTCCAGGTCCTGTGGTTTACTAAGGTGGGTTCTGGTCCAGGTCCTGTGGTTTACTAAGGTGGGTTCTGGTCCAGGTCCTGTGGTTTACTAAGGTGGGTTCTGGTCCAGGTCCTGTGGTTTACTAAGGTGGGTTCTGGTCCAGGTCCTGTGGTTTACTAAGGTGGGTTCTGGTCCAGGTCCTGTGGTTTACTGAGGTGGGTTCTGGTCCAGGTCCTGTGGTTTACTAAGGTGGGTTCTGGTCCAGGTCCTGTGGTTTACTGAGGTGGGTTCTGGTCCAGGTCCTGTGGTTTACTAAGGTGGGTTCTGGTCCAGGTCCTGTGGTTTTCTAAGGTGGGTTCTGGTCCAGGTCCTGTGGTTTACTGAGGTGGGTTCTGGTCCAGGTCCTGTGGTTTACTAAGGTGGGTTCTGGTCCAGGTCCTGTGGTTTACTAAGGTGGGTTCTGGTCCAGGTCCTGTGTTTTACTGAGGCCGGTTCTGGTCCAGATCCGGGATGAATCTGTAGAAGAGACCCAAACGTCAGGCGGAACCAGTAGACGTGTTGGACTGGCTTGTTGTAGAGTGGAAACTAGTCCTCCTCCTGCTCCTACTATCTTTATCATTGTTGCGCTCTCCTCCTACACATGGAGCCGGGAGCTGAATCCAACAAGTTTATGCCTGTTTTCTGACCAGCAGACTTCTGACAACCGATGCGGATCATAAAAACTGGAACCTGCGCATAAAAGGTGTTAAACTACAGCATGTTAACGATTCTGCTGCATGACTGTGGCGATTTGGAACAGAACAATGGAGAAAAATCTGGTTGTGGTGCCGGAAGCTTCCGGGACAAGATAAATGCGAACACTTTACTGTTCAAATGATCCCATCAGCTTCCAGATGACACGATGAACCAGATGTGGAGATGTAGTCAGGCACATTCACATGGACACCTGGAAAAACAGCCCACTGCTACTGTGATGGAACCCTTTACCTACAGAACATGCTGCACATGGGAACCACATGTGCAAACATGTTTTTGGAATAATTTCCATGTTATGTAAACATGTTATTCACATGTGCCTCAGATGAACCCACATTTGAACATGTGGTTCACATGTGTCAACCCTGTCATGTTCTTCGAATGTATTAAAAAAGTACATATCATGTGAATGTGTTCGAAGGGGGTTTTGGCAAACGTGTAAGTCACATGTGGTTGGCACATGTGAATACTCTTGAAAAACATGTAGAGAATGTGAACAATGGTAATCAAGAATTGGTAGATATGTATCATATGTGAAGAACTTGAAAACCACATATAGATTAAATGCAGTTCACATGTAAATCAGATGTGGATCATGTGAATCGTAAAGATGCACATGTGGTTCACATGTTAATTATGCATTTTGACACATGATTAACATGAGAATCACGTGGGACCTAAATGTGATTTCATGTTCTTCACATGGGGATCACATGAAAATTTTAAAAACAAGTCTGGATGTTGTTCACATGTGCATGTACATGTGAAACACATGTAGTCCACATGTGGTTTCTCTTTAAGGTCCTGTCTGCATTCGTGACGTCAGTCCTGATTACTGGTGGGATCAGCTGTTGGTACTGACTCAAGTAGACCATGACGAGCTGGTAGAGGAACGCAATGCCGTCCCAGTCAGCTGTCTGGTCAACAGGTGTGGCAGGTTTTCCATGTTGGGATCCCAGTAAACATGTGGAATGTTTTCCATGTTGGGATCCCAGGAAACATGTGGAATGTTTTCCATGTTGGGATCCCAGGAAACATGCAGCAGGTTTTCCATGTTGGACTCCCAGTAAACATGTAGCAGGTTTTCCATGTTGGGATCCCAGTAAACATGTTAGAGGTTTTCCATGTTGGGATCCCAGTTAACATGTAGCAAGTTTTCCATGTTGGGATCCCAGTTAACATGTAGCAGGTTTTCCATGTTGGGATCCCAGGAAACATGCAGCAGGTTTTCCATGTTGGGATTCCAGTAAACATGTAGCAGGTTTTCCATGTTGGGATCCCAGTAAACATGTTAGAGGTTTTCCATGTTGGGATCCCAGTTAACATGTAGCAAGTTTTCCATGGTGGGATCCCAGTTAACATGTAGAAGGTTTTCCATGTTGGGATCCCAGGAAACATGCAGCAGGTTTTCCATGTTGGACTCCCAGTAAACATGTAGCAGGTTTTCCATGTAGGGATCCCAGTTAACATGTAGCAGGTTTTCCATGTTGGGATCCCAGTAAACATGTTGGAGGTTTTCCATGTTGGGATCCCAGTAAACATGTAGCAGGTTTTCAATGTTGGGATCCCAGTAAACATGTAGCAGGTTTTCCATGTAGGGATCCCAGTAAACATGTAGCAGGTTTTCCATGTTGGGATCCCAGTAAACATGTAGAAGGTTTTCCATGTTGGGATCCCAGTAAACATGTGCAATATTTTCCATGTTGGGATCCCAGTAAACATGTAGCCGGTTTTCCATGTTGGGATCCCAGTAAACATGTTGGAGGTCTTCCATGTTGGGATCTCAGTAAACATGTGGAATGTTTTCCATGTTGGGATCCCAGTAAACATGTAGCAGGTTTTCCATGTTGGGATCCCAGTAAACATGTAGCAGGTTTTCCATGTTGGGATCCCAGTAAACATGTGGAATGTTTTCCATGTTGGGATCCCAGTAAACATGTAGCAGGTTTTCCATGTTGGGATCCCAGTAAACATGTGGAATGTCTTCCATGTTGGGATCCTAGGAAACATGTGGAATGTTTTCCATGTTGGGATCCCAGTAAACATGTGGAATGTTTTCCATGTTAGGATCCCAGTAAACATGTTGGAGGTTTTCCATGTTGGGATCCCAGTAACCATGTTGGAGGTTTTTCATGTTGGGATTCCAGTAAACATGTAGCAGGTTTTCCATGTTGGGATCCCAGTAAACATGTAGCCGGTTTTCCATGTTGGGATCCCAGTAAACATGTTGGAGGTCTTCCATGTTGGGATCTCAGTAAACATGTGGAATGTTTTCCATGTTGGGATCCCAGTAAACATGTAGCAGGTTTTCCATGTTGGGATCCCAGTAAACATGTGGAATGTTTCCCATGTTGGGATCCCAGTAAACATGTAGCAGGTTTTCCATGTTGGGATCCCAGTAAATATGTGGAATGTTTTCCATGTTGGGATCCCAGGAAACATGTGGAATGTTTTCCATGTTGGGATCCCAGTAAACATGTTGGAGGTTTTCCATGTTGGGATCCCAGTAACCATGTTGGAGGTTTTTCATGTTGGGATTCCAGTAAACATGTGGAATGTTTTCCATGTTGGGATCCCAGTAAACATGTGGAATGTTTTCCATGTTGGGATCCCAGTAAACATGTAGCAGGTTTTCCATGTTGGGATCCCAGTAACCATGTAGCAGGTTTTCCATGTTGGGATCCCAGTAAACATGTAGCCGGTTTTCCATGTTGGGATCCCAGTAAACATGTTGGAGGTTTTCCATGTTGGGATCTCAGTAAACATGTGGAATGTTTTCCATGTTGGGATCCCAGTAAACATGTAGCAGGTTTTCCATATTGGGATCCCAGTAAACATGTAGCAGGTTTTCCATATTGGGATTCCAGTAAACATGTGGCAGGTTTTCTATGTTGGGATCCCAGTAAACATGTAGCAGGTTTTCAATGTTGGGATCCCAGTAAACATGTAGCAGGTTTTCCATGTAGGGATCCCAGTAAACATGTAGCAGGTTTTCCATGTTGGGATCCCAGTAAACATGTAGAAGGTTTTCCATGTTGGGATCCCAGTAAACATGTAGCCGGTTTTCCATGTTGGGATCCCAGTAAACATGTTGGAGGTCTTCCATGTTGGGATCTCAGTAAACATGTGGAATGTTTTCCATGTTGGGATCCCAGTAAACATGTAGCAGGTTTTCAATGTTGGGATCCCAGTAAACATGTAGCAGGTTTTCCATGTTGGGATCCCAGTAAACATGTAGCAGGTTTTCCATGTAGGGATCCCAGTAAACATGTAGCAGGTTTTCCATGTAGGGATCCCAGTAAACATGTAGCAGGTTTTCCATGTAGGGATCCCAGTAAACATGTAGCAGGTTTTCCATGTTGGGATCCCAGTAAACATGTAGCAGGTTTTCCATGTAGGGATCCCAGTAAACATGTAGCAGGTTTTCCATGTTGGGATCCCAGTAAACATGTAGAAGGTTTTCCATGTAGGGATCTGTAATGAAACACTTTTATTTATTTTGCAGGATCGTAGGAAGTCGGCAAATAATGAACACACAAACTCTCTGCCCAATGATTAACTCAGCGTTTTATTAATCTTGCAGCACAAGATTAAGCAACACATCAGTTAAGGCACTTTTCAGTTCCCAGCTCTTACCGTAACGCGGATAGGTTGGGGAGCCCACAACCCCGGTAGAGAGTGCCAAAACCAGCTGGGCGTCCTGATCAGAATAGACCCGCAGCAGACTCCACCGAAGTCTGGGGCTTCCCCCCTTTAATACCCCTCATTCTGCAACATAACGTGGGAGCGCTAGGGAGGTGAGCAACCATCCCCACACACACACATACCATGAGACCATAACTTTTGTTGTTTCACACGCTCAGTTTACCTTCTTCAGTGATATAAGCAAGCAGCTCTGCAAAACAGGATTCTCTTCCCACAACACCATTGAATGAGGGCACACAACATCACCAATAAAGTTTATACTTCAGGATCCCAGTAAACATGTTGGAGGTTTTCCATGTTGGGATCCCAGTAAACATGTAGCCGGTTTTCCATGTTGGGATCCCAGTAAACATGTTGGAGGTTTTCCATGTTGGGATGGCAGTAAACATGTACCAGGTTTTCTATGTTGGGATCCCAGTGAACCTGCAGCAGGTTTTCCATGTTGGGATCCCAGGAAACATGTAGCCAGTTTTCCATGGTGGGATCCCAGTAAACATGTGGCAGGTTTTCTATGTTGGGATCCCAGTAAACATGTTGGAGGTTTTCCATGTTGGGATGGCGGTAAACATCTACCAGGTTTTCTATGTTGGGATCCCAGTGAACCTGCAGCAGGTTTTCCATGTTGGGATCCCAGTAAACATGTAGCCGGTTTTCCATGGTGGGATCCCAGTAAACATGTGGCAGGTTTTCTATGTTGGGATCCCAGTAAACATGTAGCAGGTTTTCCATGGTGGGATCCCAGTAAACATGTAGCAGGTTTTCCATGGGGGGATCCCAGTAAACATGTGGCAGGTTTTCCATGGTGGGATCCCAGTAAACATGTGGCAGGTTTTCTATGTTGGGATCCCAGTAAACATGTAGCAGGTTTTCTATGTTGGGATCCCAGTAAACATGTAGCAGGTTTTCCATGGTGGGATCCCAGTAAACATGTGGCAGGTTTTCTATGTTGGGATCCCAGTAAACATGTAGCCGGTTTTCCATGGTGGGATCCCAGTAAACATGTGGAATGTTTTCCATGTTGGGATCCCAGTAAACATGTAGCAGGTTTTCTATGTTGGGATCCCAGTAAACATGTAGCAGGTTTTCCATGGTGGCATCCCAGTAAACATGTGGCAGGTTTTCTATGTTGGGATCCCAGTAAACATGTAGCCGGTTTTCCATGGTGGGATCCCAGTAAACATGTTAGAGGTTTTCCATGTTGGGATCCCAGTTAACATGTAGCAGGTTTTCCATGTTGGGATCCCAGGAAACATGCAGAAGGTTTTCCATGTTGGGATTCTAGTAAACATGTAGCAGGTTTTCCATGTTGGGATCCCAGTAAACATGTTAGAGGTTTTCCATGTTGGGATCCCAGTAAACATGTGGAATGTTTTCCATGTTGGGATCCCAGTAAACATGTGGCAGGTTTTCTATGTTGGGATCCCAGTCAACATGCTGTAGGTTTTCCATGGTGGGATCCCACAGACTCGACTCGGCTGCATCTAGAAGAAAGCCAGTGGTTCTGCCTCCTTCTGAATGAAATAGAGCACACCTGTGTAATTCAGCATCATTCGCAGCCAGGTTAGGGAGTGGACAGTGTGAAGTGAATAATCAGTGCCTGACTGAGGCTGCTGAGGATGGACAGCATGTGATTGTGTACCGGTTCATGCTTTTTATGATGTGAGTTTAGGATAACGACCGATGTGACACTAGAAATGGACAAATTTTGTGAGGAACAGAAAACTCTCATCTTATTCTCCTTCTCTTTTTGTTGGGAAAACTTGTCATGTTCTTCAATTAACTCCACGATTTTTGTAGTGCTTTTCTCCAATCTGACCTCTAGACCTTTCTAAGCTTTTAATCCTGTAAAAACTAATTTCATTTAACTTTGTTTTGCTTTCATCCTGATTTTTTTATCTTTTCTTTCCGGTCTTCAGCCTTGTCTTTCTAATCCGTCTCCTTTCTCCTCTCATTATATTCATTGTCTGTTCTCCACATCCTGCCTTCCCATCTCCCCGTTAATTTCCTGCCCTCTGTGTGCACCCCCCACCATCACCACCACCACCCCCACCACCGCTACCGTCTCACCACAGTAATAGTCCTCCATTGCCTTCGGCCTCTGCACACCTACTGTAAGTTGACATGATTTCCACTCATTCCCGCCTCATTATTCAGTCCCACTTGGTGGATTACAGTAACGTGTCATGAACGTCAGCGCATCGTCATGTATGATTATTCACCCGGTTACATCATATTGCCTCAGCCCAATATTTAGCCAAATATCTAAACAGAGTTGTTTAACTAAATTATCATTAATGACCAGTTGAGATTGGTGTCATGGCAAAAACTTGGCACAATTTTGGGAGATCAAGGCGAGCTTGGATGTATTCGGATGCGCTCAGATGCACTCGCATGAGCTCGGCGGATGTGTTCGGATGCGCTCGCTTGAGGTGTCATAGCTTTAATGTGATTCACATGTTCTTCACATATTAATCATGTGTAAACCATAGGTCGATTACATCTGAATTACAAGGAAACTGTATTTGGCCTACATGTGGTTTTCTTGTTCTTAACATGTGATTCACATGTGTGAGCTACATGCAATTCATATGTGATTGACATGTTCTTCACATATGGATCATGTGAGAATGTTCCAAAAACATATTTTTGCACATGTTCCCGTATGTCGTCTATGTAGGGTACACGTGGGAACTCGACCAAAAATAGTTCCAAGAGAAGATGGAGGACTATGGTTTATAAGTAATAAATCGTCTTTTTAAAGATAATTTTTATTCACGTGCAAAAACTAAAGCAGGATTATAATAGAATGAAAAGAGCCAAGAAACATGACAACACCACCCCCACAGTAGACGCCACTGAAGGACTGAAACTGTTATCTTCAGAGATAAATACAATTATATTGTATATATATATATGTTAAATTTACATACTCAGTAACTGAATGTTTTAGATAGTTTAAACTAATTGAATCAAATTAATTTAATATAAATAACAATAATAACAGAGATATAGATTGTAATGTTATTTATCTTGCTATCCAGTTTGTAGTGTGTGTTTAATCATTTTTCATTCATATTTAAAAACATATTTAATCTCTTATCACTGCATTTATTTTTCCTTTATATTTTCCTTCATAAAGAAACTTTATTTGCTTCCAACCATCTATCAGCAGCATGACAAGGCAAAAAAAACTGCAGCTTGCAACCATTCTGTCAACAGTTTGCTTCATTTCCCTGACAGCTAGCTTAGCCACAGACACAGGAAGTGAAGTTAAGCTAGCGGCTAGCTTAACTTGCAGCCTGAACAATGGCCTACAAGTAGATCTTTTTCTTTTTTTTCTTTTTTTTTTTAAAACTCTGTAAACCCATCAGTGAGCGACCCTGTAATGCAGCTAGCTGGTTGGGAGTCATGTCTCTTCTGCTTTTGGTCACACTTGCTTCCCGCAGTCTGAAATTTTTAGCTTTTTACCTGCTTATACTGACGTTTATTTTTAGCTTATTTTAAGTATCTTTTTAGAACTTAAAAAGACTGTACAAAACTTTTAGCCAACATACTTGTGTGTGAATCTGATCTAATGAAGCTAATTAGCGCTTGACTGCCTTGTGTTAGCTGCACGGTTACTGGGTTTTAGTGAAATTGAGGTTTTTAAAGTCGGTTGCCCACACCCAGATATCCCATACTTTTGGTTGTACTTTCATGTATGATGATTCCCCTGAGACAAAAGAAGCAGAATGCCCTGAATGTTGTCTTACAGTTTCTTTATGTGATCTCTGTCTGGAACTGTAATGATAACTGCAAGTTCTTCTAGTGAAATAGAACTAGAAACTACAATTTTAGCAGATATGATGAAAGAAAAGTGAAACTTTGGGTTAATTTTTTCTTGTTAGGTTTAAGACAGATGGTCTTTCCTTCATTTTTATTTTTATATCCTGCATCCTGACTTCACCTCTCCGTTGTTTTGATCTACCATTCGCCTCTGCTGATGTTCCACTTGGATAAAGTGGCTCATAACACTGCTCCACATCTTTCCCATCCCCCTTTCAGTTACCTCTGTGTTATACACAACCATTTGTCTCCATGACAACCAGGGGAGAACAGGAAAAGAATCAATGTGGAGGCGGCGATGGCAGTAGTGGTGGTTGTGGGTGGTGGAATGATAATGAGAGATAAATTGTGACTGTATTTCCTGTTGCTCATTGGTTACCTGGTTTCGGATCACAATCAGCTTAATAAATGCTTTAAAGCGCCCGCTGCTGCACTCTGGAGCTCCTGTGTCTGATCTGACTTCACTCATGGAGACTTGAAGCTGACTTGTGCAGTGTGGTCTACGTACGGCATCACTGAGAAATGTTTTAATTTTTTCCTGGACCAGTCAGCTGATCAGCTACGTCATTATGCTGACTAAACTTCTGGTTTTTTTAGACCCTTTCACATAAACGCTGATTTCCTTCATTCTGGTGGCACCAGAACTTGTTCCATGTCAGGAGAACCCCAACGGTACCACTCGGTGACACACTGGAACCAGAGTGGGTCAGAATCTGACAGATTCTCTTACAGAGAAACCCCATGTTCTTAGTATAGATTTACATGTGATCAACATGTGCAAATGTGATTTTGGAACATTATAACATGATCCTTATGTGAAGAACGTGAATAATGTGGTTGATGCACATAAACCACATGAACGTGTTTTTTAGGAACATTGTCATGTAATCCACTTGTGAATAACATGAAAACAACATGTAAATCGCAAGCAATGTACATGTGAATCATGTGAATAATGTGGTTGACCCACATAAACCGCATATGCATACACATGTGAACTACATGTTAAAGGAACTAGACTACTTATGACGATCATGTGATCAACATGTGAAGAAAAAGTGAATTACATATTCTTCACGTGTGAATACATATGTGAACTACATGTGCAATCGTGTTTTTTGGAACCTTGTCATTCAATGCACTTGTGAATAACATGAAAACAACATGTAAATCGCAGGCAGTGTACATGTGAATCACTTGTGAAGAACATGTGAATCAAATTTAGTTGACACATTTGAATCCTATGTGAATAATATGCTCTTTACATGTGAATCCCATGAAAATGATCCAGAAACAGATGTGCTCTGCATGTACATACACATGTAAACTACACGTTCAAATGTGTTTTTGAAACATTTTATTTGATCCAACATGAAAGTCGTGTGTAAATCATTTGTGGTTTACATGTGAATAACATGTAAATGAAAAGCAAATGACCCATGTAAATCACATGTATTTCACAAGTATGTGATTTACATGTTATTTACATGTTGATTGCATGTATCGGATGTATTCAGCACGTCTGATTCACATGAGAACCACATATGAGCTACATGTTTTTTACATGTTCTTCACATGAAATAATCCCAAACCCACATTTGCACATGTGATCACATTATTCACATGTAAAACACATGTGGAGCACATGTCATCACATTATTCACATGTAAAACACATGTGGAGCACATGTCATTACATTATTTACATGTAAAACACATGTGGAGCACATGTCATCACATTATTCACATGTAAAACACATGTGGAGCACATGTCATCACATTATTTACATGTAAAACACATGTGGAGCACATGTCATCACATTATTCACATGTAAAACACATGTGGAGCACATGTCATCACATTATTTACATGTAAAACACATGTGGAGCACATGTCATCACATTATTCACATGTAAAACACATGTGGAGCACATGTCATCACATTATTCACATGTAAAACACATGTGGAGCACATGTCATTACATTATTTACATGTAAAACACATGTGGAGCACATGTCATCACATTATTCACATGTAAAACACATGTGGAGCACATGTCATCACATTATTTACATGTAAAACACATGTGGAGCACATGTCATCACATTATTCACATGTAAAACACATGTGGAGCTGTGTGTTGTCTGGTAGGGTATTAGATGAATGACACCGGCTGTGCTCCAGGTTCTATCTCCTGTAATGAGCTGCAGCGCGTTTTTACTGAACACCAGAAAGGAAGACTCTTCGATGGAGATCAGACACGTTATTACCTAACAAACTTCCACCGACCACACGGCAAACTCTGAACATGTGGAATCTGAGCCCGCCTGGCTTCTCTGCTCATGATTAACAAGTGACAAGCTTGTGAAAAGATGGTGAAGAGGCTGGAAATAGGCCCAAAGCAGCAGCAGAAGTCTGAAACGATCATGTGACAGATGCAAAAAGCCTCCAGAGAGCAGTATTCAGTCCAATCCGGCAGGTTTTCCATGTGCTCCTGCTTCAACACACCTGAATCAAAGTAAATGAATCCAACAGCCTATCAGGTCAGCTGTGTTGGAGCAGGAATACATGGAAAACCGTCTGGATTGCAAACTGCGACTTATGCAATGGAAACGCCAGCAAATCACAATTTTACTCAAAATTTCAGAAAATGTTTTGACTTTTGGAAAAGCTGTCATGGAAACGGCATGCTGTTCTTAACGTTAGCGGAAGATGACGCAGCAACGCTCGTTTTGCAGTTTGGAAACCAAATGAAACCGTTCTGTTGGGCATTTTTGTCAGATGTCGTCCTGATTCAGAGGGTTCAGGTCTTTTAGTCCTCTGACTTGCTTCCATCAGTTCATTCAGTTAGAAATGTTGCTTTCAGTCTGTTTTCACCCTTTAAATGACTAAATCAGTGTGAATCCTTCAGTTCCACCCTGGAAGTCTTCAGGCAGTTCAGAGCCAAATTACAGAAAGAAAATCAGGTACATTGAGTGTTTCAGATCCTGTCAGGCTTCAGCAGGTCGATGACAACCTCGTCTGTCGTCCTGACTCAGGCCTGCTCTGGAAGCAGGGCTGCTGTTGGAAAAGAGCCTCCGTGGATTCGTCACACGGCCTGGCATGCGCCGTGGGAGATCCTCTAACGAGTGGGAGATCCAGCTTCCCTCCCTTCCTCCATCTTCACAGGAAACGGCACATTTGCTCCTCAGAAAATCTCAATTATTCATTTATTGACACACATGTTATTTTAAAGCAAAAGGTCACAGTTTGCATGTTAAAAACACTGAACAGAAGCCGTGCGAAGAGAAAAGCTCTTTCTGTGTTCGTACGCAGGAAAGGTCGGCCGTGCTCGCAGGAAGTCAGCTCTGCTTTGATAACACACACCTGCTATCCACCTCTCTCCGACTGTTTGTTCTCCAGGAATCAGTTCAGGCACAGTTACATAATGCTCCTGGGTCTCCTACTGAGACGTGCACATACATGCACGTGTGCATCACATCAGAGAGAAATCTGTTTTTACTGATCATGCGAAGCTTTTGGGTGAAGCCATGAGCCTGTGAGTGCAGTCCACCTGCAGAAATGACTGGAAGCAGCAGCATGGCTGCAGACGGCACCATCTGGGTCACTGATGGATTCGCATCCGTCCAATGCCGTCTGAAATCTCTTTGCTGCCCCCTGCTGGTCGCTCACATATCACACCTACAGGTGGAAGAGTTGACCAGGATGCCTGAACTAAAGTCACCTCAGTCCTGCAGAGACCTTCAGTGGATGAATAATTCAATAAGATATGAAGTATAAAAGATAAAACTATATTTATAGCCAAATAAAAACATAAATACTCATAAATACAAATTAATACATGTATCATTTGTAAATAATGCTGAGCTCAGAGGAAATTGTCCAAAGCAGATGAAACCTGCAGATCAATCAAAATATCAATCCGAGGAAAAACTCATTCTAGGGTTACTTTACTCATTCTAGGATTACTTTACTCATTCTAGGATTACTTTACTCATTCTAGGATTACCTTACTGATTCCCTGGACTGCTAATAATAATGTGATTTTCTTTTAGGAGAAGAATAAATGAATGTTTTTCCTCTTACACCGTAATGTGTAGTCATCTCGCGGCTCAGCTCTGATACAACATGGCTATTCTATTCTATTCTATTCTATTCTATTCTATTCTATTCTATTTAGCAGAAGCTTTCATCCAAAGCGCCTTACATACAAGTGAGAACACCATTTCTATAAGCAGGAGGAAACAACATGAACTATTTATGTTTTTAAAAGCTGTTTTCTTCCCAGGATGAAATGTGATGGCAGCATCTCAGTCAGCAGACATATACATACATGTACATCCACAGTCACACATACATAACAGACCATCTCATGAGATGAGACCAAGTGATTTTCACATCGCAGTCTGACCCCTGCATGTTCCTCCAGTGTAGAATCCATCCTGGAAAGAGAAATCAGTGATTTTCTGTAGATTTAAGCTGAAAATAAAGCAAACACACAATGCTAAATGTGGGGATAGTCTCCCTGATGCAGCAGAGTGAATACACACCGTCTCCTTTGTATCTGCAGTTTGTCCTGTGCAGGATTTTTCTCCTCAATCACCTCTCTTCTCTCTCCAGGTGGCCATTATCGCCGGGAACTTTGAGCTCGCTGAGCTCATCAAGAACCATAAAGACTCTGATATAGGTGAGTCTTAAAGCAGCAGCTTTTCCTTTTCATCACTCCTCACAGATTCTCCCACAGTCACAGGATGCCGCATCCCAAATCTCACTTGGGATACATTTCAAATCCCGCATCGTTTGATCCCCGCCAAAGACTTCCCCTTTTAATCCCCTGTGGAGGATTACTGCAGCGCTGCCACGGGGGGAAAGTTTATGTTTACACCGGGACAATCCCCGTGGCAACCAGGCCGGGAGAAGTGATCAATGCTGAGGTCAGAGGTCGCTTTCTGTGTTGTAGGGGCTGATTGGAAGATACAGTGTTTGCATGGATTTGATTAAATCCACAGCTGGATGGACCGAAGTCCTTCTTCGTGCAAGTTTCATGCGTGTTGTCGAGGTTTTGATTTAAACTTTGGAAGTGGGACGCTGTTTTTATCAAGTCACAGTGGCTTAATAAGCCGTCAGCTTGAGCCGTTACCAACAGATATAGTCTGTTTTTATGATTCTACAACAGCAGGTTTTTATACACAGAAAAACTCAGATTTTATCACCAGAAAAACTCATGCAAAGAGAACTGTTAAGAGGATGACAAAGATTATAAAAGCGGAGGAATTTGTAGCATTGGAGACTTATTTCTAAGAAGTTCAGGGTCAAACGTTTGATAAATGGAAGATGTGTATCATATGAAGCATGAACAGAGTGATTCATCCTGCAACAGAAAAGAAAAAAATGAATTGAACAACATGAGATTAAAGGTGGATTTCATAACTGTGGTCACCTAAAATAACCACCACTAGAGGGCAGAGTTTTACCGGATAATGTGTCTGTTTCTATTTAAGATGCAAATATTAAGATCAGTTTTTTTATTGGCTTATTTTTTTAAATCCTGTTAGATTCACATTGTAAAAAAAATGGCTCTTTGTCTCTGATTCCTGTCAGTTTGCCAGAAAAAAACAGATAAACATGATTTTACATGTTAACGTTGCTGCCCGTTTCGCCTGAGGGTTTTGCAAAAAGACGTCTTGAGAAGCAACTCAGCAGCGATTGACTGTACTCTGCAAGCTGCTGTGAAGGAAGCAGGAAATATTCCACATGGAGACATGAAGAGATAAAACATATCTATTTTTATTTATTTATACATAATTTATTTATATTTATTTATATTTATTATTTATATATTTATTTAGATGTTATAATTTATACTTATTTAATCAAAACAATGTTAGCAAAACAAGCGTGTTATCTAATTATTAAATGAAAGAAGTTGCAAATTTTGTTTCAGATTCTCATATTTTATGGCTTTAAAAGCAGATTAAACTCACCGTAGGGCAAAGGTGGTTGGACTACTTACCATGGGGACTAGGTTGGACACCTTTTGCAGCAGTTGCTGCCACTTTGTTGGCTGCTCATCACCATGAGAATCTCCCGTTCCACCTCATCACCATGAGAATCTCCCGTTCCACCTCATCATGATGAGAATCTCCCGTTCCACCTCATCACCATGAGAATCTCCCGTTCCACCTCATCACCATGAGAATCTCCCGTTCCACCTCATCATGATGAGAATCTCCCGTTCCACCTCATCACCATGAGAATCTCCCGTTCCACCTCATCACCATGAGAATCTCCCGTTCCACCTCATCACCATGAGAATCTCCCGTTCCACCTCATCACCATGAGAATCTCCCGTTCCACCTCATCACCATGAGAATCTCCCGTTCCACCTCATCATGATGAGAATCTCCCGTTCCACCTCATCACCATGAGAATCTCCCGTTCCACCTCATCACCATGAGAATCTCCCGTTCCACCTCATCATGATGAGAATCTCCCGTTCCACCTCATCACCATGAGAATCTCCCATTCCACCTCATCACCATGAGAATCTCCCGTTCCACCTCATCACCATGAGAATCTCCCGTTCCACCTCATCACCATGAGAATCTCCCGTTCCATCACATCACCATGAGAATCTCCCGTTCCACCTCATCACCATGAGAATCTCCCGTTCCACCACATCACCATGAGAATCTCCCGTTCCACCTCATCACCATGAGAATCTCCCGTTCCACCTCATCACCATGAGAATCTCCCGTTCCACCTCATCACCATGAGAATCTCCCGTTCCACCTCATCACCATGAGAATCTCCCGTTCCACCTCATCACCATGAGAATCTCCCGTTCCACCTCATCACCATGAGAATCTCCCGTTCCACTTCATCATGATGAGAATCTCCCGTTCCACCTCATCACCATGAGAATCTCCCGTTCCACCTCATCACCATGAGAATCTCCCGTTCCACCTCATCACCATGAGAATCTCCCGTTCCACCTCATCACCATGAGAATCTCTCGTTCCACCTCATCACCATGAGAATCTCCCGTTCCACCTCATCATGATGAGAATCTCCCGTTCCACCTCATCACCATGAGAATCTCCCGTTCCACCTCATCACCATGAGAATCTCCCGTTCCACCTCATCATGATGAGAATCTCTCGTTCCACCTCATCACCATGAGAATCTCCCGTTCCACCTCATCACCATGAGAATCTCCCGTTCCACCTCATCACCATGAGAATCTCCCGTTCCACCTCATCATTAATTTAGTCATTTCTTTACATTGGCTGCCGACCGACATCACTACACAGACACACTCAGGGACATTCCCGGCAGTTTTCTCCGAGACGTCACAAGAAACCCCGCAAATCCGCGTAGCGCCGCATTCCTGAGTTCTTTCTTAGAGGTAGCGGATTCCTAGGGATGTACACTTGGGTTGTTAACTTTCCGCGTGTTGCCATGTTCGCTGGGGTAACCCAAGGCCACTTCAGGCCGCGCTTAAGACGCAGATGGATGTCGCAATGCATCAGTGACATTTCCGTCACGTGACTCCCTAAAAGGCCGCATCGCGGCGTATTGTGAGGTTTATTCCTGTTATATAGGGTTGATCATTGTGATGTTGATGATGTTTAAATGTATATTCTGTGTGGAATGTCTCTGTTTAAACATTTGTGTACAGAACAAAATGAAATGGAAGGAAAAACCATGTTCTTTGGATTAATTGAGAAGCTTCCTGTTAGGGGAGGAGCTTCGCTTTTATAAAGGACTTACTCAGAGCAGAAAGGTGGGGGGTAGACTGGCTTGAGTTGCAGAGCTGGAGTGTAGTGAATGTATAGTATGAAACCCTTGTAAATATTGTGGATAGTGTACCAATTGCACGGGGCCACTGTACATATTATTGCACTTGGGAGGAGTTGGTAATAAACCACCTCAAACAAAACCACGATGTCGCCGTCGTCACTGGGAGCAGCAGAGAGAACCCCGTGACATTCTTCTAGACAAACGCTCCACATCTGTGTCTCCTCTGTGTGAAAGACATCTTTCAATCAGGTCCTTGTTTTTTCCTCGATACTGTTTACTTACTGAACAAATTCTGGCCAGACGGCAGATTGGTGACAGCGACAGACAGCTCGGGTTTGCCGCCGGATAAAGTGCTAAAATTCTGCATTGAGCTGAGCGAACATCATCATCATGTCATCGCTTCAACATGCTCATAAAATCAGCCTCCGAAAGGAGCCGCGTGACGCCGGCTCGGCCTTTATGGCCCAAGAATCGTTCCAGGATTAGAAAAAAGATGAACAAATAAAGGAAGAAGTATCCAACAGAGGACAGAGAAAGACGAGGCCGAGGGAGAACTGAATGAACAGAGAGGGAGGGAGAGAAAGAAATTTAATCTAATCTAAAGATGTAATCCTGTGATTGGTGACCTCTTCCCATGAATTCCTCCCATCCTCCTCACACAGAAGCAACCTGGTGAAAGTGGAGCGCTGCTCCAGTGCAGGATTACCCCAAAGGCCTCCATGCTGCCAACATCTGTTATTCACACCGTTTCCTTCCCAACCACGAAGCAGGGTACAGCTGCCATGGAGGCTTGTTGCGTCCTCCGCTGGGGGTGGGACATCTTTATTCAGCCACCATGCGTGTAACCTGCACTAACGGCGGGCTAACACTTCTGCCCAGCCCTCCCTGTTTGGCCACGTTAAGCCTCTTGATAACTATATGCAGCTTTAGACGGCTGTGATCACTGACTTTTAGATTGTTTGATTGTGTGTGTGTGTGTTTGTCTAATCGACGTAAGCCTGAAGCTTTAACAGTTTCTCTCATGCACCCGGTGCAAGTGATGTAACAGTTCAGCCAAACAAATCTGCTGCTTTCTGACGTCATGTACTTTGTATCTGACTGCATTGTCATGAAGGCAGCTGTGCACCGTGGAGGAGGCCGACTGGCGGCCTGTTTGTCCTGTGCAGAGAAACTGGAGATGTGAGGCTCGGGGGGGATTCTTCATCTCATCAAACAGATCCACGTCCACGTTATGAAACACAAGCATCTTGACACTATTGGCAGCTATTCAGAGCACACAGATCTTCTCCGGTCTATACATAATTCTATAAGGAGACGGCTTTTATCTTGCGCTTCTATTCACTGTGCTTAAAAATTAGCATTTAATTCATCCATTTCCTGTGAGCCCCCCATGTTCTGCTCTTTCTGCATGATTTTAGATGTCCTGCCTGGAGTCCACATCTGTCTCCATGTGGAGACCTTTAGGGATGTAACAGTTCCTTTGTTTTAAAGTCACAGTTTGGTTCTTTTTGGTACATAAAGAGAACTAATAATCCATCCATCTCTTTTCTTAACGGTTTCTCCGATTCAGGGTAGTGTGGAAGCTGGAGTCTATCCAAGCAGTCATTGGACAACAGGCAGGTACATCTGGACAGGTCACCAGTCCATCACAGTCTAATGCAAACATAAAACTGCTTAATTTGGTGTAAACAGAACATTGTTTATTGACATTTAAAATAAAAACTTCCAGTAAATTCACCAATAAAAGACTTAAATAAATAAAAATATGGCAAAAACAGAGAGATGTCTCCTCTATGTTAAGGGAGTGTTTCTGCACATATATATTATAAGGGAGGGAGGGATGGACTAAAATGAGGGAAAATGGTGATAATTCACTCCAACTTGTACAAATATTAATTTAATCTGCAGTTAAGTGTTTTCTTTTAAAACTAAAACTAACTGCATGTATTTAGTAAAAAGGTGAAATAACATGATTGGTTGCAAAACATTGTTTGAATGATATTTTCAGATCTGTAATAAAGTCTGTATTAAAGTAAAACGTTTACAACCATTTTACACATTTTGTTTACTTTAAAGACAAAAGTTAAAAAATATAAATAAAAGAAAGTAATTTTAAATCTAGACTTTTTAAAGCAGTAACAATGTAAACACTGTAGGAAATAAAATGACCTTGATGCTTTTGGCAGGGATTTCATGGTCTTCAGCGAGAATGCGCTTCCCTCTATGTGTGAAGGGGACGGGGCTACATGGGGACCAGATCTCCAACACAGCTCGGTACGAGATCCCCAGACTGCTTTTGTCTTATCCACTTCTCTTTATCCGTTTACAAACTTCTCTAGGAATCAGAAAAGCTCCACAGGAGAGCTCTGGCTTCTTTTTAAATCTGCGGCCATTCAGCTGTAACACCCACCAGACATAACGTCTGCTAGCCATTATGTCCACTAGCCATAATGTCTGCCAGCCATTAAGTCTGCTAGCCATTAAGTCTGCTAACCATAACGTTTGCTAGCTATTATGTCTGCTAGTCATAACATCTGTTAGCCATAATGTTTGCTAGCTATTATGTCTACTAGCCATAACGTCTGCTAGCCATAACATCTGCTAGCCATAACGTCCGTTTGCCATAATGGCTGCTAGCCATTAAGTTACAAGCTATTATGTCTGCTAGCCATTAGGTCTGCTTGCCATTAAGTTGCAAGCTATTAAGTCTGCTAGCCACTAAGTCTGCTAGCCATAACGTCTGCTAGCCATAACATCTGCTAGCCATAATGTCTGCTAGCCATAACATCTGCTAACCATAACGTTTGCTAGCTATTATGTCTGCTAGTCATAACATCTGTTAGCTATAATGTTTGCTAGCTATTATGCCTACTAGCCATAATGTCTGCTAGCCATAACATCTGCTAGCCATAACGTCTGCTAGCCATAATGTCTGCTAGCCATTAAGTTGCAAGCTATTAAGTCTGCTAGCCATTAAGTCTGCTAGCCATTAAGTCTGCTAGCCATAACATCTGCTAGCCATAGTATCTGCTAACCATTATGTCCACTAGCTATAATGTCTGCTAGCCATTAAGTCTGCTAGTCATAATGTTCGTTAGTCATAATGTCTGCTAGCCATTAAGTCTGCTAGCCATGACGTCTGCTAGTCATAATGTTCGTTAGTCATAATGTCTGCTAGCCATTAAGTCTGCTAGCCATTAAGTCTGCTAGCCATAATGTCCGTTAGCCATAATGTCTGCTAGCCATTAAGTCTGTTAGCCATGATGTCTACTAGCCATTAAGTCTGCTAGCCATGAGGGTTGCTAGCTATTATGTCTGCTAGCCTTAACGTCTACTAGTTATTATGTCAGCTAGCTGTTATGTTATAACGTCCGCCACCCAAAATGTCCGCTGGCCATAATGTTGACAAGCCATAACATTCCCCAGTCTTAACGTCTGCTAGCCATTATTTCTGCTAGCCTTAATGTCTGCTAGCCATAACATCTGCTAGCCATAATATCCGTAAGCCATAACGACCATTAACCATAATATCTGCTAGCCATAACCTCTGCTAGCTATTATATCCACTAGCCATGACATCTGCCCAACATAACATCCTCTTGCCATAACATCCGCCAGCCATAATGCTTACTAGCTATAACATTTGCTAGCCAAACATTGTCTAGCCATGACGCCCACTAGTCATAACCTTCTTTAACCATAACATTGTCCAGTCACAACATTCACAAGTCATAAGGTTCTCTAGCCAAAACATCCAGTTAACCATAACGAACTGCTGACATCTTGGATTTGGCAAGAACTCCCTAAATAATTACAATGGACTTCCTTCACTTTCCAGAGTCGCATCACCAGCAGAAAGCCTCCTCAGACACTTTAGGGCTAATTAGTAGAAGGTTTGAGGAATAATCTTCCAGCCACGTCTGAGACAAGCTGTAAGATTATCATACTGCTTTTGCTGAGTGGGTGCCTGATTAGTTCACGTTAAATGCATGACAGAAACCAGTAATGCTGCGTATTACGATGGTGGTGATGAGTTTAATCAATCAGTTATTTCATCTGCTCGCTGTCATTTATTCCCACCCAGAGAGATGACGAATCAAAGTTCAATTTTAGATGAGTGAACGTAGGGAATTACTTCACCTGTGGGGCAAATTTCCGGATGGACTTGTGTTCAGATATGTGGACAGAGTTGTGAAGTAGAATGCAATGAGATGGCTGTAGGAGGAGGAAGGGCTTGACAGCCAATTACGTATATAGCCTGACGCTTTTCACGCTGTGAACGTGTGAGTGTGAGTGTGTGACCTATATTCTGTCTTCAATAGCCAAATTTTCAAATCTCTGTGCATAAAAACATGTCAGCACATAGTCAAATATAGCTCAGTGTTACCGCTTCCACATGTGACTAACGAGTGTGGTTCGACCTCGCTTGTCTTTGTGATCCTGCCCTGAGTGGAAGTGGGATTTTAAAGCAATACAAGGATATTAAAGGAACATCATTTTAAAGGTTTTACATATTAGGAGATAATAAAAATATTCATACCAGGCATTGAAATCAGCTGCTGATCAATAAATTGATTACCTGACCAGAGGGAGCTCCATATTCTCCCCCACTTACAACAAAAACAGATGTGAACCATGTGTAAACGTGTTGCTGGAACATTTCATGTGATCCACATGTGACGCACATGTAAGGAACATAAACATGCTACATGGGAGCTACATGTAAATCATATGGTGCTTCACTTGAGAACCACAGGTAATCTACATATTCTTCACATGTATTTGCACAGGTGTTCATACATGTGTACTGTGGCGCCCTTAGACTCCATGACATCACCCGTAAATTTCTGAAGAGCTGAAATGAAGCTCATTGAGCGGTTCCTACCATCGCCATCTTGGCAGCATCACACATGTCGTCTCTCCCGGAAAATACAAATATGGGCAAAGAGCTGAGAGGGGGGCTGTGAGCGTCATGGTGGATGATTGATATTTCCGACCTGCCTGTAGCTAAGAGCTAACCGAGCTAACCCAGAGATAACAGGAGCTAACCAGCTAACTGAGGTAAGCGGGCTAAGTCTAGTAACGCTGTTAACTGGCTAAAAACCGCGGTTGTTCTACGTTCTTTGGACTTGAAGTGGGAGATCGGGTACCTGTCAATCAAAAGGACACACCCCTAAATATGCCAAACTTCGAGATTAAATTATTTAACAGGCGAGTTAGAAGAAAATTCACTCCCCCCACAGTTGTCATGAAGGTAAACCTGACCTATTAAACCTAAAATGGATTTTTTTTACCAGGCTGTAGACATGTTTATTCCTGCTGTAAACATGTTTATTTCTGTTGTGAAGTTGGTCTTTTTAACATGGGAGTCTATGGGGATTTGCGCTGTTTTGCAGCCCCTTGTGGATGAAGGGGGAACTGCAGGTTTTGGTACTTCTGTATAGGCTTCACTTTTAACAGCTGGAGGTTGCCGCTTGGTGGCGCCGCATCTTAGGGAAGAAGGTTGAACAGAAGGATCGACAGTAATCTGAACAATTTAAAATTAATGAGCATCCTTTGCACGACCGCAGGATGTCTCTTCCCACGTTGGTAATTAGGAAATGCATCAGTTATGGGTAAATAACACGCTGCAGGTGAAACATCATCATCCATGCTGGAGTTTTCCAATGGGAGGCTCTTATCTATTTAGTGTGTCATATTACTGTACTTTTTTTCCTTAAATTTCACTGTAAAGCTGAATATCCATAACTCTTTGTGATTAGTTTCCATGTAACATATAAAACTTAGAATTTAAAGTCTTAGTTTCCCCCCAAAATATCCAGAAATAACAAGTGTTACAGAAAACTATTCTGCAAGAATAATAAACAAAACACAAGCAATTTATGGAGTTTTTCCCCTGAAATTCCATTTAGGTTACAATGGTGTAATTCCAGTGTTATCTGCAGCTACGGTTCCAGAGAATTCCTGGAACAATGAAGGAAATAAAAAAAGCTTTTAATTCACCACATAGCTAAAATAAGCTTTTATAGAAAGTTGAATGTCTTCAGAGTGAAATGGGAACAACGGTGGACGGCGAGGGTGTTTATGTGCTGCTTCACCTCCCTCTGCAGCTTTAAGCCAGCGTAAGAATGACTGGCAGATGGGCGTATTACACCACCCGCTGCCACAGTGTGATAATCCCACACACACATACATGCAGCAATAAACACGCATCCACGTGCACGCAAAGGCCACTTTCACACTCGTCCAGTTGATGTTTCCTGCAGGGGAACTTTCTGGTCTGTCTGAGTCCGGTCCTGAACTGCAACCTAACCGATACCATCCAGAACCAGGAAGTACTCCTCTTTCAGGACCAGAACCAGGAAGAAAAACCTCCATCAGGACCAGAACCAGGAAGGAAAACCTCCATTACACACTCAAAAATAGAGGCACCAGCTTGTACCTAAAAAGGTACAAATGCTTGTCGCTGGGGGTGTACTCTTTTGAGAAACATTTCTGTACCCTTCAGTTCTGGTCTATTTTTGTACCTTATCAAGTTCAACCTCACCTTATCAAGTTGTGTTTTTGATGTTTTTCCCAGCATTAGGCCTGGTCCATTCCACTTAGCAATATTATCTTATCTTTAATCTAGAAATAATCTTCAAAAACTCAACATACTGACGTTGTGGGCTACAGCAAGTGTTGTGCGTCTAAACCGGTCGTACCAATACATTTCTTTTGAGGCGACTTTTTAAAAATTAAAAATAAAAAATAAAATCATCAAATATCAGTTGTAATATGTGGTGAAGTCGTAGGGGGTGGTATACTGATTGCTGAAGAAAAGCTGGTAAAAGTCCCAGTATGCACCATACGCTGTAAAAAATAGTCCCGGTGGGCAAAAGGATAGAATTTAAAAATGCCGGTACTGCGTACCGCTGCGTACCGGCCCACTTAAAGCACTGCTGCTCTTAATAGTTTTTGTCACGACAAACATTTTTCAATGCTGCAGGTACCCTTATGGTTAAAATGGTACAAATTTGTACTTTATGTCACTTTGAACCCTTCTTTGTACTCTGAAGGTGCTTCTGGTCTCTTAAAGACCAGTATTGTACTTTTGAGAGAACATTTCTTTAAAATGTACCTATAGGTACAGAAATGTCCCTATCTTGTACCTCTATTTTTGAGAGTGTAGGACCAGAACCAGGAAGGAAAACCTCCATCAGGACCAGAACCAGGAAGGAAAACCTCCATCAGGATCAGAACCAGGAAGGAAAACCTCCATCAGGATCAGAACCAGGAAGGAAAACCTCCATCAGGACCAGAACCAGGAAGAAAAACCTCCATCAGGACCAGAACCAGGAAGGAAAACCTCCATCAGAACCAGGAAGGAAAACCTCCAACAGAACCAGAACCATTAAGAAAAACCTCCATCAGGACCAGAACCAGGAAGGAAAACTTACATCAGGACCAGAACCAGGAAGGAAAACCTCCATCAGGACCAGAACCACGAAGGAAAACCTCCAACAGAACCAGAACCATTAAGAAAAACCTCCATCAGGACCAGAACCAGGAAGGAAAACTTACATCAGGACCAGAACCAGGAAGGAAAACTTACATCAAGACCAGAACCAGGAAGGAAAACCTCCATCAGGACCAGAACCAGGAAGGAAAACCTCCATCAGGACCAGAACCAGGAAGGAAAACCTCCATCAGGACCAGAACCAGGAAGGAAAACTTACATCAAGACCAGAACCAGGAAGGAAAACCTCCATCAGAACCAGGAAGGAAAACCTCCAACAGAACCAGAACCATTATGAAAAACCTCCATCAGAACCAGAACCAGGAAGGAAAACCTCCATCAGGACCAGAACCAGGAAGAAAAACCTCCATCAGGACCAGAACCAGGAAGGAAAACCTCCATCAGAAGGGAGGGATTTAGTTAATCAGGAATCTCATCATCCGAAGAGCCAGTTTTACACTTTCTGGAGGTCTATATTTACAGATTTCACATCAATGGATGGATGGATGGATGAATGGATGGATGGATGATAGAAGGATGGATAAATGGATGGAAAGATGAATGAAATAATGGTTGGATGGATGGATTAATGGTGGCTGGATGGATGGATGGATGGATGGATGGTTGGATGGATTAATGGTGGCTGGATGGATGGATGGATGGATTAATGGTGGATGGATGGATGGATGGATGGATGGATGGATGGATGGATTAATGGTGGCTGGATGGATGGATGGATGGATGGATGAATGGTGGCTGGATGAATGGATGGATGGATGATAGAAGGATGGATAAATGGATGGAAAGATGAATGAAATAATGGTTGGATGGATGGATTAATGGTGGCTGGATGGATGGATGGATGGATGGATGGATGGATGGATGGTGGCTGGATGGATGGATGGATAAATCAGATATTTACATGAATAAAATATCAGGTTGAAGTGGACGTTTTAAATAAACAAATGCCCCTAAATCATTTGAATGCATTGAGTTCCTGTTTGTTTGTTTGTTTGTTTGTTTATTTGTTTAGATGCCCTTTAGCTCCTGACGTCGCAGTCGCTTTCCTTCCAGGAGTCTACGGTTCAGTCTCATTCTTAGGATTTAATAAAAACTGAATTTAATGTGAACAATAAAATTAAAACACAATAATCATCTTTAAGGAATGTTTTTAACAAACGGGAATAAAAACGTATTCCTGATTTGATTTCACCGAACATCCTCGTTGGTCCCTTTCGTCACATGTAATGTTTGTATAAGTGGTCGCCATGGAAATAAGCATGAGAGAAATGTGCTCATCAGTGCATTACTGCATTCTTTATGACCACATATGCTTAGCATGAAGCCATCTGCCACAGTGCCGTTTAGCAGGGTCTCTTTCTGGACGAAACCACATCGGTGACAGCTCGCTTTGAAGTTGTGGAAGATTAGAGCAGAAGAAGAAGAAGAACTTGACCTCCAACGAGCCTTCGTTGGGAAGGTCAGCATGGCAACAGCAGGGAATACCACTGCATGTTTCATCATGCAGAACAGGAACATGTGTACGCCCGGGTGTAGGAGCGGCTTTCACCATGTATGCGTTGCTTAGCAACACTATAAGTTTGTTACGTAAAGAAGATCTCATGAGTCGTCTCTTCGTCTCCGCTCCTTCAAACTCTTGATCAGGAGGATTTGTGGAGCACCGTGAAAACTACTGAAGATCAGTTTTTCTTCAGATTGTTTTCCTGTGTGTGTGTGTGTGTGTGTGTGTGTGTGTGTGTGTTGGTTAAATCTGAAAACCGGTGACATGGAGCTCCTCAGGGATCAGTCGTTGGACCTCAGCTCTTCCTTCTGTACATTAAAAACTTTCCAACTCTGCAGACTGTAAAGGACCGCAGTGGCAGTGAGGAAGACAAACTTCAAAATGAGGAGCAAACGGATTAAATAAAGTAAAGGCGTGTTTCCAATCAGAAACTGATGATCAATAACACATAAAAACATAAAGTTAAAGAAATTCAGGTGTGTTGCAGAAGGGAAACATCTAAATGTGAGCTGGTGAACCCTGCGGTATCAAACAGAAACATGCAAACTGACGGTTTTCCTCCAACATCTGTCATGGTCTCTAAACGTTCTGAGTTTGTTCCATCTGAGACAAGAACCTCTCTGATTGGTGGAAAGTCTGACAGGAAGTGACTTCATCATGGTTTCAGAGGTCTCCTAGCAACATCGGAGTGATGGTGATGAAGATGTGATGAATGATGTTGCTGTGGAGACGCTGGTGATGACTGTCGTGGAGGACGCTGTGGATCTGGGGGGTTAGGAGAAGACGTGGAAGTGGAGCGAGCAGGCGGTGTCAGGAGTTCCTCCTCACCTGGATCCAGTTGATCCGTGGCTCCACCTTCGTTTGGTTCCTCTCCTTCCTTTGTTCTCGTACAGATCGTGCCACATATCCAACTCTCTTCCATGTCCCTCCCCCCCTCTGCTCATCCTCCAGTCGTCTCCTCACCTCCTCTACTGGTGTGGTGGTAGATGGGAAAGGGTGAGGAGCAGCATGAGGAGACGATTCATCATGAAACCTCCTCACATCATTTCCATCCCGCCTGCTGCCCTTCAGAACCCGACATCCAGCGAGATGTTCTGCTGAGGCCGATTTCCAGTCTCAGATGAGAGAAGACGAACAGGAACCAGTTAGACGTCCAATCAATGTTATCGAGCTTCATTCAATATATTCATTTATCATACATACATACATACATACATATATTTTTATACATATATATATATATATATATATATATATATATATATATATATATATATATATATATATATATATATATATATATATCATCGTGGAAACTATCATCGTTTAAATGACTAAAACTTGTTAAATTACTTGAACGAATATAAATAAAATAGAAATAAAGAGTAAAAAAAATATGTTATAGATAAAAATATAAAATACATCCATGACAATAAAATGTACTAATTTAAATATATATGAAGTAAATTTTTATTTTAAAATATTTACAAAATCGGTAAATTTTATATTGTTAAATACAAATTCAGAAAATTAGATAAAATGTACATTTCCACTAATATACAAATCAAATAAACTTAAGTAAATCTGCATAAATAAAATAAAAATATTTCAATTGAAACAAATTATTTGTTAAAACTTATTTTTGTTCGATTATTCCTGATGTTTTCCCACAAACTGATTATGTCATTGACGCTGAAACAGAGTTTTCCATCAGTTGTGGCTCTTCGTACTGGTTTCTAACTGGTCACGCTGAATGTGCAGCGCACCAGGCTGAAGGAGGTTCTCTGCATTACGACTTTTCACATCAGCAGCTTCAGCTTCTGTCAGCAGTTTTAGTTCATGTGAAGGACTTTCACTTTTAGCAAGACGCAAGTGCAGATCCCACCACAGCCTCCCAGTCAGGTCCAGGTCTGGACTGGATCCTTGTCCTGCTGCAGCAGACAAGTCTGCTGGACTCCAGTGGAGTCCGTGGTCTACCTAATGGCTGCAAGGTGTCCAGACCATCACACCTCCACCACCGTGCTGACATGCAGAAAACCCACACGGAACCACATGTGATCTACATGTTCTTCACATGGATCATGTGAAACTGGTACAAAACCACTTTTGCACATGTGGTGTTTCTGTCAGGGTGTGTATGAGGACCACTCTGGTCTGGTGCCGTTTTCTGCTGAAACCAAGCCGTACTGGTTGAGTCTTTTTCTAACTGGACTGCTAACTGGGACCAGGATCTTAGCACCCTCCATATTGGTTCAGAGATGGAGGATGAGGAGGAAAGAAGCCTTCAGTGGCTCTGAACCAGTCTTTACTGGGATTTAAACACAACCAAAGTTCTGAAGAGGTCAGACCAGACTGGTTGGAGACGACGTCCAGCCTGGAAGCAGCAGAAGACCACAGCGGGTTCCCTCCTGTCAGTAAGAACAGGAAACTGAGGCTACAATTCACACAGACTCACCAGAACTGGACAATAGAAGATGGAGAAACTGGTCTGATGAGTCTCCAGTTCAGCTCCACATTCACATGGTAGGATCAGAATCTGCTGGAAACATCATGACAACATGGATCCATCCTGCCGTCAGGCTGCTGGAGAGGAAGGCGGTCCAACTGGACCAGGACCTGACAGACTGGGACCAGAACCTGACAGACTGGGACCAGGACTAGCTGACTGGGACCAGGACCAGCTGACTGGGACCAGGACCTGCTGACTGGGACCAGGACCAGCTGACTGGGACCAGGACCTGACAGACTGGGACCAGAACCTGACAGACTGGGACCAGGACCTGACAGACTGGGACCAGGACCAGCTGACTGGGACCAGGACCTGACAGACTGGGACCAGAACCTGACAGACTGGGACCAGGACCTGACAGACTGGGACCAGGACTAGCTGACTGGGACCAGGACCAGCTGACTGGGACGAGGACCTGACAGACTGGGACCAGGACCTGACAGACTTGGATCAGGACCTGACAGACTGGGACCAGAACCTGACAGACTGGGACCAGGACCTGACAGACTGGGACCAGGACCAGCTGACTGGGACCAGGACCAGCTGACTGGGACCAGGACCTGACAGACTGGGACCAGAACCTGACAGACTGGGACCAGGACCTGACAGACTTGGATCAGGACCTGACAGACTGGGACCAGAACCTGACAGACTGGGACCAGGACCTGACAGACTTGGATCAGGACCTGACAGACTGGGACCAGAACCTGACAGACTGGGACCAGGACCTGACAGACTTGGATCAGGACCTGACAGACTGGGACCAGAACCTGACAGACTTGGATCAGGACCTGACAGACTGGGACCAGAACCTGACAGACTGGGACCAGGACCTGACAGACTGGGACCAGGACCTGACAGACTGGGACCAGGACCAGCTGACTGGGACCAGGACCAGCTGACTGGGACCAGGACCAGCTGACTGGGACCAGGACCTGCTGACTGGGACCAGGACCGGCTGACTGGGACCAGGACCGGCTGACTGGGACCAGGACCAGCTGACTGGGACCAGGACCTGCTGACTGGGACCAGGACCAGCTGACTGGGACCAGGACCTGCTGACTGGGACCAGGACCGGCTGACTGGGACCAGGACCGGCTGACTGGGACCAGGACCTGACAGACTGGGACCAGGACCAGCTGACTGGGACCAGGACCAGCTGACTGGGACCAGGACCTGCTGACTGGGACCAGGACCAGCTGACTGGGACCAGGACCAGCTGACTGGGACCAGGACCTGCTGACTGGGACCAGGACCAGCTGACTGGGACCAGGACCTGCTGACTGGGACCAGGACCAGCTGACTGGGACCAGGACCAGCTGACTGGGACCAGGACCGGCTGACTGGGACCAGGACCTGCTGACTGGGACCAGGACCAGCTGACTGGTGCAGAGGGAGGATCTGCTCCAAGCTTTTCATGTCAGCATCAGAAGGACCAGTTTCGGAGAGAGGGAGAGAGAGAGAGAGAGGGAGCGTGTGTGAAAGGGGCGGGCGCATCTCCACGCGCGGAAGGGCTCGCGCAGGCTCTCCGGGTGGCGCGGCAGTGGGAGGTGTGCGCGGGATCGTGCGCGCTGCTCTCCGAGTCGCTGTCCGCGGTGCTGCAGGAGGAACTGTAGACATGTCCTGCGATGCGCGCGAGCCGTGACCTGAAGGGAGCAGAGGAGTGAAGAAGACACCATGAAGTCCATCATCAATGCCTTAAAGAAGGAAGGTAAGCACGCGCACGGCGGCGGCTGCACGAGGACACAATCTGGACTTTTTCACCTTTAAAGAGAGAAAAAAGTCTTGAACCGGTTTTATCCGGATGCGTGAAGGTCGCTGCGCGCGCGGCGGAGACTCTTCTTTTTAGGTCACATGGAGATGGAAATGGGACTCCGGGGGGGGGGGGGACACACACCCACAGCCGTGACTAGGTGTCACCCCCCCAGCCGTGACTAGGTGTCACCCCCCCACCCAGACACAGCCTGACCATCTGGCTGCGCGTGAAAGCTTGGTGGCGGGTTGACTTCTGGATCCACGGGGCTGTTTCCTCAATGAGCGCGCGTGCACGTCTGTAGCGCGCAAGCATGTCAGCATCCTATAGGGATGCATATAGGAGCAGGTCTGTGATTGGCTGCAGAGCGGGGATCACGTGCTCAGGTGGAACTTCAGTCGGACAGGTAACAGACCACGTGACTGAACGCTGCTTACCTGTAAATAAAATAATCTGGTTTTTACTTCACTTTAAAGTCAAAGTTCAGCCTGAAGTCATGCTTTCACAACTTAATGCCTGATTTTATTTACAATCACATAAAAATAAAAGAGATCCTGTAAGAAAGTAAAAAAATAACAAAATACACTTAAACATCAATGAAATGTGTGTTAATATAAAAATAATTAAACAAGTAAAAAGAGATTAAAAAAAAAAAAAAATCATAGCCGTGTATTAAACATCACCTAAATTTATTCATTTATTTTTAGAAAAAAAATACAGTTTTGGATTTGGTAAAATAGTAAAAAAATTAATTAATTAATTAATTTAAAAAAAATGTTAAAAATAAAATTTACAAGAATGAATAAAAGTAAAATAATACATAGATTATAATGAAAAAAATCCAGTAAATCAAAGATATAAAAAGTAATAAAAAGTTAACATGGATCTGATGTGTATTAAACTCTGTCACCTAAATTCGTTTATGATATAAAACAATAAATACAGTTTTAAAAATGGGATAATGACAAAGAATAATGCTGGAAGGAAAAAAGCAAGAATTGAAAACAGATCATTGTCTTTTGTACTTCAGGGCCACCGTACCTACATATTAGCTGTATTGCAATAGCTAATTGAGATCAAAATAAATACAAATACCACAAATGGAGCAGATTAACGTTAAACTGCGTCAACCATTGATGTTGAACAGTGACGGGATGTCCGCGGTAAAAGCCGCATCACACGGCAGCCCGGCTGGCTTCCAGCTGGCTTCCGGCTGGCTTCCAGCTGGATTTCCGGTTGGCTTCCGGATGGCTTCCGGTTGGCTTCCGGCTGGCTTCCGGCTGGATTTCCGGCTGGCTTCCAGCTGGATTTCCGGTTGGCTTCCGGTTGGCTTCTGGCTGGCTTCCAGCTGGATTTCCGGCTGGCTTCCAGCTGGATTTCCGGTTGGCTTCCGGCTGGCTTCTGGCTGGCTTCCAGCTGGATTTCCGGTTGGCTTCCGGCTGGCTTCTGGTTGGCTTCCAGCTGGCTTCCGGCTGGCTTCTGGCTGGCTTCTGGCTGGCTTCTGGTTGGCTTCCGGTTGGCTTCCGGCTGGCTTCTGGCTGGCTTCCAGCTGGATTTCCGGTTGGCTTCTGGTTGGCTTCCGGCTGGCTTCCAGTTGGCTTCTGGTTGGCTTCCGGCTGGATTTCCGGCTGGCTTCCAGCTGGATTTCCGGCTGGCTTCCGGTTGGCTTCCGGCTGGCTTCCGGCTGGCTTCTGGTTGGCTTCCGGCTGGCTTCCGGCTGGCTTCTGGCTGGCTTCTGGCTGGATTTCCGGCTGGCTTCCAGCTGGATTTCCGGCTGACTTCCGGTTGGCTTCCGGCTGGCTTCTGGTTGGCTTCCGGCTGGCTTCCGGCTGGATTTCCGGCTGGCTTCCACCTGGATTTCCGGCTGGCTTCCGGCTGGCTTCCAGCTGGATTTCCGGTTGGCTTCTGGTTGGCTTCCGGTTGGCTTCCGGTTGGCTTCTGGTTGGCTTCTGGCTGGATTTCCGGCTGGCTTCCACCTGGATTTCCGGTTGGCTTCCGGCTGGCTTCCGGCTGGCTTCCGGCTGAAAACACGTGAAGGGGGGGTGGGTAGGAAACAGAAGATCCCAGGTCAGCCGTCAGCGTTCTGTTAGCTACACGCTGTCGCAGCTTGCTAGCTTGATGCTCTGCATGGACTGCAGGCAGTTTTGGTTCGTAAACTTACATTTAGATTTTTACAAATTCTAAATTTCAGTTAATTTTCTGGTATTTTTTTCTATTTTCTCACATAATCATGATTAGAGGAATTAAACCAAGAAGAAACCAAAAGTTGTAGAAATGAAAGGGGAAAAAAATGACATCGTGTTTACCAGGACCCCTGTGGAGGTACAGGTACCCCCGCTGCTAAAAACCGCTCAGTTTAACCCTTTCAGCCCTGTTCTCTGTTATTCAGAGACACGAGTTTATCTGCAGCCACTGGGTCTGTTTACTCCTGGAGCCGTTGTGAAGATGGCACAAAGCAGAAATAGGAAAACTCTCCGGCCTGCCTAAAAACACGTTTGGGATAGTTGGGAATTTTCCTTTGGGATCAATCAGCTGCATGTTATAGAGACGGGTCACATGACAACATCTGACCGGTGAACGGCAGGTTTTTAACGGCTCCATGGTCATGTGCAGACTGTCCTTCTGTGACACATTGATGTGTTAACGTGACTGCGTGTGAAAACCTAATTTCAGAATGTTTCCTGCGTGTTTTATACTGATTGCTTTGCAGCTGTTGCACAAGAGGGGCTGTGTGTGCATTCCTGTGTGTTGGGCTGAGACTGGAACCAGTTTCCCCAGCAGGACGGCTGTGGATCTGCTGGCTCCTGCATGTGCTAGCTCATTAGACGTTAGCGCCTCATCAACACGTCTGTTGTGGAGAGAGAGAGAGCGAGGCCTCAGATACGCGTCTGGAAACGCGATAATGACTCACCGACTCTTGTCTTCAGACGTTCAGGCTGCCAGGAAGTGGCAAGCTGGATCTGCAGAGCTGCCAGCAGGGCTGGGAGCTTGTCTGGTCCCACCGTTTGTTTTACTGGGATTGCTGCAGGCCATGTTCTGCCTCGTAGTCATGCTGCAAATCCATCACCCAATGGGAAGCGTTCTGCACTTCTAATCCTGATAATCAGACTAATGATGGTCAGAGGGAGAGCGGCGTGGTGCGTCTCCAGTCCTGGATCAGGATTGGTCCGCACAGGTATACTGTAAAATGTTAGATTGGTTTTACTGGATGTAAATCAATTTTAACCTGGTTTTCATTAAAGGCTCATCTATGCAGGATGGATATGCAGACAAACGGACAATTTCATGGTTGGTTGGTTTGTTTTTAAGGAGCTTAGCTATCTGTCACTCTATGAAGAAAATGGAGCGATACCCCCGGAAACCATCGGGGGCAGTGTTGAGTTGTAAATCTGATCAGAGAAAGGAACAAACCAGAGAAGAATACGACGCAGAAACCGCTACATAAAAAGCACCTGATGGAGTTCAGAAGTTGAGACCGGTAAAAAAAAACACATGGTTTTCTTCTTCTGGTGGTTTTAGACGGTTGTAAAGGACTTTCTAGCGGTGCATTCCCGCTCCAACCGGTGTCAGAACTCTGAACTCAGCACTGCCCTCTAGTGGACAAACTGATGTAACACCCAGGGTAACAGAAAGCATGACGTTTGTAACGGGAGTCACGATTTACATACAGAACTGGGCAGAAATGGAGCTTTATATTATATTTATATGTGGAGCAGTGATGAAGTTGAGTAAAATGAAGACGGTTAGGAGGGGGGTCGGGCAGGGGGCATTGCACAATGCTGTAGACGAATATCAACATCAAATTGGAGTATTTCCTTAAAGTGGAACTATTCTGTGCATTTCAGGCTAATTTATTTTTATTTCTGAGCCCAGAAGGGCTGGGATTGATGGAGTTATTGTCACAAATGGCTTTATTTACTTCAGACCGACCCTCGCCGTAGGCTGTCAGATCAGCCTGTGGGCAAAACGAGTGGATTGAGACTCTTCCGCATTAAGCCCCGCCTCCCGCCACTGCACTACATCAGGAGCGCGCACCGCACCTGCTTTCACCGTCATTGTAACATCTCATAAACAGAAGGATTAGGCTCATATGAACTCAATAAAAAAACAAACTACAATGTCAACACATAGCATACAGCCCTACATGTTGGAACCTGAATCAGAGCCTGAAAATGAAGTGGAAAACAGCAACCCACAGCAACGAATGCAGCAGGATGTCTCTCTTTGGTAAACTCACCAGCCATCGTTGGAAATAACTTTATCCCACGTTCTCCACCCGCCTGATGTATTTGTACATGCCCTTGTTAACCAGTAGAAGGTAACCAATCACCGAACCTTATCCCCCGGGACGTCACAAGGATTTCCAAGTAGAAAAAACTCTCTAAAACCACGCGTTTTTCATCGCCATGGAAACCGAACGGAGAGAGTGCTGGAACTCAAACTCAAACATGTGTTTAGGTGATAAAAAACAGTGTCGTTCACATGTTTGATGAGGATTCAACACTGTAACACTGTAGAAAGCTCAGAAAACTCCAAATACCATCATAGGAACCCTTTAAGGGCAACGTTCCTTGTGACCTCCACCACGGAGGGGGTCATGTATGTTGCAGCTTTTGGTTAAATTCGGAGGAAATGTGGGGATGGCTGCTTGGATCCAGGACTTTTTCTAACTCATCGATAACACCCACAGTCTCTGGCAGATAAAATTCCACCGTCCTGACGGAGGTCTGCTCTCTTTGGGAGCTGCCGATTGCTTGAAACATTGTTTATTTTTATTTTACTTTATTTTTATTTGATCGGGACAAGTATGCTCCATGAATGATGGCACAAACTGCAGCATTTTAGCCAAGGCTCATTTTTGACGCCCGTCCCTAGTTGGGCTTTTACACAATAAGAAAGTATACACAGATTACATTGCATTGCAAAAATTAAAAGTTACACATATTTATATATACATACAAAATACAAATATGTGTATACATACACCAAAATGTAAAATTAAGTAAAACACATTCAAGGCTGTCAATAAAATTCAGTCCAAAATAATAACATTGTCAATACATTCAATCTAAACTACCGTTTTGCCACCAACATGGAAAAAATTACGACACTAAAGGTGATTGCAGGCCTGATATGTCTTTATCCAGTTCTGAAGTCTGGAAGTAATTACCCAGCGCGATCTGGAATCATTAAAATTACACAAAAATCTTCCGAATTATTTCAGTTTGAGGGTAAATATATGTAAACATAAATAAACCATGACGTCATGTCCAATCTCAAGCGAAAAGTCGTAAACCCATCCTCTCACGAGCGTTTCTGGCGTCTTCTGGTCTCCATGTTGACCTCGTATTAGCAGCAGTCAGTGTTGGGTTATATGTTACTGTAACGCCATTACTTTTGTCTGTATACACACACACACACACTCACACACACACATGTGGAATGCGTTTGGGATGAATTAGATTCAGATCTTTCCAACATGAATGTGGAAATCCTGCCGAGATGAGTTGGAACAGTTTTATGGGTAAATGACGGCTCGAAAGGTTAAATAAGAACTAAATATCACTCAGGTTCATAAGTATGTGAAGGAAATGAGTGTGAAATTACCTCATGAAGTGTCTGCACTACCTCATGTTCTCACTACGATGCACTACTTTTACTTTTACTTTTATCCAGATACAGAACGCAGAGAGAGCTGCAGCGGTTAGTTGCTGAAATGTTCCTGGAAAGCAGCGGATCAGAAAGCTTTTCTTCAACACGCCTCATGTTGTTTTTACGATCGATGAACGGCATCGACGTGAGAAGCTTGTTGAAGAAAACAGACGCTGATCAATCCCAGTAGCTGCAGGTAAACTAAAGCTGTTGAGGAGGATCTTTTCCCACGGCTGAAGCTGCAGGTTGATCAATAGAAATATTCTCTTTACTCCCCGAGCATGAAAACTGGATGGAGCAGCAGCAGGAGGCATTTCCGGCCTTCTGTTGGTGTTTCACGTGTGGGAAATTCATGTTATGGTTTTTAAGATGGGTAGATTAGAATTTGTTAACTGTAAATTCTTTAGAATAAAATACGACTGCATGGTTTAAAGTTGCTCTGCATGCTCCAACCAACAACACGCCAGGTTCAAAGTCACGTAAATCTCCGTTCTTCCTCATTCTAATGCTCAGTTTGATCACTCAAGTCATCTTCACCTGTGTACATGACTCAAGTTTCCTGCTATGTGATTGGCTGACCGGTGTTCTGTGTTTTTGATACCTGAGCCGGTGTTTAGTATAAATAAAACTTTAGGCTTTACTTTCAGTATCTTGGCGGCCTGTTTTATTTCAGCGAATCAGCTTCCTTCCTGGTCTTTTCCTTCCATCTTCCATCCGGACAGATCCACCTCCACATGTTCACGATTCCTGTAAACCTCATCCAGAGCAAAACCCTCCAGCTAATTTTATTCATCCACCCAATTTCTCAAATGATCATTTTCACAGAAATTACTTCAGTTAATTTCTTTTTCGATGAAAAAACTAAAAGAACTGGCAGCATTTTTTCTCCGTGTAGTCACATTTGGCTCTTCTTTACCTTTAGTCCACCTGTTTTACACGAGTCCTAATCATACAGTTTTTACCCATCTGCTTCTAATTGGTTTTGTCTTTGTCTTGATCCGACCAACCGGGTAAATATCCTCCTACAGAATTTGGCAACAAGCTGTTGAGGAGAGCCATTTAATTTGATTTAGTAGTGTTGGAGCAGGGAATAATGTAAAATCTGCAAGACTGGGGGTCTTGAAGACCAGAGCTGAACATGACTGGACTAGCATATCTTCGGTATAGAACATGGAGCTGTCCAAGTTCATCTAAAAAAAAAAAAAAAAAACAGTATTCAACAGAAACATTGAAAAGTTTATTAAAATAAAAGTATTAAAACAAACTAAAAATTAATGGTCATATAGAAGCAAAACATGCTGAAATAAAAAGCAACATAAACTGTAAGTTACATATATTTATCACCATCACTGGCAATGTAACTGCTTAAATATGTTTAAAAATACCAAAAAAAAAACTTAAATATCTGCAAAATCTAAAAATTAATTTGACCAAGACATGGTCGTCTATGCCTGGGACCGGAGTCCCCGAGTGAAACACTGATACACAGCTGAGTGTCATCAGCATAATTATTATCAGATATTTGGTTTGTTACCATTATCTGTGCTAGTGGGAGCATGTAGATGCTGAATGACGGGAGGGCCAACACGGAGCCTTGGGGAACTCCACATGTAGATGCTGAATGATGGGAGGGCCAACATGGAGCCTTGGGGAACTCCACATGTAGATGCTGAATGATGGGAGGGCCAACATGGAGCCTTGGGGAACTCCACATGTAGATGCAGAATGATGGGAGGGCCAACATGGAGACATAGAGAACTCCACATGTAGATGCTGAATGATGGGAGGGCCAACATGGAGCCTTGGGGAACTCCACATGTAGATGCTGAATGATGGGAGGGCCAACATGGAGCCTTGGGGAACTCCACATGTAGATGCAGAATGATGGGAGGGCCAACGTGGAGACATAGAGAACTCCACATGTAGATGCAGAATGATGGGAAGGCCAACATGGAGACATAGAGAACTCCACATGTAGATGCTGAATGATGGGAGGGCCAACATGGAGCCTTGGGGAACTCCACATGTAGATGCAGAATGATGGGAGGGCCAACATGGAGCCTTGGGGAACTCCACATGTAGATGCTGAATGATGGGAGGCCCAACATGGAGCCTTGGGGAACTCCATATGTCGATGCTGAATGATGAGAGGGCCAACGTGGAGACATAGAGAACTCCACATGTAGATGCAGAATGATGGGAGGGCCAACATGGAGCCTTGGGGAACTCCACATGTAGATGCAGAATGATGGGAGGGCCAACATGGAGACATAGAGAACTCCACATGTAGATGCTGAATGATGGGAAGGCCAACATGGAGCCTTGGGGAACTCCATATGTCGATGCTGAATGATGAGAGGGCCAACGTGGAGACATAGAGAACTCCACATGTAGATGCTGAATGATGGGAAGGCCAACAAGGAGCTTTGAGGAACTCTTTAGGTCACTTTTCCTTAAGCGAATCTATAGGTAAAATTGTCTGCAGAGAAGAGAAGTTTGGACATATTAAAATACACATTTTTGGGAGGACCTGAGTAAGGAAGATGTACTCTTGATATTTGTCATTGTAGCAGCCTGATATGGACTTTGTTTTGACAGATAAATCATGATCATACTGACCTTCTGTGTGCAATTATTTTGTTGTTGAACATGTGGTTCCTCCCCCTCCCTCTGCAGTGCCTTTCCGTGAGGCTCCAGCCTACTCCAAACGTCGGCGGGGTCCGTCCTCTGGCAGCGGAAACGGCCAGTCCCCCTCCTCCTTGTCAGCACCACGCGTCCTTCTGCGCTCCAACAGTGATAACAACTTAAACATCAGCCAGTACCAGCAGCAGCACGGGTCTCCTGGCACCTGGGCCCCCCATCTGCAGCACCAACACGCCCAGCCCCACTCGCACAGGGCCCCCCTGCAGGGTCACCCGCAGCCTGGCTCCTCGGCATTACATCGCAGCCTGTCGCCCCAGCTGGTCCAGCAGATGCCCAGCGGCAGCCCCAATGGCACCGTGGTGGTCCGGACCATGGGGAGGGGGGCAAGGAGCAGGTCGCCCTCCCTCAGCCGGCTGGGGGAGGAAGCCAGACGGGCCCAACCTTCACAGCGCCAGCCCAGGTGAGCACCAGAAACACTTATTATTTACTGTTTCATCTACTTTGTGTGTCAGTCGGAGCTGGTTGGAGGATTCATGGAGGAAGATAAAATTGGTGGTTTGGAGTTGGAAAACAAAGATCTCCATGTGGATCATGTCATCATGTTTACTGCCGAGTTTATCGCTACTCAGGACAATTTCATCTAAATTCTCCCTTTCAGACTTATAAACATTTAACTTTTGGCAACAGTTTGATTTTTCTTAAATAGCAACATAAAATGTCCCAGAGAGGCAAAGAGTTTTGTTGCACTTATCATAAACTCAACAAGCAGAATTTTAGAATGAAAAATATCAAATTCAAGTTTTATATGTTTTGTTTTCTTATAACTAGATTCATTTTATTAAAACGTCTGTTTGCATTGCGGTCTCTTACAGAGAGCCACATCTGCTTCACATGTTTATGCACTTCAGAACCACATGTGAAAACGTGTATTTTCACGTGATCTCCGTAAAGAGAACATGTGAACTGCGTGTGATTCACGTGTGGTTTTATTTTTTTTCACATGTGTCAACTACATGTGTTTCTTTACATGAAAATGTTCGAGAAACTCGCTTACACTCCTGGTGCATGTGCATGTGGAGCACATGCGAAGAGCATGTGACTCACAAATGGTTGACACACGTGAATTACTTGAAAACTACATGTGGATCACGTGAAAACCCTGGAAACCACATGTTAATCACATACGATTCACATGTTGTCTGGGCGGAGATCACGTGAAAATGTTCCAACAAGATGTTTGCACATGTGCATGTACATGTGGAGCACATGCGAAGAACATGTGTTTTTCTGTAAGAGGTGCAACCATCAAGGCCACAGACATGTATTTTAATCACACAGAAGAAGAAATCTGTAACTTCCTGAAGCCGTGAAGGAAAATATGACATAAATGAATAAAAGTTATAAAGCTCGACTGGAAATGACATCAGCGTCTTTACAGCTGTTTCACATAGAGATGAAAATCTTCATGTGATTATTTCGTCTTATTGTGGTTGTTTAGATTCAGTCATATTAGCAGGAAACACGGAAACATGCTACAGGATCTAGTTTCTCACTTATCCACGTTTCCATGGTTACTGACTAACTAGCCAATGAGAAATCATCTCTTTGTGACTTAATCTTTGTCGTTGACTCATTGTAAAGTGTTTTATTCTGTTTTCGTTGCTTCTGATCAGCGTAGCAAGAAGCAGCTGCACTTTTAGCAGAGTGAATGACAACAGGAACAACCAATCACGTTAGCAGGAAATGAAAGAGCCAAGCCAATCAGAACAGTGGAAACAAGGCGGTGCTTTTACCGACCATGTTGTCCGTGCAGAGGCTGCTCACGTTGCTGGATATCTGATACTTATGGAACCTGGATGCAGATGTTGACTCATCAGTCAGAAATTACCATGGTGACGACACAAGCTGATGTAAACATGCTCTGATATGCTCCACACTTCTTTAATTTATTTGCATGTTCAGATCTCGTCTTATCTCTCCCAAGGGGTGTTGTTAGATAGCTGACCCCCTCCGACAGCTCATTTCCTATTCATAGTGATAATAAATTCTAGTTTCAGTTTGCATGAAGACAGCTGGGAGGAAAAGTTCATTTCTGACCCATTTCTGTGTAAACTGCACACACCTTGGATTTCATCGATTGTGATGAAAACTGGTGGGTTTTTAGCTGATGTGTGGTTGCTTTTGCTTTTAAAGTATTTTTCCTTCACTGCTGAAATGCTGATTATTTTCCATTATATCTGAGGAAAGGCTGAGATCCCAGCAGGGAATGAAACCTTCCACCGCTGTATATTCATGACACCCTTCCCTGTATGCTCTGCTGTACTGTATATACAGTATATATCCTCCCCCAACACACACACACACACACACACACCACCTTCCTCAAACCATGCAAAATGTATGACGGGTTCCTCTGGGAAACATGCCATCAAAAGGCTGGCTTCCTGCTGTAGCCATGGCAACCGTTGCCACCATTCCATGCAGACACTTTGCAAATGTGCACAAGTTGGTACGTATGGAGCGTTGGCTTCACATGACGATGTGTGTGTGTGTGTGTTCCTGTTACACCTGACCGGCTTCATTCAGAAAAGTAGTGTGTGTATAGATAACACACTGCAGCGTGTGTGTGTGTAGATAACATCAGTGTGTGTGTGTGTGTGTAGATAACATCAGTGTGTGTGTGTGTGTAGATAACATCAGTGTGTGTGTGTGTCCAGCAGCGCGTGAATCTGCAGGATTATCGTGTGCAGCTATCTTGAAGTGATATAACTGTCCATCCTGATGAAGACACATGGTCTCTGACCTCCTCCTCCTCACCTCCTCATCCTTCACCTCCTCCTCCTCACCTCCTCTTCACCTCCTCCTCCTTCACCTCCTCATCCTTCACCTCCTCATCCTCACCTCCTCATCCTTCACCTCCTCCTCCTCACCTCCTCATCCTCACCTCCTCCTCCTCACCTCCTCATCCTCACCTCCTCATCCTTCACCTCCTCATCCTCACCTCCTCATCCTCACCTCCTCATCTTCACCTCCTCACCTCCTCATCCTTCACCTCCTCATCCTCACCTCCTCATCCTTCACCTCCTCATCCTCACCTCCTCATCCTTCACCTCCTCCTCCTCACCTCCTCATCCTCACCTCCTCATCTTCACCTCCTCCTCCTCACCTCCTCATCCTTCACCTCCTCATCCTCACCTCCTCATCCTCACCTCCTCATCCTTCACCTCCTCCTCCTTCACCTCCTCATCCTTCACATCCTCCTCCTTCACCTCCTCATCCTTCACCTCATCCTCCTTCACCTCCTCATCCTTCACCTCCTCCTCCTTCACCTCCTCATCCTTCACCTCCTCCTCCTTCACCTCCTCCTCCTTCACCTCCTCATCCTTCACATCCTCCTCCTTCACCTCCTCCTCCTTCACCTCCTCCTCCTTCACCTCCTCATCCTTCACATCCTCCTCCTTCACCTCCTCCTCCTTCACCTCCTCCTCCTTCACCTCCTCATCCTTCACATCCTCCTCCTTCACCTCCTCACCTCCTCCTCCTCACCTCTCGGCAGACGGACGCATTCAGAGGCAACACACACTCAGCCTGATGTCTGAGGAAGGACGGCTTGTTTCTGGAGGTTCAGGAGAAGATGTGAGGACAAGCAGTGGAATGAGGACAGTGTGAGGAAGAGGAGGGGGGCGAGTGAAGGGTTTAGAGAGGGTGGAGGGACGGAGTTAAGGGAAGACAGATGATGGAGGAAATGAAAGAGGAGGAAGAGCGACGGAGGAGGACAGTTGCCACGGCAGTAACATCATCATCACGTCTTCTGACAAACTTCAGCAGGAAGTTTCTTTGTTCTCATGTGAAGAGTTTACAGGGTAAAAGGCTGCTTCTGCTTCCTCCCGCATGCTGCACACGCGTGTTTTTCTCATGTTCCATGCAAACGTGTGGTTTTGGAATGATTTCATCTGATCCACATGCCAGTTACATGCCAGTTACATGCTAGTTACAGGCCAGTTACATGCCAGTTACATGCTAGTTACATGCCAGTTACATGCTAGTTACATGCTAGTTACAGGCCAGTTACATGCTAGTTACATGCTAGTTACATCCCAGTTACATGCCAGTTACATGCTAGTTACATGCCAGTTACATGCCAGTTACATGCTAGTTACATGCCAGTTACATGCTAGTTACATGCTAGTTACATGCCAGTTACATGCGAATTACATGCCAGTTACATGCTAGTTACAGGCCAGTTACATGCCAGTTACATGCTAGTTACATGCTAGTTACATGCTAGTTACATCCCAGTTACATGCCAGTTACATGCTAGTTACATGCTAGTTACATGCCAGTTACGTGCCAGTTACATGCTAGTTACATGCCAGTTACATGCTAGTTACATGCTAGTTACATGCCAGTTACATGCTAGTTACATGCTAGTTACATGCTGCTGGTTCCTCATCATTCTACTCTGCACCATGCGGGTTCGGACTAATCGCAGATTTACAGTATTTATCAGTTTCTGCTGATCCGTCGAACTGAAACCGTCTCATCAGATGTCGTCGAATCCTCGGAGAAACCGGACTGGGATCCGGTTCTGCCTCCCGGAGCCGGACTCGGATCCGGTTGCAGTGGAGGGGGACGGTTGTACATTCCTAAACTTGGGAAGCAGAAGTGGATCTGCAGTTTCTACAGGAACTCCTTCATCGGTCGGACTCCCAACGTTGCTGTTCAGCTCATCCACACCGAATGTGGAGACGTTTTCGCCGACGTTACCTGTAACTCTGCACTGATGGTGCATTCAGGGACAATTAGGAAATCCAAGTTTAGCTCTATTAAGAGTTCAGGGTTTAAACCATCGACCTGGCGGGTTATAATAACGTCCTCTGCAGTCGCGTCTGTATAAATCTGCTGTCGGAGCAAATTCTTCCTGGATGACCTGGAGCACAATAATTAGAAAATACATAATTATTACTAATGTAGGTCTGGAACCTAATCACTCCTCGTCTATAAGGGTTAGATATCAGGGACATTCGCGCTCCGCTCCTCTTGGCCCACTTACAGGAACTCGGTGCTGATCTTCAGTCGTGTTTCAACCAGGAAAGCTGCGTCTTCTGTGTTAAAATCATATTTAGCTGAATTATTCCCGCTGCAGAAGACGCAGCAATGCGTACTCTTCCACAGCAGAAAGTAGTCCTTCAGGCTGCTGGAGGACAGAAGCGCCGCGCTCCACGTTTAGCTTGATGCTGACGTTCCCTCAGAGCTCGTTTCTCCCGTTTCTCATCGTTTAAATGTAACTCTGAGTCACTCAGACGGCTCCTAACTCAACAGATCAGCCAACGTTTACGGGACTTCTCTCCTCGCCTGGAGCTGTGCAACAACTCCACGATGTTGCCGTTTTCCTGCTACGGACGAGTCTCTGCGGCGGTCCACACGGACGTCCAGGCTTCCCGACAACCGTAGTTCCGAACATTCGGAGTGACGTACGAATATGGCTGCAACTAACGATTGTTTTAATAGTCGACTAATCTATTAATGATTTTGTCGATTAGTTGTGATTATTTCTGTCCCGCACAACATCTGTGCTTCCAGTTGATGCAGCTTTTTATTTTTACGGGCTCCAGTATGTTTCAGCCCACTCTCTTCATCTGCATCGTATGAATATCACCCAGATTCCCAGTTCATCCCAACATAATGTCCTTTGGTAAAATCACTCCTGAAGCAGCTGGATATCAAATATAAGCTTAACGGCGTACTACAAATTTATTTTGAAACAAACAAATGTATTCATAACGTCACATCCAAACTACAGAATTTGCCTCAAAAACAAAACATCAATAAAATATTTTAATTGTACAATCGCGTCTCTTTTGTTTTTCGCCCCGTTTCATAATCCAGGATATTTCCAGGAAAATAACAATCTGGGAAAACTTTAAAAAACGGGAGTTTCTGGGCCAGAACGTGGTAGTTACCAGGTACGACAAAACTACGTAACTACTCAGTAATGCTAACTTACCCATCCGGAGTGCTAGCTAAAACCATGACTCCTTTCTCTTAACATGCGTAACTGTCGTGCTGCTTCATGTCAACTCTGCGTAGCAGACGACACATTTGTTGAGCTGGAAAAACTTCCAAACTTTTGAAGCACGAGGTCTAAAGCTGTTTTCACTCGGCTGTTTAGAATGCCACCATTGGTCTTGAATTGTTCTTCGTTGGTTAAGAAGACGCCTCCATACTGCCCCCTGCACTTCCTATGGGGCTTAGAGTCATTTACCTGATGTTTACGGTTCTTATACTGTCTGAAAGCCGTGGCATTAAGTCGCCTGGCGTCACGTCGCCTGGCGTCGCGTCGCCTGGCGTCGCGTCGCCTGGCGTCGCGTCGCCTGGCGTCGCGTCGCCTGGCGTCGCGTCGCCTGGCGTCATGTCGCCTGGCGCAGCGTTTTATCAGCAAAGCCGTTACGGCGTTTAGAACACGACGTGTCGACAATTAAATTTTGCGTCAATGAATTTTTATTGTTGACTTTGTCGACGAATTGTTGCAGCCCTACGTATGAATAATTACAGAAACCATCTGATATGTTTGCAGCTGTTTCCTGTTGTTCTGCAGAAACGAGGGCCAGTTGCGGCTCAAACACTCCGGTTAGGGGGAGTCATAGTTCCATCAAACTAATTCCAACATGATCAGTGAAAGCCGCTTACGACCGCACGGTAATTGATTTCTATGTTGAGGTCTTTGCACTTCTGTAAGCTTCAGCTGTTGAGCTCTTCCAGGAACTCCCACCCAGCTGCCCTTTAAAGCTCTGATAATTCCCGCTCTTTCTTTCTTTGTTCCTGCTGTCCCTCATGGCTCCTCGTTTGGCTCCGTCCTCCTCCCACACACACTCCCCAGCAGCTCTGTGGCATTCCCGCGCTCCCACTTGACATGCCGTTTCTTTTTAGAAAGCAGCTTCATGTGAGTCAACAACCTCCTTCTCGATCTCACACACTAACAACCACATGGCGACAGCTGTCAGTCATGCTCTGGTTGCCATGGCAACAGCTTCCCGTCTAGCAGATGCAGTGAGAAATGAGACCTGAGGTGATTTCAGGCTGGAGAGAATCCTCTCGTTTTGGGTTTTAAAGGCCTTGTGAAACGAGGAATTGTGACGTTCCGTACAACTCATAAATATTTGAGGGTTAATATCCTCCAGTGTTGCTGCAGCTCCGCGGGGATTTAATCTGAGAGAAGCTGCATCATCGTTTCACTTTCGTCTCCAGGACTTTATCAAGAAAAGGCAGTTTAGCAAGAATTCAGAGGCGATAACGCAGTGCTGATGAAGTTACAGCGCAGAGAAGATTTCCTCCGGGAGTTCGATGCCATGATGACATTCCTCTGATTCCATCTAATCGAGTCGGAAATATTTAGAAGTCACAGAGAAGAAAACGCAAATAATGAAAAGGAACAAATTTAAAGTCAGGATGAAGAAACGGGAAAAAGAAGAGAAATGTAGATGGCCGGACAGAAAAACTACACGTGCAGAGCACGCATCAGGAGCACGTGAAGAACACGCATCAGGAGCACGTGAAGAACACGCATCAGGATCACGTGAAGAACACGCATCAGGATCACGTGAAGAACACGCATCAGGATCACGTGAAGAACACGCATCAGGAGGACATGAAGAACACGCATCAGGAGGACATGAAGAACACGCATCAGGATCACGTGAAGAACACGCATCAGGAGGACGTGAAGAACACGCATCAGGAAGACATGAAGAACACGCATCAGGAGGATGCAGAGAACATGCATCAGGAGGACATGAAGAACACGCATCAGGAGGACATGAAGAACACGCATCAGGATCACGTGAAGAACACGCATCAGGAGGACATGAAGAACACGCTTCAGGAGGACATGAAGAACACGCATCAGGAGGACATGAAGAACACGCATCAGGATCACGTGAAGAACACGCATCAGGATCACGTGAAGAACACGCATCAGGAGGACATGAAGAACACGCATCAGGAGGATGCAGAGAACATGCATCAGGAGGACATGAAGAACACGCATCAGGATCACGTGAAGAACACGCATCAGGAGGACGTGAAGAACACGCATCAGGAAGACATGAAGAACACGCATCAGGAGGATGCAGAGAACATGCATCAGGAGGACATGAAGAACACGCATCAGGAGGATGCAGAGAACATGCATCAGGAGGACATGAAGAACACGCATCAGGATCACGTGAAGAACACGCATCAGGATCACGTGAAGAACACGCATCAGGAGGACATGAAGAACACGCATCAGGAGAACGTGAAGAACACGCATCAGGAGCGCGTGAAGAACACGCATCAGGATCACGTGAAGAACACGCATCAGGAGCGCGTGAAGAACACGCATCAGGATCACGTGAAGAACACGCATCAGGAGCGCGTGAAGAACACGCATCAGGATCACGTGAAGAACACACATCAGGATCACGTGAAGAACACGCATCAGGAGAACGTGAAGAACACGCATCAGGAGCGCGTGAAGAACACGCATCAGGATCACGTGAAGAACACACATCAGGATCACGTGAAGAACACGCATCAGGAGCACGTGAAGAACACGCATCAGGAGGACATGAAGAACACGCATCAGGAGGACATGAAGAACAAGCATCAGGAGCACGTGAAGAACACGCATCAGGATCACGTGAAGAACACGCATCAGGATCTTGTGAAGAACACGCATCAGGATCACGTGAAGAACACGCATCAGGAGGACATAAAGAACACGCATCAGGAGAACGTGAAGAACACGCATCAGGAGCATGTGAAGAACACACATCAGGATCACGTGAAGAACACGCATCAGGAGAACGTGAAGAACACGCATCAGGATCACGTGAAGAACACGCATCAGGAGGAAATGAAGAACACGCATCAGGATCACGTGAAGAACACGCATCAGGAGGACGTGAAGAACACGCATCAGGAGCACGTGAAGAACACGCATCAGGAGGAAATGAAGAACACGCATCAGGATCACGTGAAAAACACGCATCAGGAGGACATGAAGAACACGCATCAGGATCACGTGAAGAACACGCATCAGGAGGACATGAAGAACACGCATCAGGAGGACGTGAAAAACACGCATCAGGATCACGTGAAGAACACGCATCAGGATCACGTGAAGAACACGCATCAGGAGGACGTGAAGAACATGCATCAGGAGCACGTGAAGAACACGCATCAGGAGGACATGAAGAACACGCATCAGGAGGACGTAAAGAACACGCATCAGGAGCACGCAGAGAACACGCATCAGGAACACGTGAAGAACACGCATCAGGAGCACGTGAAGAACACGCATCAGGAGCACGTGAAGAACACGCATCAGGAGAACGTGAAGATGTGAAGTGTGTTACAAAGGTGTATTGGTGCAGGGAAACAACAAAAACCTGCCGTAGACCGGCCCTCGAGGACTGGAGTTTAACAGCCTGGCATCGAACAGCACTGCCGACATCCTTCTGGGTCCTTTAGCATGGATGCTAACCAGTATGTCCACTAGGGGGCAGTGTTCATCTCTGAGGGGTCTGTATTTGTTCTTTCCACACCGGACGATGACGTTCGATGCAAACAGCAACAGGGTCTCTTCCTCTCTCCCACATTGGGGTTTTCACACAAAGCTGCTTAAACATCATACATGCGACTGGTGCATAAGGTCCCCGTGCTCCAATGGATGCCTCAGAACTTTGGTATCCTTGGTTTAAAGGTTTTTGATTTCGCTACATGTACAAGATCTCTGAAAACGACCCATATTTCTCCCTAAAGGACACAGAAGTTGCATAAGAAGCTCAGCCAGGAGGCATATTTAATGTAGACCATAAATGAGGACTGCAGGAACTGGAGGTGCATGTCTGGGTCTCCCTCTTGATCCTGTGACCCCTTCAAGTCCACCTCAGATCAGAAGAAACTGGAGGGTACAGGTGGGGGAAGAGTGCCATCCATTAGACCTGAGTCTGGGCTGGCCTGGCTGTAGGAGGGTTGTCGCCGGCCCTGGGGGGGTGCTGGGTCAGCTGCATCTTTGGAGTGGTGGGGGGGACGCTGGGAGTGGTGGGCGGTAATTATGGGGGCCCTGATCGGGGCCATCCTGTCCTCTGCCCCCTCTGAGGTATCTCACATGGGACATGATGGAGGGGTGAGGTGAGGATGTGTGGGAGTGGGTGTATGGGGTTACAGATGGATGGTGCGGTGGCTGGGGGGGGGATTAGGGTTGGGGATATAGGTGGGTAGGGGGGTGAGGGGATAGGGATGTGTGCGGATGAGTAGATGTGTGTGTGTGTGTGTGGAGGGGTATGTTGGTGGGTGGGTTGTATGTAATGGGGTGTGCCTGTGTTGGAGGAGTGAGGGTGTCTGTGGGGGGGCTGTGGGTGGTGGAGGGGTGTTTGGTGGGGCATGTGTGGTCGGGTAGAAGTAGAGGGATGGGGTGGCGGGGTGTGAGCGTGTGTGGGGGCGGGGTCGGTTGGGGTTTGTGTGACTTGGTATGGGTGAGTGAGTAGAGGTGGGGTGGGGTTGTGTATGTGATGGGGGATGTGTGTGGATTGCGGAGGGGTGTGTGGATGGGGGCTGAGAGGGGAGTGCGTGTTGGGGGAGGGAGGGTATGCATGTTTATGTGTGTGTGGTTTGGTGGTGGGGGGGTGGTCTCCTGTACCCGGGGAGCGCAGCTGACGCACTGGGGTGCGACCTGGCTGCCGCTAGGTGGCGGTCTGGGGATCCTGGTCCTCCGTCGGTGTGGGCTGTGCCCTCTGCCTGCGGGGGCGGGGGGCTGCTCTCGGGTTCTTGGGGCCCTGGGGCCTGCGCTCTGTCTGCCCTGGGTGTCCGGTGCCCGGTGGGATTGGCCCTTGCCGGCCTGGGCCTGCTGGGGCCTGTTCCCCCTGACTGCGGGGGACTCTGGTTGGGGACCTCCTTCGCCACCTCCTGGGCAGATGCATGGCTGGCTCCGGAGTGGGGGGGTTGGGATCTGTGCCTGGGGGTGACTGTCGGTTACCCGGGTCTCTGGGTTCTCCTGGCCTTCCTCTAGCTGTAGGCGGGCGGGGTCACATTGGCATGATCACTCTTCTCTAAACACGTTCCACTCTAAATGTTCTGCATGAATGTTCTGCATGTGTCACAGTCACTGAGTCATCCAGCAAGTTTACAGCAGGTAGCTCTCTCTCTCTGTCTTTTTGATTTAACTTGCTAGTTTCTGGTCCTCCTGATTGTCAATGGGTTTGTTCTCCACAGGGACCATGAATCTAGAGTTGGCTTGTGTGGGTGTATATATTTATGTGTGTGGGTGGGTATGTGTGTGTACATATGTATGTATGTATATGTCTATATGTATGTGCATGGATATGTATGTGTATATGTATGTATGTTTGTGTGTATATATATGTATGTATGTATATACTGTATGTGCGAGTGTATATACATATATATGTAGGTGGGTATGTATGTGCATATTAGTGTATGCGTTGATCTATTTGTTTTTTATGTTCTCTTTTCTGTTCTCTTTCTGCCCCTTTCCTGTCCTTTCCGGTCAGGTCCAGCAGCATAAACTCTGTAACTAACTATTAACTATTTAATAGTTAGTTAATAATAATAGTTAATAATAGTTAACTATTATCCAAAGCAAATAGAAAAATAAAATAAGAATCAAGAAATACAAGGGGATCATTACATCTATAAAAGTTCCCCTTGGCAAAATAAATTTGCTCAGCAGAACACAGCATCCAGAACATCAGTCTGCTTGCTTTAAATGCTGGACAAGACAAAAAAGAAAAAAAAAAGAAGAAAAAAAAAAAAAGAAACTGGAAGGATAGATATAACAGTTTACAGCGTACGGTAATGTCCACTGTCGGCCATTAGGGGGCGCCTCCGTAACATCTCTGGCTCCATTTTAAGGGTCCAGTTTGTAAGAATTACTGCCATCTAGTGGTCAAGATGTGCATTGCAGAGTAAGGAATGTACGGTGGCTGTCAGTGGCCAAAACTCGTCCAGACATAACAATGTTTTCACATGTAAGTGGATCCAGTCGCGACAGGTAACTCCTGTCTTCTTCTATGGTGCTTTTAAGGCGGTACTTATCCCAAATTGTGCTCTAGTTCCTGCGGTTTCAAAGTGTCACACGCAGAGATGTTTGTCCATTCATGGACACCGTCGTACTTATGGCAAGAGGAAATAAACGCTACATTCTAACAGAATAAAACACATAATTTATTTCAGTGAACTGATTAGAAACCAGTAGAAACAGTTTTTATTTGTTGTGATGAAATCATTATCTAGATCAGGGAAGGAGAACCCTCCTTGAGGGCCGGGGTCCTGCAGATTTTCCATGTGGTCCAACACACCTAATATCACGATGAGCACAGTGAGTCATTCATTAGAATGTGGTGTGTTGGAGCAGGGAGACATGGAAAACCGTCAGGGCCAAGGCTCCTTACCCTTTAGCTAAATTCATGCCTGATTCATGTTGTTTTGAAAAAAATAATCCAAATAATCAGCGCTAAACATCATAAAGGCTCAGAGTATTTGTGTCCCAGTCCAGCTGTCCTGCCTCGTCCAGAAGAACTGGTTCCATCTGCTGGATGTGGGGCTAAAAACAGGCAGGAGGAGACGTCATGCTAGCTGCATACATCTTCATATGCGTATCTTTATATAACACAGTAGTTGACTCATTTCTGTTGGGTTAGCCATGTTTTTACTCAAACTTTCCCCTCATATATATATATATATATATATATATATATATATATATATATATATATATATATATATATATATATATATATATATATATTTATATGTAGAATAATAATCAGATGAACATTTTACAAATGTTTAATGTTTAATCCGGTTTAAAGGAAAATTTGGTTCATTGTTCAACCTTTTCCACCAGGAACCAAGACATTTTGTATCAGCGGACTGCGACACTCCATGCGGCGTCTACACTGGCATGTCTGTGAATATATGAGGCTTGTCAGTGTATTTAATGTAAATGAAATATGAATAATTTAGTGGAAATTGTTTGAAGATAAGATACTTTATTAACAGGTGTCAAACTCCAGTCCTGAAGGGCCGGTATGCGGCCTAAAGGACTGTCTCCATGCTCCAACACACCTGACCAAAATTCATAAATAGGTTGACAGTAATCTGCTGGATCCATCTGATTTGAATCAGCTGTGTTTGTAGAGGGAAACAACAAAAACCTGCCGGATACCGGCCCTCTAGGACTGGAGTCTGACACCCCTACAGAGAGATTAGTGTGTTTCCACAACTCCGTACAGGAAGGAAAACCAACAGGTAGAAGAATCAAAACCATGCTTTTCAGAAGAAGCATCATGTAAACGAGCCAGTCGGACAGATCTGCCCAGATATGTGGACCTACGTATATACCGACATATCTGCACTGACATGTGGATTCATACACATTTTGCTTTTATTCACGTACATATCTGTATCTGAGTGTGTCCGTGTGACTCATAACGCCACGATGAGTCCAACTGCTGTTGGGATGGATGATGTAGGAAGCGTCTTGTTTAGTATAGTAGGTTGTCCATGATGCAGCTCCTCCTCCAGAATGGCCAAAACAAGTTTAATAAGAGCTTTCATGTGATTGGACGGCTCTGTGTTTACCATTTCTAGTAAAATGTGATGATTATGTGTTATTGGAAGAAGATGAGCTCAGATGAGATGAAGCCAACGTGTTCCTGCTGATGCAGGTTCATACTGTACCGTGTATTTATACGACTGTACTCTCCTCCTCTTCCTCTCTCTTGGTCTCAGGTGATCGTCTAATAATAGCACAAATTATATACAGCTGGTATTAATCACCAGTCTAATTAGCACCTCAAAGCCACTTTGGCAAATTCCAAAAAAAAGAGAAGAAGTGGAAAAGGAAGGACGAGGAATGTAGCTGCAGACGTTCATTCTGCTGCAGGTTCATCTTCCTCTGCTGACACTCCGCAGAGCTACATGTTCAAAAAAACAGAGAAGAAGAAGAGGTGACCTTTCACACCTGCCGTTACAGGTGAGAGGTATGGTGCAGGAGACCTGGCCTCAGCTTGTCCTCATGATGAGTCCAACGCTGACCTCGTCTCTGGTGTTTATCAGCCATTAGTGTCCCGCATTGATCCGGGGAAGTTGGGACAGAAATGCTTTGCTAATTCTGTTTAACGATGGGATTCTCTAAAAATACACAAATACAAGATATTTCAAGTTCAAACTGATAAACTTTATTGTGTTTCTGGAAATATTCACTCATTTTAACATGATGCCCGTCACACATTTGGAGTTTCGCTGTTAGAGTTTATTTTGGCTTCAAACAGCTTCCATGCATCCAGGAAGTCTCGTCCAGGTCTGGTTTAGATCTAGTCCAGGTCTGGTCCAGGTCTTGTTTAGATCTAGTCCAGGTCTAGTCCAGGTCTGGTCTGGGTCTGGTCCAGGTCTCGTTTAGATCTAGTCTAGGTCTGGTCCAGGTCTGGTCCAGGTCTAGTCCAGGTCTGGTCCAGCTCTTGCTTAGATCTAGTCCAGGTCTGGTCCAGGTCTTGTTTAGATCTAGTCCAGGTCTGGTCCAGGTCTGGTCCAGGTCTTGTTTAGATCTAGTCCAGGTCGAGTCCAGGTCTGGTCTAGGTCCGGTCCAGGTCTTGTTTAGATCTAGTCCAGGTCGAGTCCAGGTCTGGTCCGGGTCTAGTCCAGGTCTTGTTTAGATCTAGTCCAGGTCTGGTCCAGGTGTAGTCCAGGTCGTCATGGTGGATTATTGACATCGAGCAAACTCCGAGCTTTCTGTAGCTAAGAGCTAACCGAGCTAACCTGGAGATAACAGGAGATAACAGGAGCTAACCAGCAAGTCACGTTGTTAACCGGCTAAAAACCGCGGTTGTTCTACGTTCTTCTGACTTGAAACGGGAGATCGGGTACCTGTCAATCAAAAGGACACGCCCCTAAATATGCCGAACTCCGTGATGTAATTACTTTTAAACGTGCGAGTTAGAAAAAAATTCACTCCCCCCACAGTTGTCATGAAGGTAAACCTGACCTATTAAACCTAAAATGGATTTTTGAACCAGGCTGTAAACATGTTTATTTCTGCTGTGAAGTTGGTCTTTTTAACATGGGAGTCTATGGGAATTTGCTCTGTTTTGCAGCCCCTAGGGGATCAAGGGGGAACTGCAGTTTTATGCACTTCCGCGTGGGCTTCAGTTTTTACAGCCGGAGGCTCCGTCCATCTTTCATATACGGTCTATGGGGACATGTGTGGGATGTCCATCTTTTCATATGTGTGGTGCAGCAGAAGCGGCGTAGTTTCCGGGTTGTTAGGGTAAGATGCCGTAGTTTCTCTGTTGTTAGAGTAAGATGCCGTAGTTTCCGGGTTGTTAGGGTAAGATGCCGTAGTTTCCGGGTCGTTAGGGTAAGATGCCGTAGTTTCCGGGTCGTTAGGGTAAGATGCCGTAGTTTCCGGGTTGTTAGAGTAAGATGCCGTAGTTTCCGGGTTGTTAAGGTAAGATGCCGTAGTTTCCGGGTTGTTAGGGTAAGATGCCGTAGTTTCCGGGTTGTTAGGGTAAGATGCCGTAGTTTCCGTGTTGTTAGGGTAAGATGCCGTAGTTTCCGGGTTGTTAGGGTAAGATGCCGTAGTTTCCGGGTTGTTAGGGTAAGATGCCGTAGTTTCCGGGTTGTTAGGGTAAGATGCCGTAGTTTCCGGGTTGTTAGAGTATGATGCCGTAGTTTCCGGGTTGTTAGGGTAAGATGCCGTAGTTTCCGGGTTGTTAGGGTAAGATGCCGTAGTTTCCGTGTTGTTAGGGTAAGATGCCGTAGTTTCCGTGTTGTTAGGGTAAGATACCGTAGTTTCCGTGTTGTTAAGGTAAGATGCCGTAGTTTCTGTGTTGTTAGGGTAAGATGCCGTAGTTTCCGTGTTGTTAGGGTAAGATACCGTAGTTTCCGTGTTGTTAAGGTAAGATACCGTAGTTTCTGTGTTGTTAGGGTAAGATGCCGTAGTTTCCGTGTTGTTAGGGTAAGATACCGTAGTTTCCGTGTTGTTAAGGTAAGATGCCGTAATTTCCGTGTTGTTAAGGTAAGATGCCGTAGTTTCCGGGTTGTTAAGATAAGATGCCGTAGTTTCCGGGTTGTTAGGGTAAGATGCCGTAGTTTCCGGGTTGTTAGGGTAAGATGCCATAGTTTCCGGGTTGTTAGGGTAAGATGCCGTAGTTTCCGTGTTGTTAGGGTAAGATGCCGTAGTTTCCAGGTTGTTAGGGTAAGATGCCGTAGTTTCCGTGTTGTTAGAGTAAGATGCCGTAGTTTCCGGGTTGTTAGGGTAAGATGCCGTAGTTTCCGGGTTGTTAGGGTAAGATGCCGTAGTTTCCGGGTTGTTAGGGTAAGATGCCGTAGTTTCTGTGTTGTTAGAGTAAGATCCCGTAGTTTCCGGGTTGTTAGAGTAAGATGCCGTAGTTTCTGTGTTGTTAGGGTAAGATGCCGTAGTTTCCGGGTTGTTAGGGTAAGATGCCGTAGTTTCCGGGTTGTTAGGGTAAGATGCCGTAGTTTCCGGGTTGTTAGGGTAAGATGCCGTAGTTTCTGTGTTGTTAGAGTAAGATCCCGTAGTTTCCGGGTTGTTAGAGTAAGATGCCGTAGTTTCTGTGTTGTTAGGGTAAGATGCCGTAGTTTCCGTGTTGTTAGGGTAAGATACCGTAGTTTCCGTGTTGTTAAGGTAAGATGCCGTAGTTTCCGGGTTGTTAGGGTAAGATGCCGTCGTTTCCGGGTTGTTAGAGTAAGATGCCGTAGTTTCCGGGTTGTTAGGGTAAGATGCCGTCGTTTCCGGGTTGTTAGAGTAAAATGCCGTAGTTTCCGGGTTGTTAAGGTAAGATGCCGTAGTTTCTGTGTTGTTAGAGTAAGATCCCGTCGTTTCCGGGTTGTTAGAGTAAGATGCCGTAGTTTCCGGGTTGTTAGGGTAAGATGCCGTAGTTTCCGGATTGTTAGGGTAAGATGCCGTAGTTTCCGGGTTGTTAGGGTAAGATGCCGTAGTTTCTGTGTCGTTAGAGTAAGATGCCGTAGTTTCCGGGTTGTTAGGGTAAGATGCCGTAGTTTCCGGGTTGTTAGGGTAAGATGCCGTAGTTTCCGGGTTGTTAGGGTAAGATACCGTAGTTTCCGTGTTGTTAAGGTAAGATGCCGTAGTTTCCGGGTTGTTAGGGTAAGATCCCGTAGTTTCCGGGTTGTTAGAGTAAGATGCCGTAGTTTCTGTGTTGTTAGGGTAAGATGCCGTAGTTTCCGGGTTGTTAGGGTAAGATGCCGTAGTTTCCGGGTTGTTAGGGTAAGATGCCGTAGTTTCCGGGTTGTTAGGGTAAGATGCCGTAGTTTCTGTGTTGTTAGAGTAAGATCCCGTAGTTTCCGGGTTGTTAGAGTAAGATGCCGTAGTTTCTGTGTTGTTAGGGTAAGATGCCGTAGTTTCCGTGTTGTTAGGGTAAGATACCGTAGTTTCCGTGTTGTTAAGGTAAGATGCCGTAGTTTCCGGGTTGTTAGGGTAAGATGCCGTCGTTTCCGGGTTGTTAGAGTAAGATGCCGTAGTTTCCGGGTTGTTAGGGTAAGATGCCGTCGTTTCCGGGTTGTTAGAGTAAAATGCCGTAGTTTCCGGGTTGTTAAGGTAAGATGCCGTAGTTTCTGTGTTGTTAGAGTAAGATCCCGTCGTTTCCGGGTTGTTAGAGTAAGATGCCGTAGTTTCCGGGTTGTTAGGGTAAGATGCCGTAGTTTCCGGATTGTTAGGGTAAGATGCCGTAGTTTCCGGGTTGTTAGGGTAAGATGCCGTAGTTTCTGTGTCGTTAGAGTAAGATGCCGTAGTTTCCGGGTTGTTAGGGTAAGATGCCGTAGTTTCCGGGTTGTTAGGGTAAGATGCCGTAGTTTCCGGGTTGTTAGGGTAAGATACCGTAGTTTCCGTGTTGTTAAGGTAAGATGCCGTAGTTTCCGGGTTGTTAGGGTAAGATGCCGTAGTTTCCGGGTTGTTAGAGTAAGATGCCGTAGTTTCTGTGTTGTTAGGGTAAGATGCCGTAGTTTCCGGGTTGTTAGGGTAAGATGCCGTAGTTTCCGGGTTGTTAGGGTAAGATGCCGTAGTTTCCGGGTTGTTAGGGTAAGATGCCGTAGTTTCTGTGTTGTTAGAGTAAGATCCCGTAGTTTCCGGGTTGTTAGAGTAAGATGCCGTAGTTTCTGTGTTGTTAGGGTAAGATGCCGTAGTTTCCGTGTTGTTAGGGTAAGATACCGTAGTTTCCGTGTTGTTAAGGTAAGATGCCGTAGTTTCCGGGTTGTTAGGGTAAGATGCCGTCGTTTCCGGGTTGTTAGAGTAAGATGCCGTAGTTTCCGGGTTGTTAGGGTAAGATGCCGTAGTTTCCGGGTTGTTAGAGTAAAATGCCGTAGTTTCCGGGTTGTTAGGGTAAGATGCCGTAGTTTCTGTGTTGTTAGAGTAAGATCCCGTCGTTTCCGTGTTGTTAAGGTAAGATGCCGTAATTTCCGTGTTGTTAAGGTAAGATGCCGTAGTTTCCGGGTTGTTAAGATAAGATGCCGTAGTTTCCGGGTTGTTAGGGTAAGATGCCGTAGTTTCCGGGTTGTTAGGGTAAGATGCCATAGTTTCCGGGTTGTTAGGGTAAGATGCCGTAGTTTCCGTGTTGTTAGGGTAAGATGCCGTAGTTTCCAGGTTGTTAGGGTAAGATGCCGTAGTTTCCGTGTTGTTAGAGTAAGATGCCGTAGTTTCCGGGTTGTTAGGGTAAGATGCCGTAGTTTCCGGGTTGTTAGGGTAAGATGCCGTAGTTTCCGGGTTGTTAGGGTAAGATGCCGTAGTTTCCGGGTTGTTAGAGTAAGATCCCGTAGTTTCCGGGTTGTTAGAGTAAGATGCCGTAGTTTCTGTGTTGTTAGGGTAAGATGCCGTAGTTTCCGGGTTGTTAGGGTAAGATGCCGTAGTTTCCGGGTTGTTAGGGTAAGATGCCGTAGTTTCCGGGTTGTTAGGGTAAGATGCCGTAGTTTCCGGGTTGTTAGAGTAAGATACCATAGTTTCCGGGTTGTTAGGGTAAGATGCCGTAGTTTCCGGGTTGTTAGAGTAAGATGCCGTAGTTTCCGGGTTGTTAGGGTAAGATGCCGTAGTTTCCGGGTTGTTAGGGTAAGATGCCGTAGTTTCCGTGTTGTTAAGGTAAGATGCCGTAGTTTCCGTGTTGTTAGGGTAAGATACCGTAGTTTCCGTGTTGTTAGGGTAAGATACCGTAGTTTCCGTGTTGTTAAGGTAAGATACCGTAGTTTCCGTGTTGTTAAGGTAAGATGCCGTAGTTTCCGTGTTGTTAAGGTAAGATGCCGTAGTTTCCGGGTGGTTAGGGTAAGATGCCGTAGTTTCTGTGTTGTTAGGGTAAGATGCCGTAGTTTCCGTGTTGTTAGGGTAAGATGCCGTAGTTTCCGGGTTGTTAGGGTAAGATGCCGTAGTTTCCGGGTTGTTAGGGTAAGATGCCGTAGTTTCCGTGTTGTTAGGGTAAGATGCCGTAGTTTCCGTGTTGTTAGGGTAAGATGGCGTAGTTTCCGGGTTGTTAGGGTAAGATGCCGTAGTTTCCGGGTTGTTAGGGTAAGATGCCGTAGTTTCCGGGTTGTTAGGGTAAGATGCCGTAGTTTCCGGGTTGTTAGGGTAAGATGCCGTAGTTTCCGGGTTGTTAGGGTAAGATGCCGTAGTTTCCGTGTTGTTAGGGTAAGATACCGTAGTTTCCGTGTTGTTAGGGTAAGATGCCGTAGTTTTCGGGTTGTTAGGGTAAGATGCAGTAGTTTCCGGGTTGTTAGGGTAAGATGCCGTAGTTTCCGGGTTGTTAGGGTAAGATGCCGTAGTTTCCGGGTTGTTAGGGTAAGATGCCGTAGTTTCCGTGTTGTTAGGCTAAGATGCCGTAGTTTCTGCGTTACGGCAGAGGTCATGAAGGCATGGCTTTGTCCACCATGCAGAGGTCTCTGGCTGCAGCATCCTGACATGAAAGCATGAATCTGACATGTCCTTCTGCTGCTCTCTGCCTGCCTTTTGCAGAAATACCTTGTACCTCCTGCTTCGTGCCTCTGTGCCGGCTGCAGGTCCCTCATTGGAGACATGAAGCAGGAAACAGGACTTTTAAAGCTGTAGGACAGCCTGAGCTCTTAGACACACAGCATGTCAGTGTTCTGCTTCGTCCTCTCGGTGGTCTTCTCTCGATGAGCCCACCGCTGAGGCGTTGTCCGCGGCTTTCCCTGGGAAATGTGCGAGCAGTCTCAGTAGGTACTGAATGGGGTTAGCTCTCTGAAGGCCTGTGAAGGTTTGAGGAGGAGCGTAGTCTACAGGACAAGGTGACCCACTTACTTGAAAAAACCATTTTCCTTCCTCTTCCTCCCTCCCTCGCTCCTGCACTCCATGCTCCTCTTTTAATCTCCCACTTCTTCCTTCTGCGGCTGTCTGTCGGAACAGTCCTGCTTGTAACCTCAGAAGTGCTTCACTTTCAGGTCAAACGACATTTTTAAAGGGATACAGCTCCTTTAAGGCTGGAGCAGCTTTGTGGGACGTTGCTGCAACTCGCTGTGTCAGTGCAGATTATTTTCTCTCTTTCCTGCAAATAGAAGCTGAATCTGGCCTCCATCTTCCTGCAGTTGCAGCAGATCGCCACTGAGTGGTGCTGCATCATCAGCGCACGAGGCTGCCGGTGGACTCGCTGCGCTCTGATCTCAGCTCTGTGGACGGATGCTGAGGTTTTCATCCCACTGTCAGGCCACTCTGGGTCAGAACCTGTGTTCAGGCCTAACTGCACCGTGGGGGGGGGGGGATGGGGGGGACAGATACGGGGAATATGTTTTGATTCTGACATTGGTAGGTACATGTGTTCTTTTACACATATGTTTATCTGCAACATTGGCTAATTACAGAACAGAAAGTGAAAAATATGAATGGTTGATGTTTGTGAAACGGTTTTCAGAGGGAACTAGTTTGTCTTTTGACCATCTGAAACTAAGAAAGCGACGTGGAACCCGTCTGTCTGCTGGTATTTCTCTACGTTTTATCTTTGTGTTGGTGGAAAAGCAGAAATGTACGTGATTCACGACGCTGGTTTTCCACGTTTAAGCAGCTTTGATGAGGACGGACAGTGAATGAGAAGCATGCTGAAGCAACAAGAGGTGTGAAATGTTGCTGTGACCTGAAGTTCTGACCCGTTTGTCTTCTTCCATCAGCCCCGGCGGTCATGGCGAGCTGGGGGGGCCCAGAAGGAAGCTGTACAGCGCCGTTCCAGGCAGGCATTTCGTGGTGGTCCGCTCTTACACCCCCCAGGCTGAAGGAGAGATCAACCTGTACAAAGGAGACCGGGTCAAAGGTGAGACGGGAATGCTGCCGGAGTCAGTAAAGCTTTGACCACCCGTTTAACCCTTTATAGGGCAAGTGATTATTTTAGATCACTTTGTTTTCTTAAATATTCAGCATGAAACTGTTTTTTTTTCTGTTAATGTAACGACAGAATGGAGGTCTTGGTTCACACCAGAAGGACAATTTCAGGTTAAAACTTCTAATTTCAAGGTGTTTCATTGAGTGCCCTATAAAGGGTTAATCACCAACAGATCCACCAATCCCTGGATCCGAGCCATCACCAGAACCCCGATCTGACCCCTGCCATCACCAGAACCCCGATCTGACCCTTACAGAACCTCGATCTGACCCTTACCATCACCAGAACCACGATTTGACCCTTACAAAACTCCGATCTGACCCCATACCATCACCAGAACCCCGATCTGACCCCATACCATCACCAGAACCCCAATCTGACCCCATACCATCACCAGAACCCCAATCTGACCCCATACCATCATCAGAACCCCAATCTGACCCCATACCATCACCAGAACCCCGATCTGACCCCATACCATCACCAGAACCCCGATCTGACCCCATACCATCACCAGAACCCCAATCTGACCCCATACCATCATCAGAACCCCAATCTGACCCCATACCATCATCAGAACCCCAATCTGACCCCATACCATCACCAGAACCCCGATCTGACCCCATACCATCACCAGAACCCCAATCTGACCCCATACCATCACCAGAACCCCAATCTGACCCCATACCATCATCAGAACCCCAATCTGACCCCATACCATCACCAGAACCCCGATCTGACCCCATACCATCACCAGAACCCCAATCTGACCCCATACCATCACCAGAACCCCAATCTGACCCCATACCATCATCAGAACCCCAATCTGACCCCATACCATCATCAGAACCCCGATCTGACCCCATACCATCATCAGAACCCCGATCTGACCCCATACCATCATCAGAACCCCGATCTGACACTTACAAGACCCCAATCTGACCCTTACATAACCCCGATCTGACCCCGTACTGTCAGAACCCATCTTTCGGACCTGATCAGTCTACATCAGTGGTTCCCAAACAGGGGGGACAGAGTTAGAATGGGGGGCAGAAAGTCAATTTCATTTTGGAGATTTGGAAGCAAGTTTGTGAAAATACCATCAGAAACAATGAATCAACAGATGTGACAGAGCGTCGGTGCAGCTGACCAGCAGGTAATATTCAGTGGTGCGTAACGAAGCGGTTTGTAACGAAGCGGTGCGTAACGAAGTGGTTTGTAATTAAGTGATTTGTAACGAAGCGGTTTCTAACGAAGTGGTTTGTAACAGAGCGGTGCGTAACGAAGTGGTTTATAACGAAGTGGTTTGTAACGAAGCGGTTTGTAACGAAGTGGTTTGTAACGGAGCGGTTTGTAACGAAGTGGTTTGTAATGGAGCGGTGCGTAACGAAGTGGTTTATAACGAAGTGGTTTGTAACGAAGCGGTTTGTAATGGAGCGGTGCGTAACGAAGTGGTTTATAACGAAGTGGTTTGTAACGAAGTGGTTTGTAACGGAGCGGTTTGTAACGAAGCGGTTTGTAATGGAGCGGTGCGTAACGAAGTGGTTTATAACGAAGTGGTTTGTAACGAAGCGGTTTGTAACGAAGTGGTTTGTAACGGAGCGGTTTGTAACGAAGTGGTTTGTAATGGAGCGGTGCGTAACGAAGTGGTTTGTAACGAAGCGGTGGGTAACGGAGCGGTGCGTAACAAAGCGGTTTGTAATGAAGCGGTGCGTAACAAAGTGGTTTGTAATGAAGTGATTTGTAACAAAGCGGTTTGTAACGAAGTGGTTTGTAACGGAGCGGTGCGTAACGAAGCAGTTTGTAACGAAGTGGTTTATAACGAAGTGGTTTATAACGAAGCGGTGGGTAACGGAGCGGTGCGTAACAAAGCGGTTTGTAATGAAGCGGTGCGTAACAAAGTGGTTTGTAATGAAGTGATTTGTAACAAAGCGGTTTGTAACGAAGTGGTTTGTAATGGAGCGGTGCGTAACGAAGTGGTTTATAACGAAGTGGTTTATAACGAAGTGGTTTATAACGAAGCGGTGCGTAACGAAGCAGTTTGTAACGAAGTGGTTTATAACGAAGTGGTTTATAACGAAGCGGTGCGTAACGAAGTGGTTTGTAATTAATTGATTTGTAACGAAGCGGTTTCTAACGAAGTGGTTTGTAACAGAGCGGTGCGTAACGAAGTGGTTTATAACGAAGTGGTTTATAACGAAGTGGTTTGTAACGAAGCGGTTTGTAACAAAGTGGTTTGTAACGGAGCGGTTTGTAACGAAGTGGTTTGTAATGGAGCGGTGCGTAACGAAGTGGTTTATAACGAAGTGGTTTGTAACGAAGCGGTGGGTAACGGAGCGGTGCGTAACAAAGTGGTTTGTAATGAAGCGGTGCGTAACAAAGTGGTTTGTAATGAAGTGATTTGTAACAAAGCGGTTTGTAACGAAGTGGTTTGTAATGGAGCGGTGCGTAACGAAGCAGTTTGTAACGAAGTGGTTTGTAACGAAGCGGTGGGTAACGGAGCGGTGCGTAACAAAGCGGTTTGTAATGAAGCGGTGCGTAACAAAGTGGTTTGTAATGAAGTGATTTGTAACAAAGCGGTTTGTAACGAAGTGGTTTGTAACGGAGCGGTGCGTAACGAAGTGGTTTGTAATGAAGTGGTTTGTAACAAAGCAGTGCGTAACGGAGCGGTTTGTAACGAAGTGGTTCGGAACGAAGCGGTTTGTAATGAAGCGGTTTGTAACGAAGCGGTTTGTAATGAAGCGGTTTGTAATGAAGCGGTTTGTAACGAAGTGGTTTGTAATGAAGTGGTTTGTAACAAAGCAGTGCGTAACGAAGCGGTTTGTAACGAAGTGGTTCGGAACGAAGCGGTTTGTAATGAAGCGGTTTGTAACGAAGCGGTTTGTAAGGAAGCGGTGCGTAACGAAGCGGTGCGTAACAAAGCAGTTTGTAACGAAGTGGTTTATAACGAAACGGTGCGTAACGAAGTGGTTTGTAATGAAGTGATTTGTAACGAAGCGGTTTGTAACGAAGTGGTTTGTAACGGAGCGTTGCGTAACGAAGTGGTTTGTAATGAAGCGGTTTGTAACGAAGCGGTGCGTAACGAAGTGGTTTGTAATGAAGCGGTTTGTAACGAAGCGGTGCGTAACGAAGCGGTGCGTAACGAAGCGGTGCGTAACGAAGCGGTGCGTAACAAAGCAGTGCGTAACGAAGCGGTTTGTAACGACGCGGTGCGTAACAAAGCGGTTTGTGACGAAGCAGTGCGTAATGAAGCAGTGCGTAATGAAGCAGTGCGTAACGAAGCGGTTTGTAACGAAGCGGTGCGTAACGAAGCGGTGCGTAACGAAGCGGTTTGTAACGAAGCGGTTTTTAACGAAGAGAGGCAGCAGTGTGTCGATTGTAGTATGAACCAAACGAGTTACATCACCACCTGGAATCTTTTCAAGCTCGGGAACCACTGAAGCTCCTTTTCCTCCTACAAAGATCAGGACTGCTGACAGGTCTGATCGCAGTCCGGGTCTCCAAACTGGTATCGATCAGCTGGATCTGGTCAGAGCAGCTGACCAACCAGAGACTCTGGTGTTGCTGGAAGGAAGCAGCTTCTCAGAGTGCAGAAAATGTGGACATAAACCAACATTTAAACAAGTAAAGGTGATTTATATTGTGTGGTGAAGGCCGTTTTAAGTAGAGATTATATTCTAGGTAAATCCTTTTCACTCAGCATTAAGCCTGTAAAATGACAGTTTCCATAATCCTGGTTACTTAGGATATAATCTGATCAGAGATTTAGTGATTTATTTACATAAACTAGAAGCTTAATAAGCAGCATCAATAACAACACACAGTTTTATGTTCATACATGTAAATGACATGATTCTGTGTTCATTTTCATGCAGAAACCACATGTTACATGCGATGTGATGATGAACAATGTTCACACGCCAGTAAAGATGCACGCTACATGTTAAACTACCGTTAGAGGCAGGATGTGTGATTACATACAGAAAAACCACATACACATGCGAACCACATGTGCAAACAGGTGTTTTTGGGGCATTTTAATGTTACACACACACGTGAAAAACAGGTTAATCACATGTTAAAAGTCTGAATTTGGTGCAGAGCAGCTCGTTCTGGGCTTGCAGGCGCTTCGTCACGGCAGTGGACCAAACCCACCAGGATCCAGTTTTTCTCTTATTTATCACGTTTCTGGCAGTTTTTCAGGTTTAGACGCTGCAGGATGAAAATGTCACGTGGGACCCATAAGGGCCACATTCAGGCTGCAGATAAGCGTCCTACCTGTGTTTACCCACGGTTACCATGGTAATCTCACCTGTGTTTACCCACGGTTACCATGGTAATCTCACCTGTGTTTACCCACGGTTACCATGGTAATCTCACCTGTGTTTGCCCCTTTGGGCTTCGGGTCGGTTCTGACTGGTTCTGGTCTTGACTGTCAGACAGTAATTAGTTTGTTGGGAGACATCTCCACCTCTTTCTGCATTTTTCCAGTAAGATGTCAGTGAACGAGTCTGTTGAGTGGAAATGATCTTCAGCTTGTAAACAATAAGAGCCAAACTGAAGGACGGTGTTGCCTTTGAGCAGGAACCCTGAGGCCCCGCGGTCCCGCAGGTTTTAGGTGTTTCCCTGCTGCAGGGCAGCGGGTCTGGAGGTCCGGAGTTCATGACAGGAAGGACAAAAGGAAAAGTTTAAGTGCTGTTTTGTCGTTCTGTGTCATGAAACTGACGTTCTGTTTTTATCCTTTCACCTTTTTCCCGACCTTCCTCCGCCGCTCCCTCCAGTTCTGAGCATCGGAGAGGGGGGGTTCTGGGAAGGCAGCGCCCGCGGCCAGGTGGGCTGGTTTCCAGCCGACTGTGTGGAGGAGATCCCAGCCAAGGCCACCGAGGAAAGGAGCTGTAAGTCTAATCACCTGGGGCTGCCTGCTGGTTGGAGGTGGGACATTGAGTTATGTAGGACGCAGGCTGTTTGCCATCACCCAGTTCTGTGCAGACGGAGGGGCGGTAGAAAGAACCGGAGCTCAGGCTGAATGCTGTGTTCTCCTGGAACTGGGTTTTAGAGCTGCATGTTTCTGCTCCTTCCCGTCTTTTTCCATTTCCCCAAGCTGTGCTGCACAAAGCTAAGCGCTACATTGGCCTGCTAACTCAGCTGTGCTCTTATTTCCTCTGGGTGCTAGCTAATGAACATATCACGCCATGCTCCATCCACCGTAAATACGTTTTTTCTTTCTCTGCCGTTTGCTTTAATGAACACTAACTGTAAGGAGAATGTGTGGAAACATCTGTCAGGCACCTCTCCGCTGCGTTTTATCCACCGACAGTGTTTAATTATTGACATAATCGCAAGCAGCGTTGCTGAAGTCAGCTCCACACATCCATCAGCTCCATCTTCCACCCCTCTGCCCTCTGCTCTCTGGAGAGTGTCAGCAATGATCGAGGCAGATGGGGGGGTTGTACTTCTATCATGCTGCCTGTTTGCCTTCTTCTGGGTGGCTTACTTTAAAGCCTAGCCCAAGGCCACTGGCACAGGAGGCTTCTGTCACACTGTGCCAAGTCCAGAATGCCCTTAGGTATGCCCGAAAAGAAAGCCTGTCAGAAATGAGAGCACAGTATGGCGGCTCACACGTTAGGAGAGACACATTAGGAGGCGGCGTCGGCCTCGGACACGGGTCACCTGTGTTCACGCTGCGATTAGAAAAGCCCTGAGTCTATGCTTGAATCCCAACAGCTGTGGATGATTCGTCACCATGAGAATCTCCCGTTCCATCACATCACCATGAGAATCTCCCGTTCCTCCTCATCACCATGAGAATCTCCCGTTCCACCTCATCACCATGAGAATCTCCCGTTCCACCTCATCATGATGAGAATCTCCCGTTCCACCTCATCACCATGAGAATCTCCCGTTCCACCTCATCACCATGAGAATCTCCCGTTCCACCACATCACCATGAGAATCTCCCGTTCCACCACATCACCATGAGAATCTCCCGTTCCACCACATCACCATGAGAATCTCCCGTTCCTCCTCATCACCATGAGAATCTCCCGTTCCTCCTCATCACCATGAGAATCTCCCGTTCCACCTCATCACCATGAGAATCTCCCGTTCCACCTCATCATGATGAGAATCTCCCGTTCCACCTCATCATGATGAGAATCTCCCGTTCCTCCTCATCACCATGAGAATCTCCCGTTCCACCTCATCACCATGAGAATCTCCCGTTCCACCTCATCATGATGAGAATCTCCCGTTCCACCTCATCACCATGAGAATCTCCCGTTCCACCTCATCACCATGAGAATCTCCCGTTCCACCTCATCATGATGAGAATCTCCCGTTCCACCTCATCATGATGAGAATCTCCCGTTCCTCCTCATCACCATGAGAATCTCCCGTTCCACCTCATCACCATGAGAATCTCCCGTTCCACCTCATCATGATGAGAATCTCCCGTTCCACCTCATCACCATGAGAATCTCCCGTTCCACCTCATCACCATGAGAATCTCCCGTTCCACCTCATCATGATGAGAATCTCCCGTTCCACTTAAAACAACGTTGTAACATTTACAAACCATTGTTACTACCTCTAATTGTTGTGAAGTTTTAACTGCCTGCTTGTAACCAACACTCTATTTCTATTAGGTTGCCTAGCAACTAACAGAGGTAAATGTATGTAGTAACTCCGGTTAAAGCTAGTTAATTCAGCATCGTGTCAGGTGATCCAGAGTGTAGTTCCTTCTGAAACAGCCTTATAAATAAAACAGATATAATGGATTAAGTTTTCTGTGACTTTCACATGTGCTGCTGGTCATGTAAAGGGACAGAACAGAATGTTTAGCTCATCTCCAGTCCTGACGCTAAGCTAGGCTAAGCTAAGCAAGGCTAAGCTAGTGTATCTCAGATGGGAATACATGTATCGAAAGCAAACAAAAGAGGTGAACTTGTTCCATCTTTTCATCGCTCTGACTTCATAAAAGTGACTTCAGTTTGTACGATGAGCGGTGGACAGGTAGTCAGGATCACTACACACATGTGGAAATGTACATGTATGTACATGGGAAATACCTTCTACATGTGGAAGAGTTCTCTGGTTGTCATGTGTAATATTCGATTTACATGGATGCTGGTTTTACAGATAGATTGTGATCTGGAAATAAATGTTGAAATAATTGATCAAATAAGTAAATGAATGGGGAAAAAAACAGATAAAAAGAAGTTTTAAATTGCTTAATTTATTTAACTTATTTTAAATATAATATAAACATTTTATCAAATAAGATAAATAGAAATAAAATATGTAAATGAAATTATGTAAATGTGTAACAAAATGTTGAAACTTATTTTTCTCCAGATATTTAATTTCTCATAATATTTGTGAAATTTGTGTAATAACACGCGCGTGTGATGGTTAAAGCTAGCGTGTGTTGTTCAGACAAGCAGAAGCTTCATTAAAAACATCACAATCAGACTTCAGATTTCCACTGCTGTAACTCGTTTTCCGACTTTTCTCCTGACCTTTAACCCCTGTGGACATGTAGCAGCGTCTGAACATCGGCCGGACCGTTAGCAGCATGCCGAACTGCAGATCAGGAGGTCAGGCTCGTAAAATACTACTAAAACTCTGACAGTAAGCTGCAGGCAGCTTTATGGTCTACTGTATTTTCTGAATCCAAAACCAGATTCTAGCATTTTTCCAAGAAAACCTGAAAAACAAACTGTTTACAGACAAGATCTCCAAACAGCTACAGCTGCCAATGACCGGTGTAATTATATTATTACCTACACGATAAATTATTCATTTGACTGGAACCTGAAGTCCCTCGACACACACAGTCTCTGCTGTTCAGTCCAGCTGTTCTGTCGGCACATTATTATCTTCTTATACAACCAGTCAGTCCCACAATCTTCTTTGTCTCAGAAATATCCTTTAATTGTGACTTTAATCCCAGGAAATCTGCCTGGTTCTCCCAGCGGGGAACCATGGCAAGTGTTGGGAACATTTGTGTTTACTGTGTTGAATTTAAGGCTCATAATCGTGATGCTGCCGTGTGTTTGCACAATATCAGATCATCTTCTGCAGATTAATGTGTGAAGAAGACTCTTGCTTTTTAAGCCAGACTGAGGCAACAGAGGGTCGGGAGGTAGAGTGGAGCCTACACGGCCATCCTCACCTCATCCCACAAACACAAAGTTCCACACATGCTGGAACACCTCAAATCCCTCTAATTCAGTCGGAATGATGCCGCCGGTTTAAGTCCTGTTTAGGCAGGCTTTGTCCGGGTTCAGGTTTGGACCCCTGAGACCTCTTCAGGGTCTGTTTCTAGGAACGCCAAGAGGAAGGCAACTTCCTACATGCACATGGTCTACAAACAGAAAGCGAATCCTGACGCATCGGGCCTAAAATGAAGACTCGTCACAGAGGTCTCAGCCAGCAGTGAAAAGCAAAGCACATGTTTTCATGATGCTAAAAGCAGATGTTTGTTTCTGGAAAGACCGAGATGGTGACGTCTGCCGGACTCTGGGCTTTATTATCGCTGTTGGGAGACAGCCGCGATGGCTACGTTCTCATTGTGTCGCTGCTTTTGGAGCGACACAATGACGCTTAAGCCTGAACTCCAAAGCAGAAATGAGGAAGCACTTCCAAATCTGAGACCATGGTCCTCAGCCGGAATAGGGTGGATTGCCCTCTCCGGGTCGGGAGTCAGGTCCTGCCTCAAGTGGAGGAGTTTAAATAATTCGGGGTCTTGTTCACGAGTGAGGGAAGGATGGAGCGCGAGATCGACAGACGGATCGGTGCGGCGTCTGCAGTAATGCGGACTCTGCGCCGGTCTGTCGTGGTGAAGAAGGAGCTGAGCCAGAAGGCGAACCTCTCCATTTACCAGTCGATCTACGTTCCTACCCTCACCTATGGTCATGAGCTGTGGGTCGTGACCATAGACTGCATATATAAAGATGGGCGGAGCCTCTGTGACGTCACCCGTAGGTCTCTGAAGACCTGAATTGAACCCCGGTGGGCGGTTCCTATCGTCGCCATGTTGGCAGTGTCATGCGTGTCATCTCACCCGGAAAATACAAATATGGGCAAAGAGGTGGAGCTGAGAGGGGGGCTGTGAGCGTCATGGTGGATGATTGACATCGAGCGAACTCCGAGCTTTCTGTAGCTAAGAGCTAACCGAGCTAACCCGGAGATAACAGGAGCTAACCAGCTAATGGAGGTAAGCGGGCTAAAGCTAAGTCACGTTGTTAACCGGCTAAAAACCGCGGTGGTTCTACGTTCTTCTTACTTGAAACCAGAATTTGGTACCTGTCAATCAAAAGGACACGCCCTAAATATGCCGAACTTCGAGATAAAATGACTTTTGAACGGGCGAGTTAGAAAAAAATTCACTCCCCCCACAGTTGTCATGAAGGTAAACCTGACCTATTAAACCTAAAATGAATTTTTGTATCAGGCTGTAAACATGTTTATTCCTGCCGTGAAGTTGGTCTTTTAACATGGGAGTCTATGGGGATTCGCTCTGGTTTACAGCCCCTAGTGGATGAAGGGGGAACAGCAGTTTTATGCACTTCTGCATAGGCTTCACTTTTAAGCGGAGGTTGCCGCTTGGTCGTGACCAAAAGAACAAGATCTCGTATACAGGCGAGTGAAATGGGTTTCCTCCGCAGGGTGGCCGGGCTCTCCCTTAGAGATAGGGTGAGGAGTTCGATCATCCGGGAGGAGATCAGAGTAGAGCCGCTGCTCCTCCGCATCGAGAGGAACCAGTTGAGGGTGGCTCGGGCATCTGGTCAGGATGCCTCCTGGACCTCCCTGGTGAGGTGTTCCAGGCACGTCCCTCTGGGAGGATACCCCGGGGAAGACCCAGGACACGCTGGAGGGATTATATCTCTCGGCTGGCCTGGGAACGCCTTGGGATCCCCCCGCAGAGTTGGCAAATGTGGCTGGGGAGAGGGAAGTCTGGGCTTCCCTGCTTCCCTGCTTCCCTGCTTCCCTGCTTCCCTGCTTCCCGCGACCCGACCCCGGATAAGCGGCAGAAGATGGATGGATGAATAATGTTTGTTAAAAATTAAAGTCAGTCAAGAAACTCAAACAACCTTATTTTCTATTTTGTCATTCATAGAAAAATATTTTTAAAAAAATGTCTCAGAAAGTCTTTTGTCATTTAAAAATAATGAATAAATATGTTTTTTATTTATCATTTTTTTCCCAGTCAGATAAACTGAGATGTTTTTCTGTAAAGTCACAAAACATATTTTTCATCTTTTATCAGAAAACAAACAAACAAAAACTAAATCAAAGGATCTCGTCAATTAAAAATTTTTTTTGTTCTTTTGCTTTCTCATCCAGTGAATATGTTCAATAATTTAATCAATGAAGAAACAAACTAAAAAAAAAAAATTAAAAAGAATATTTTTTAAAAAAAGGATGTTGTCAATAGGAAAAAATGATAAATGTTTTTATTTATTAACTTTACCAAAATAAATATTTTCAATCAACTCATTAAAAAAGCAAAAAGTAAAATGATCTTGTCAAATACATAAAACTATTTTTAATTTTTCTGTTAGATTTACAAAACAGAATTACAGATATTTTCCTATAAAATCCTGTCCATAAAGAAAAACAAATGTGAATAAATAACGGTTATACAAACAGAGAAAATGAACAGATTTTTTTCCTTTATAAAGAATTTAATCTGTCAAAAATAGAGAAATTTATGTCTGTTGAATTGTTTTTACTAAACAAGTAAATAAAGGAAAAAAAATCATTTTTTGTGAACATTTTCTTTCATTTTATTTTTTTATTCTCTCAAATTAAGAAAAACATTTTTTAGATCTGAAGTAAAAATGTTTCTTAATTAACTTACACATTTAGAAAAAATAAACAGATATTTCGTTTCATAATTATTAGTTTATTCATATAAAACACCGTGTTTTAATAACCCAACCTTACAGATGCATTCGTATTAAACTAATAACACCCAGAACACCATCAGAATAAGACGTTTTTATGAAAGATTTTTGGTAAATGGCATCAATTCAAACAAAATCAAATTAATGTGATGAAATAATCCGCCTGGTGCAGCTCCAGCTGTGGAAACAGCTGTGACGCTGCTGCAGCAAGTCCCGTTTGACAAACACTCCATCTCATTCTCGCTTCTCTCCCTCCTGCTTTCAGGTGAGATACGATTAGAGAAAGTAAAGAGGAAGAAGCCTGGAGGGAAGCGATGCGTTCACACCTTCGCTGTAAAAACAGCTGTCAGAATGGCAATACGTGTCCAGATGTAGTTTACACGTTTTCATATAAATACATGTACTCCGTGTTCTTACTGCTTGTGTACTCACACACACACACACACTCACACACACACACACACACACACGTCTGCAGCATCTCCTTTGATCTGTGACCATAGAAACCAGCTGGCCGCAGCGAAACAGTTGCTATGGAGGGTGATGGTACTGTTCTCATGCTCTCCATCCCTCCTCTCCTTCACTTCGTTTCATTCTTTCTTTTCAGTAGAAAAAGAAAAACAGCGGCGTAATCCCCCTTTTTTATCTTTTTAATCTCCGTCAGTCAATCATCGACCTCCCGCCACATCGTCTTGCAATCAGGCAGAATCAGGGAGAGAGCAAGGGACAGGAGGAGCGATGTTCCTGCAAAGATGACGAGATCTAAGCCGGATCAGAGGAGTTTCTGGGAGAGTGTGACAGCTGTTGTGGAGGACATGGGGGGAGGAGATGAAGCTGAACTGGACCGACGGGGGGAGTTGCGTGTCGGAAAAGCCGCCGATTCAGCTCCTTCGCAAACGCCGCCGTTCAGAAAACAGATGAACATGTGAAAACTGCACATGTTCCACACAAACCTGTGGTTTAGGAACATTTACATGCGATTCACATGTTATTCACACGATATTCACATGTGTCCTGCACACGTGATTCAAATGTTATTCACATGGTATTCACATGTGTCCTGCACACGTGATTCAAATCTTCTTGACATGTGCTCCACATTTACATAAACATGTGAACTACATGTGCAAATGTGTTTGTAGAGCATTTCCGTGTCGTATACATGTGAATAACATATGAATCATGTGAAAATATGTTCTTCACATGTTATTTGCCTGTGATGTACACTCCCATATGGTTGACACATGTGAATCACGTGTAAACTGCATGATTTACATTTGATGTGGTGTGATTCACAGGAGTCAACCACGTGTAATTCACATGTCCTTCACTTGTGGATCATGTGAATATCTTACTAAAACACACATTTGCACGTGATTCACATTTGTATACACATGGTTTACATGTGGTTTTCTGTAAGGGTGGACACATTTATATGGAAACAGTAGGTCTGAACATCAAAGTAAAAAAACTGAATACATTTATTGTTGTTTACTTGCGGTGAACTAATCGTTTTTCTGGCCTGGCCAATCAATGAGCTGGATTTCTGTCTTCCTTCTTTGTAGTCAGTGATTTTGTCGGGGAGTATTAGTGCTTTTGTCTTTATGTACGATGATTTCGACCAGCTACCGTTTGTTGGTTATCGACTGCTGGCTACTGGCTATCAGCTATCAGCTATCAGGTGTTGGCTATTGGCTATTGGCTGTCAACTATCAGCTTTCGGCTATTGGCTACTGAATATTGGCTACCAGCTATCTGGTACTAGCTACCGGCTACCAACTACTGTTTGTCGGTTATCAACTACTGGCTACTGGCTACTGGATAGCAGCTATTAGCTATTGCCTACTGGCTACTGGCTATCAGCAATCAGCTATCAGTTTTCGGTTATCGGCTACCAGCTATCTGCTACCTGCTACTGGCTATTGGCGACCAGCTATCGGCTACCTGCTGTCAGCTATCAGCGACTGGCTACTGGCTTTCAGCAAACAGCTATTGGCTATCAGCTTTCAGCTATCAGCTTTCGGTTATTGGCTACTGGCTATCAGCAACCAGCTATTGGCTACCAGGTGTCGGCTACTGAATATCGGCTACCGGCTACCAGCTTTCGTTTGTCAGTTATTGACTACTGGCTATCAGCAACCAGCTATTGGCTATCAGCTGTCAGCTATCAGCTATCGGCTACTGGCTATCAGCTATCAGCAACCAGCTATTGGCTATCAGCTGTCAGCTATTGGCTACTGGCTACTGGCTATCAGCAACCAGCTATTGGCTATCAGCTATCAGCAACCAACTATTGGCTACCAGGTGTCGGCTACTGACTATCGGCTGTCCACAACCGGCAATCGGCTACTGGTTACAGACTACCAGCTACTGGTTACCAGCTACCTATGTTCTGTAGAGGCAGCTGGGTCATAGCTGGGCCTTCATCCATCCATCAGTTCATAACAGCCCTGACTTGTCATTTGAAGAGTTACTTTTTTCCATAAAAAGGAAGCAGCTAACACCTGATGTGTACCTGCTGCAGATGTTTCCAGACGTTGATGTCATGTTGCTGTGATTTTGCAGATTCCCGGGCGGACCGTGCTGACAGACGGAAGCTCTTCAGACATTACACCGTGGGCTCCTACGATAGCTTTGATGCCTCCAGGTACGACCTCAGAACCAACTTACTTCTTGTATTATTTCATAATGTGATAATATTTCTGTCTTTTTGACGTAAATATTTATAATCTTTGAGAATTTAAATTCCTAACTTTATGAAAGGTCTGAACATACTGATCAAGGTTTTTCTTTTTTCCTGGTAAAAGTCTTTGTTCGGGCTTCAGGTGGAAACTTTTCTCCTCTTCTTGAGAGAAAAGGAGAAGCAAAAGCAGATGTAAGAAGCACCCTCGTCCTTACAGCTGCTGTAAATTGAAAATTCTGTCTAATGGCAGCTGACGTCGAATCCCAAGGTTTTTCTTTTCTCGAGTTATTCTGTGCTGCTCGTCTCCTCTCTGCTGTCACATCCACTACAATGTATGCTTTATTAGAAATGAGGATGGATGTATGCCCCTCTAGTCGTGAGAGAGGAATGGCTCATTAATATGGTCGCTACCGTGAACAAATCCTGTCTGAAAGAAAGGGTTAAACCGGTGTGCTAGCTGGTGCTGCGGGCGCTGGGTTGCGTTTCACCGCAGCAGGTCGTAAATTCAACATCACACCAGCGGCTGTCATTGGACCTGCTGCAGGGGAATATCTAATGATTGTGTTTTTAAGGTTAAACGCATCTGGAGATGGTTAAGTCGTCTGATCTGAGGCGCTGCAGACCTTCAGACAGTTCAGCTGATTTTCAGGTTCCTGCTGAAGACCACGTTGACGTCAGTGGATCCAACGGCTCATTGCCAGGCGCTAAACCACTGCTACTCTGCCACAGTCCAGCGGGTTTTCCCATGTGTCCCTGCTCCAACTCACCTGACACATGAATCAATCATTGTGCAGAACGTGGAGGGTAGCGGTCCTCCAGGACCTTTCTTGACCCTTCCTTCAAGCTTACAAACATCTGAGCAGATTTTACAGAACTTTTTGTGATATTTGTTGGATGTTTCCCTTCTGCGAAAGACTTTAAACCTTTGTTGCTTTTAGTGTGATAAATGACTAAATGTTACTTAAAATATCGACTTTAGAAAAGTTTAGGCTGTAAATCAAAGTTAATTTTTCCTTTTTTCAGTTTTATATGCCAGAAAAATTAAGAATTATTTTATCTTAATCATCATCAGAACGTCTTTAATAAAAGTCGTCCATATTTCTGCAGTCGACCCCGTCAAACGTTGGCTTTTATCTTTGAACCTTAATTAACATTCAAATAAACTGAGAGAAAATTGACCATAATGAAAAGACATAGTTGCTCTTTCGGCCTCCTGGCTCTCTGTAAATATCAGGTCATGTAGCGAAGCCTGGAACATGGAAATGTTTGTAGTCACAAGGCAGCGAAGGACGGTGTGACATTTCCTCGTTACTCTGCTGGATCTCCTCTGGCAGGCCTCGGCCAGCACGCTGCAGGTTGTTTTTTCCACTAACTGCTTCATCTGGGTCAAGGTGAACCCTCTCCAACATATATTCCACATCACAGGGATGAAGGCTAGCTGCTGAATGTGAACTGAGATGCCGACCGAAGGCCCGAGTGGCGTTGGAGGTCCATGGGAAATCTCAACTGGAAATGAAACTTTAACCTGAAATGAGCTCCCGTGTGGAGAAACTGATGTCATCACCAACATTTCTTTTCTTCCTGAAAGATTGAGATGTTGCCCTTCTTTTCTTTTTATGGAAGCTGACTTTTCTAAGGCACTCACATCAAACCCTTCGCTGCTTTTTAAAAATTAATATTTGTTTTTAAACTGGCAGTGGGAGCTTTGAATTCTGCATGAGGGAGGAGGAACTTTCTTTCCTTGTGTGTTTATAGGAGAAGGCGCCACAAAAAGGAAGTAAGCTGACAAAATGAGCACTGAGAAAAACCAAAGTATTACAGGACAGAGCTTAGATAAGATTTAAACTCACTGTCCCCTTTATCGGCACCAACAACTGGGAACGAGTCAGAACCTCCAGAATCACTTTTACTTTGTGTTGGAAACATTCCAGATTCCATGTTGACATGAAGCATCTCACAGTGGCTGCACACCGTTCCACCTCATCACCATGAGAATCTCCCGTTCCACCTCATCACCATGAGAATCTCCCGTTCCACCTCATCGCCATGAGAATCTCCCGTTCCACCTCATCATGATGTAAATCTCCCCTGTTCCACCTCATCACCATGAGAATCTCCCGTTCCACCTCATCACCATGAGAATCTCCCGTTCCACCTCATCGCCATGAGAATCTCCCGTTCCACCTCATCATGATGTGAATCTCCCGTTCCACCTCATCACCATGAGAATGTCCCGTTCCACCTCATCGCCATGAGAATCTCCCGTTCCACCTCATCGCCATGAGAATCTCCCGTTCCACCTCATCGCCATGAGAATCTCCCGTTCCACCTCATCACCATGAGAATCTCCCGTTCCACCTCATCACCATGAGAATCTCCCGTTCCACCTCATCACCATGAGAATCTCCCGTTCCACCTCATTATGATGAGAATCTCCCGTTCCACCTCATCACCATGAGAATCTCCCGTTCCACCTCATCACCATGAGAATCTCCCGTTCCACCTCATCGCCATGAGAATCTCCCGTTCCACCTCATCGCCATGAGAATCTCCCGTTCCACCTCATCACCATGAGAATCTCCCGTTCCACCTCATCACGATGAGAATCTCCCGTTCCACCTCATCACCATGAGAATCTCCCGTTCCACCTCATTATGATGAGAATCTCCCGTTCCACCTCATCACCATGACAATCTCCCGTTCCACCTCATCGCCATGAGAATCTCTCGTTCCACCACATCACCATGAGAATCTCCCGTTCCACCTCATCATGATGTGAATCTCCCGTTCCACCTCATCATGATGAGAATCTCCCGTTCCACCTCATCATGATGAGAATATCCCGTTCCACCTCATCACCATGACAATCTCCCGTTCCACCTCATCATGATGAGAATCTCCAGTTCCACCTCATCACCATGAGAATCTCCCGTTCCACCTCATCATGATGTGAATCTCCCGTTCCACCTCATCACCATGAGAATGTCCCGTTCCACCTCATCGCCATGAGAATCTCCCGTTCCACCTCATCACGATGTGAATCTCCCGTTCCACCTCATCGCCATGAGAATCTCCCGTTCCACCTCATCATCATGAGAATCTCCCGTTCCACCTCATCAATGATGAGAATCTCCCGTTCCACCTCATCACCATGAGAATCTCCCGTTTCACCTCATCACCATGAGAATCTCCCGTTCCACCTCATCATGATGAGATTCTCCCGTTCCACCTCATCACCATGAGATTCTCCCGTTCCACCTCATCACCATGAGATTCTCCCGTTCCACCTCATCACCATGAGATTCTCCCGTTCCACCTCATCATGATGAGAATCTCCCGTTCCACCTCATCGCCATGAGAATCTCCCGTTCCACCTCATCGCCATGAGAATCTCCCGTTCCACCTCATCACCATGAGAATCTCCCGTTCCACCTCATCACCATGAGATTCTCCCGTTCCACCTCATCATGATGAGATTCTCCCGTTCCACCTCATCGCCATGAGATTCTCCCGTTCCACCTCATCACCATGAGAATCTCCCGTTCCACCTCATCACCATGAGATTCTCCCGTTCCACCTCATCATGATGAGATTCTCCCGTTCCACCTCATCACCATGAGAATCTCCCGTTCCACCTCATCACCATGAGATTCTCCCGTTCCACCTCATCATGATGAGATTCTCCCGTTCCACCTCATCACCATGAGATTCTCCCGTTCCACCTCATCACCATGAGAATCTCCCGTTCCACCTCATTGCCATGAGAAACTCCCATGGAACGGGAGATTCTCATCATGATGTGGCTTCTAGCCGATTCTCGTGGTGATTTTCATGATTGATTCATGTCAATATGCAAGAAAATCTCTAAGGAATGTTTCTGACATCTTGTTGAATTTATTGTCCCAACAATTAAGACAGTTTTGGGGGAAAACGGGGATCCGAACTGGAACTAGAAGGTAGACCTGCGGACGTTGAGAGTCTATTATCGCATTGCAAAAACAAGCTTTTAGCAGCATCTTTATATTTTAGGCAGGACCAGAATCTTTTCTTAAACTTAACCAAGTGGTTTCTGTGAATATATCTCCTCTTGGGGAAGTGAAACCGCCTGAGAATAAAGGGGTGAATGGTGGTTTAGGCTTTAATCTAATGTTTACAAACCCTGAAACTTTGTCCCACCTGTCCTCCTGCAACTTCTCGACTTCCTCACATTCGCTGTGAAATGAACATTTCACGAAGCCTGATTATGATCAGATTAGATGCTGCAAAATTCAGATAGTACAGGGTGTCTTCACCTTTGCAGTTGTAAAATAAAACAGGAGTATAAAGTGATTATCATTCACAAATTTTTAGCAGTGAGGATGATGATAAAGAGGATTTATCGGAGGCGGCAGCAATGTGCTGCTTAAAGGAAAAATGTGCCGGATGTCTGAAACCATGACAGCTAACGGTTGGGACTGTGACATTGTGGAGGAGATTTCCAGTTTCACTTCACAGTAACTGGGATGGACAGACAGCGGTGTCCTTGCTATCTGAGGTTCAACTTGGACATCCAGATGTGGAGTTTTATAGGTGATGCATCAGCTTTCCTCCTGACGTTCAGCCGCAGGTCAAACCAAAGCGAGCGGATGAACAGGGTCGCTTTAGACCCTCCATGGGCCGGCAGAAAGATGAAATAGCTCAATGACTCCTCGAGACCTAAAACTCTGATAACACGCCTCATGTGGACACAAGAAGATGAATATCGGACAAACTAAACATCCCATGAGCCTCTCCTCTTGACTATAAATACACAGCAGCCTCCCACGTTGGAGCCCAGATTGAGACTCGCATTTTATCCTGTTCGGCTTATTGAGCAGCATGTCGCTCATCCTGCATGCTCAGCTCAATTCCAGTAACCCCCCCCGTTATGACTTATTGAACAAGATGACACCTTTGATAAAGCATCAGGCTCTATCCTGAACGCTACCCGCCCTGACCTATCGGAGTGGAAACCGTGTCAGATTTGGGCGATGAAGGTGCGATTAGCAGTGGCTGGCTGTAAACCAGAGGGTGTGTGTGTGTGTGTGTGTGTGTGTGTGAGGGAATGCTGTGAGATAACCTTCAGTGTGTCAGCAGTGCTGGCCTCCTTCCTCTGTAGACAGATTGCGTTGCTAAGGGAACTGTTGCTAGGATGGCAGTCGCTGCTTCCTCTCCTCCTTTATTCTTGCCTCTCGTTGTCTTTTCTCTCTCATCCCACGTGTCTATTCAGCATAATCCTTGCAGCTAATATAAGCTGAATGATGCGTCCTTACAGCGACCGCCGGGAGCTGGAGAGGCGAGCTCGGCCTTTTTACCGACTCCTCAGGCAGAGCAACAATCAGCACCGCTTCACAGTTCGCGCCACACCAGGCTCGAACATGTGTCCTGGAGCAAGTCAGAAGTGGAATGCACCGTTTTATGCACATTTAACCCAGAAAAAGGGAATTAGTGGAAGGTAAGGGAGTTAGGACGCTCAGAGTTGAGGAGGAGATGTACGACAGCTTACTGCTGAGTCTGACTGTGGCGGAAACTTGCTGTGTCACCTCACAGAGGATTCCTCTGCAAACATAGGCTTTAATTAAATATATTTAGAGGAAATCCCCTCATTTATATCTAGTTTTTGTGAGCATTCGTCTTAATCTCTTTATTACAACAAGAAGTGAGATCAGTGTGGTACAGAAGACGTTAGCAGACGGCAGGAAGCAACGATGCTAACATGTAGCATAGCAACACAACTGGAGAAACTTGGCTAAAAGACTTTACCCGCATTAGCATCCAAACCAAACAGAAAACATCACAACATCTCTGTCCACTTAGAGCTTCTGACCATTTTTCCAAACAGACAACATGTCACATGGAAGCAGAGACACTGCTGGTTATAGAGACATCTGTCTCATCGCTGTGGGACAGAAAATCTGGAAGCTAGCAGTCAGGATCACACATCACGTCTGACACTTGCTCAATACCAGCATTACTTTACTCACGACTAGTATTACTTTACTCATTACTAGCATTACTTTACTCATTATTAGCATTATTTTACTCATTACCAGCATTACTTTACTCATTACTAGTATTACTTTACTCATTACTAGCATGACTTGACACATTACTAGTATTACTTTACTCATTACAAGCATGACTTTACTCGTTACTAGCATGACTTTACTCATTACTAGTATTACTTTACTCATTATTAGCATTATTTAACTCATTACCAGCATTACTTTATTCATTACTAGCATGACTTTACTCGTTACTAGCATTACTTTACTCATTACTAGTATTATTTTAATCATTACAAGCCTGACTTTACTCGTTACTAGCATGACTTTACTCGTTACTAGCATAACTTTACTCATTACTAGCATTACTCATTTTTAGGATTACTTTACTCATTACTACCATAACTTTACTCATTACTCGCACGACTTACTTTACTTGTTACTATTGATATACTCATTACTAGCATTACTTTACTCATTACTAGCATTACTTTACTCATTACTAGCATGATTCCACTCATTATTTGCATTACTTTACTCATTGTTACGATTATTTTACTCAATACTAGCATTACTCATTACTAGCATTACTTTACTCATTATTAGCATTACTTTACTTAGCATTACTTTACTCAGTATTAGCATAACTTTATTCATTACTAAGATTACTTTACTTATCTCTAGCATGACCTTACTCATCACAGGTTTACTTTACTAATTACCTTTACTCGTTACTAGCAATTCTTTACTCATCAACTAGCATCACTTTCCTTATTACTAGAGTGTAAAAGTACTTAAATGTATAGAAGTACCTCCTATAAATACTAACTGGGTAAATTTAAACATCCCTCCATAGAAATATCACAATAAACCAAAACGACAAGTTACAGCAGATAAACGACCCAAGACGCATGAATACTTGCAATTTATTGGGTTCAATTTTTTTAAATGAGATTTTTGTGGTGATGTGCCGAACGTACCAAACGATGTTTTTTATGCAAGACAATCATTCTTTATTATTTGATCTCCCAAACGCTCCATTTCTTCTATCGCTACTTATTTGATAAAAAGTCGTGATGGCACCACAGAGCAACTGTGCTTCGGGCACCCAGATGGTGAGCAGCGGCCCCGTGTTGATACTTTAGGATGAGAATACATTCACATTTAATGACGAGTGTGCATATTTATCATGTCTGCATCACAGACTTAGCATTTATGTGAAGCGTCATCAGAAATTAGCGCTATAGTTTCAATATGAAAGTAAACCAGTAGGGTGCAACATCGAGCTCAAACCAAATCTGTCAACTTTATTTTACTTACACTTTGAAATTGTTTAATTAAAAACTGTTTAAAAACTCTTGAATTATTGCAACTTTTACTCATCTAAGAGATTTTCTAAACTGATGCATGGAGGATATTTCTATTTGCATCACAACAGGTTTCTAAAGAAAGCTTTTAAAATAATAAATTACATATTTAAGTTTCGCTAAACCATAAAATACTGCTACTAACGATTCATATGTTTTAATTTAACTTCGTTTTAACTTATAATTAACGGAGAAAATCCTGTAAATTCCCAGTGCAACACATGAAAACTTCTGTTTTCTCCCTGTTCCCAGTTGTTTGTACTGGTTTACTGGTCGGACCAGTAATAGAAACAGCTGGGAGATCATTCCATCATTCAGTAGACAGAATGAAACGTAAACTGATTCTGCTGTCACCTGGACACCCACCCACCCACACACCCACGTCCCTCCTCATCCTCTCCAGCATCGCCGCGTCGTTGGTTTCACGTCGCGAGTGCGGTGCACCTTGACGCCCGTCCGTCCACGCCGCGATTCCGCCACTCCCTCCCTCCCACCATTGCCCTCCCCGCCAGCGAGCTCAGCCTTCCCCGCGCGCTCATCATGAGCCATTAGCCGCTATCAGCGCCAGACTGATGTCGCTTCTTGTCGAAGCAGCGCCGCACCGCCGCTCGGAGCCTCCGCAGCAGCAGCAGCAGGAGCGGCAGGAGCGGCGGCGTGAGAAAGGAGAAGGGAGCCAAAAGGAGCAGCGCTATTCTCTGTAGTCTACTTTTATTTTCTTTTTAACATTCCTTCTGGCTCGTCTCTTTCCTGGAGATGCCGTCACCGCGCTGCCGCGGCCGCTGTCATCCCGCCTGAGAGAGACAGAGGCCGGACAGAGGAGGCGGCAGCGGCGGCCGCGGCGGCGGCGGGGTGGGGTCGGGGTGGCCCTGCCCTGCCCTGGCCGGACTAGCTCTCCTCCAGCAGCATGAACCTCCAGTCGGGCAGGGCGTCCGTGGCCATGCTGCGGATGATGGGCTGCGCTAACGGCCGCTCCGCGCGGCATCTCCTCCACAGCGACTGCGTGGTGGACGAGAAGACGGTGGTGCTCCAGAAGAAGGAGAACGAGGGCTTCGGCTTCGTCCTGCGGGGGGCTAAAGGTAGGGGCATTTACTGGCTTTTCCCTGGTTCACAGCCTGTGTGTGTCCATGTGTGTGTGTGTGTGCGTGTGTGTGTGTGTGTGTGTGTGTGTGTGTGTGTGTGTGTGTGTGTGTGTGCGCGCGCTCGCATTTAAACAAACATGTTTAACCCTTACTGATGTGCAGCATCCATCTTCATGCGTGGACATAAACTCTCAGGGTCCTCCAGGAAGACCTGGACTCTCAGGGTCCTCCAGGAAGACCTGGACTCTCAGGGTCCTCCAGGAAGACCTGGACTCTCAGGGTCCTCCAGGAGGACCTGGACTCTCAGGGTCCTCCAGGAAGACCTGGACTCTCAGGGTCCTCCAGGAGGACCTGGACTCTCAGGGTCCTCCAGGAGGACCTGGACTCTCAGGGTCCTCCAGGAAGACCTGGACTCTCAGGGTCCTCCAGGAGGACCTGGACTCTCAGGGTCCTCCAGGAGGACCTGGACTCTCAGGGTCCTCCAGGAAGACCTGGACTCTCAGGGTCCTCCAGGAAGACCTGGACTCTCAGGGTCCTCCAGGAGGACCTGGACTCTCAGGGTCCTCCAGGAAGACCTGGACTCTCAGGGTCCTCCAGGAAGACCTGGACTCTCAGGGTCCTCCAGGAGGACCTGGACTCTCAGGGTCCTCCAGGAGGAATAAGTTGTGAATCAACTTTAATGGCAGCTTCATCACGGCCAGACAGATTTTCTGTCATGAGGCTGGTGGTGAATATGCGCTTTAACCCTCCACCAGAGCTCCCAGTAGCATCTCTGAGGTCTCTATCTGGGAGAAGAAGACCTCTAACTGGGAGAAGAAGACCTCTAACTGGGAGAAGAAGACCTCAGAGTGTGTTTGGCGTGTCCTGCCCTTCAGCACCCACCATCCTCATCATGACTTGTTGTGATACCGTTGCACATCCAGGCAGGTTGATGTTTCTAAAAATAGCCTCTTGAAGCTGCTGCGTCGTTTCTATGACGATTCCCACCATGTCATAATCCACGTTGCATTCCACTACTGAGCGGAGCCGTGGGATTGGTCGGCGCCGTGGTTACCATCGAGAGCTTTTTGGGTTTTTACTTGACGTTCCTGTTTGACGAGACCCGGAGAGGGAAGGAGGAAAGAGGGATTTTACTTGGAAAAACAAGAAGAATGTTCCAGTCTTTCTGACACACACTGCTATCACCCCGGGGGAACTGACCCAGTCGAGCTTATCCTGCACTGGGGGTGAACACACACACACACACACACACACACACACGCTGATGCTCGAGCTGTCACATAAGCTTACATCCTCTTCTGCTCTCTGCATTTCTGCCTTTTTCTATTGTGTCTCTCCTCTTTCCTTTCTTCCTGCTCTGTCTCTCACACACACACACACACACTAACACACACACCTACAGTCATCCCAGTCATGTAAATCCTCCCATGAGATCCTGCTGTGTGCTCCCGGACTGTGTCTTCCAGGAGGAAGATGAGTTATAGGAAGTGTCACTTGTCAGCACTGGTTTCTCCTCCCAGCTGCAGAATTCTTTAACCTCCCCGAGAGCGGGGGAAGGGTGGAGGGGGGGGGGGGGTTGGGGGGGCGCATAGATGCTACTCTGATGCCACCGCGTCGCACGCATGGAAATATGGCCGTGAAGGTGCAGAACGTGTGACGTGGTGTAAAAATAACGGAAAGTTGTGTGTGAAGGTGGAGAAAGGTCCGAGTCCAGTTCGCTGCTGGACTGACAGGTCCAGATCCACCCTGTTCCAGACTCATCATGTGGTCTGAGTCCAGATCCACCCTGTTCCAGACTCATCATGTGGTCTGACGGGTCCAGATCCACCCTGTTCCAGACTCATCATGTGGTCTGAGTCCAGATCCACCCTGTTCCAGACTCATCATGTGGTCCGGGTCCAGATCCACCCTGTTCCAGACTCATCATGTGGTCTGACGGGTCCAGATCCACCCTGTTCCAGACTCATCATGTGGTCTGAGTCCAGATCCACCCTGTTCCAGACTCATCATGTGGTCCGGGTCCAGATCCACCCTGTTCCAGACTCATCATGTGGTCCGGGTCCAGATCCATCCTATTCCAGACTCATCATGTGGTCTGACGGGTCCAGATCCACCCTGTTCCAGACTCATCATGTGGTCTGATGGGTCCAGATCCACCCTGTTCCAGACTCATCATGTGGTCCGGGTCCAGATCCATCCTGTTCCAGACTCATCATGTGGTCTGACGGGTCCAGATCCACCCTGTTCCAGACTCATCATGTGGTCTGACGGGTCCAGATCCATCCTGTTCCAGACTCATCATGTGGTCTGACGGGTCCAGATCCACCCTGTTCCAGAGTGATGGATGCAGACATCATGTCTATTATTACTGTACCAGCCTGTGGGACCAGTCTATGATCTGGGTTGTTGTGGTTAGTCAGGTCTGGGTTCAGGTCTAGGTTCAGGTCTGGGTTCAGGTCTGGGTTCAGGTCTAGGTTCAGGTCGGGGTTCAGGTCTAGGTTCAGGTCTGGGTTCAGGTCTTGGTTCAGGTCTGGGTTCAGGTGTAGGTTCAGGGTCTTACAGGGTCTGACCTGCTTAATAATAATAATAATAATAATAATAATAATAATAATAATAATAATAATAATAATAATAACAATAATAATAATAATAATAATAATAATAACAATAATAATAATAATAATAATAATAATAATAATAACAATAATAATAACAATAATAATAATAATAATAATAATAATAATAAAACCAACAGCAACACAGTCTTCGTTCAGCCAGCAGTTTGTTTATGTGTTTATATGAACCTGTATAGATAAAGTATTATCTAGATATGATAATGATACTTATGCTGAGCAGTTTCCTGAAAATGTGTGAAATATCCAGAAAAACGTTTTTTTTTTACACATTTGCTGCTTTCTTACAAACCTGGAACAGGGTGGATCTGCATCTGGACCCCCAGCTGGGGTATGTGGACCGCTGGCGCGGTCAAACTGGCTGTTTCAGGGACCTCAGCTGAACCTGAAATTCTGATTGGCTTGTTTGGGGGGGGGGTTCTTAAACTAGTCCTAGTTCTTAAACTCCGCCATGAAACTGGCCGGGTTCTGCCGGAGGTTTCCTTCCTGTTAAAAGGGAGTTTTTTCCTTCCCACTGTCGCCAGTGTGCTTGCTCAGGATGGGAGATTGAGTTGGACCTCCAACTCAATCTGTTGGTTTCCTTATATAGGCTGTTATGAATCGGCTTTCATGATGTTGTTTCCTGTCTGTAAAGCATCTTGAGATGACGTTGCCGTGATTTGACGCTATATAAATAAAGTTGAATTTAAACTATTTTACAAACACAGGTAAAGTTGTGATCATGTCGCCTTCAGGTGTAATCTGACCTCTCTGCTCTTCCTGTGTCCCCTCAGCGGATACCCCCATCGAGGAGTTCACCCCCACGCCGGCCTTCCCCGCCCTGCAGTACCTGGAGTCGGTGGACGAGGGGGGCGTGGCATGGCAGGCGGGGCTCAGGACGGGGGACTTCCTCATCGAGGTAGGACCAGTTTCCTGCTGGACGTGAACGTTGGTGTTCCAGATGCTGGTTTTATGCTGGGATGCTGATCCTTCCTGGTTATTGTGGGAATGTTTGTTTCTGCTTGGATGAAAGTGAACGCAGCACACGCAAGGGGGACGCCGAGTGTTGCCATGGTGACACACGCCGTGGTGTATTACACCCCACACGCTGACGCTGCGCAGACTGAAAAGTCCTCCCATCAACCATGTTGCAGTCAAACTCAGCTCATTTGCTTCCAGTTACCATGGTTAACGGGGTTTTTTTAAAAGAGGAAATGTGCTTATCGTTGCCAGCGTCGGATCTCCGTGTCGCATGTGCATGAAAGGAAACCCTGCAGGACGGCGTCCCCGACTGGACCCCACACGACATTCCTGCCGGCTCACAACCGGTCCGGACTGGGTCAGCTGTCACTGTGGTGCTTTCAGGAACACCTTGTAAACTCTGAGAAACACTCTGCCTGTTTACATCCACTTTAACGGCTTCTCGATTTCCCCGTTTCCATGGAGACCGCGTCTGATGAGGCTTCGGCAGATGGATCAGCTGAAGGTCCAGATGGATCTCTCAGGTCCTGGTTCTGGTCTGTGCTGGACCTCAGGTCCTGGTCTTCAGTCCCAACTCCTCGTGCCCAGTTTGAGCCACCAGGGTGAGAAACGAGGAATTTCCAGAGAATCTCCGTGTTGCTGCTGAACTTTGCTGCTTTTCACAGAAACGGGAGACGATGCGTCTTCCTGTTGGATCCACTTTAAACCGGTTCTTTACCAAGTTCTCTGTTATGTGTCGACGCAACTCTGGCTCCTCCTTCAGTTAGCAGGTCTGATGGTGATCAGGTGCCAGGACCGGACTGAAAACCGCTAATGGGGATTTTCATATGTGGATCACATGAAAACGTCTGCAGGTGTGTTGGCGTGTCGCCATCACGTGTTCTGGCGTTCATCGCTGTCTCTCCTGAAACGGTGTGTTTAGAACTACGAGTGTGACGTCCAGTCTGTAACGGACGTCTGTGACGGACTTCAGTAACGGACGTCTGTGACGGATGTCCGTTATGGAGGATTGATCTCTTCCTTGTAAAATCAGGAACTACTTTTGGTTTCTCGCTGTGGTGATTCCGACACGTTAAAGGTTTTGAGCGCGACCACCTCGGTTCCACCTGGCTGTCACAAAGCAGGTAAACCGCCTGACATGGAAAACCGCAGCAGGAACGTCGGTGTTTCCGCCCCTCCTGGGCAGGTTTTGTGCAGATGACATGATGTGATGGTCGTCTCGCGGTTTTTATTCTAGATCTCGCCCTCGGAGCGGCTGGAGAGTTTAAAAGGAATCCTGAAAGCGTGCATCCCGGGCGAGAGGCAGGTAGTCCATCACAGTGCCCTGAACGCTGCAGTTAGCGATACATTGGCAACACGTTAGCAGCATGTTAACGACACATTAGCTGCACGTTAGCGACACGTTAGCGGTACGTTAGTGACACGTTAGTGGCATGTTAGCGACATGTTAGCAACATATTAGCGACACGTTAGCAACGAGTTAGCGACACATTAGTGGCACATTAGCGGCATGTTAGCGGCACTTTAGTGGCATGTTAGCAGTACATTAGCAACATGTTATCGACATGTTAGCGGCACACTAGCGACATGTTAGCGGCATGTTAGCAACGTGGTTCGTTGTGAGCAATCTGTTTCAGGCTTGTTGCTTCCTGTTTGTACGCCTGCTCTGTAAGCAGCAGCGACTGGTTTATTCCCAGTCTCTGCTAAATGGAGCAAGAAATGAGAGTGGTCTGTATCTGTGTCTGCAGCCACTTCCTCCACATGATTTCAGCTCTCTTTATTCATCGCCTGTTTGTTTCTGACCCTTCGCTATCGTCTCAGGCTGAAGGCAACCCTGCAGATGCATCACAGGACGAGTGTGTTTACCGAATGCATCAAAGGAGCTAAAAAAAGCTTTGACACGTTGGCAGCTGCGCAGCCTCCAGGTAGTTAGCCATCCGTAGCTCCTTTCTTTAATGAGCAAAAGCAAATTATCTGATTCTCATTACTCCAAGTCGTCCTGCTGTAGAGGTGCAGTAACCTCGGTGTTTCACAGCAGTGCAATGGAAGCAGTAGCATTCATCGCCGTTAAACCCTATGAGGACAAGTCGCTTTCAGCGCATCATGGTGATGCCAAACAAGACAAGTTTCCCGAAGCTGGACCCACACACGCCCAGCCTTTTTTTAACGGGACATTTTCTGTTGTTTTCTGCGTTTATATTTGTTGCGATCTTCCGACACGTCTTTGTAAGCAAAGACCTTTAGATTTGTTGGTAAATCTGCAGCTCATCCAGAGGCTGCTGGAGCTTTAACTAGAACTAAGAGGTCTGAACACATCACACCAGTTTTAACATCTTTACACTGGTTTCCAGTTTACACTTGTTTCCAGTCAGTCACAGGATATATTTCAAAACCTGTTGATTGTTTACAGAATCCCAGAATGGTTTAGGACCAGAATACATCTGTGATATGTTCTCTTCAAGTCTCTGGTTCTGATGCTACTACCCCGGCAGATGCTGCAAAGCTGACTGCACTCTTCACAACAGACTTCTAGAAGATATGCAACATCTTGGTGCAGACGTTAAACCATCTCAGCTTCCTTAAGAAGTACAGTCTGCTCTGACCTTTCTTGTAGATGTAGTCAGTGTTGCATTTCCAGTCCAGTTTGTTGTCCAGCTGAACTCCAAGATACTTGTATTCCTCCACCACCTCCACCTCCTCTCCCAGGATGGAAACAGTGCTTTGTTTATTCTTCTTCCTCCTGAAGTCAACAATCATCTATTTTGTTTTGCTGCTATTTAATATGAGATGATTGTCACCGCACCATTTAACAAACTGACTGACCAGTTCTCTGTACTCTGCTTCTTGTCCATCCCTGATACACCCCACAACTGCAGAGTCATCAGAGTATTTCTGCAGATGGCAGGACTCAGAGTTGTACTGGAAGTCTGAGGTGTACAGAGTGAAGAGGAATGGCCAGAGTACAGTTCCTTGTGGTGCACCAGTGCTGCTGACCTCCATCTCAGACACACAACCTTTCAGTCTCACAAACTGGGGTCTGTTTGTGAGGCAGTCATAGATCCAGGTGGTTGTGGAGGTATCCACCTGGAATTTATGGAGCTTCTCACATAACAAAGCAGGCTGAATGGTATTAAAAGCACTGAGAAATGAAATAACATGACCCTCAGAGTGCTGCCTGAATGGTCCAGATGAGAGTGTGCTCTCTGGAGCAGGTATATGATGGCATCTTCAACCCCAAGTCCATTACGATATGCATACTGGAATGGGTCCTGAAAGGTGTTTACTTGCTTGTTGAGGTGAGCCAGTAAGAGTCTCTCCAGGACTTTCATGATGTGAGATGTCAGAGCAACTGGTCTGTAGTCACTTGGTTCAGCTGGTTGGGTTTTTTTAGGCACTGGAACAAGGCAGGAGGTTTTCCACAGCACTGGGACTCTATTTAGTCTCAGACTGGTGTTGAAAAGGTGCTGGAGAATTGGACATAGTTGTTTTGAGCAGGTCTTGAGAACTCTGGGACTGACACCATCTGGACCTGCAGCCTTGTTCTGGTTCAGTTTCTCAAGTTGCTTCTTAACCTGATTGCAGGAGACAAACAAGGTGGAGGTCTCAGGATGTCCTGATGTGGAGGGAGATGAAGCTGTGTTCTGGTCCATGACTGAGCTGCAGGGTGACAGATTGGAGGCGTGACAGGAAAGCAGTGGGCTTATGGAGGGTGTGTGGTCTGTTGGGCTGGAGGTAGGGGGTGAACTGAACCTGTTGAAGAATATGTTCAGCTCATTAGCTCTGTCCAGACCTCCATCAGGCTGGTCCCCCTTTAACTTGAAGCCGGTGATCTTCTTCATTCCAGACCACACATCCCTCAGGTTATTCTGCTGGAGCTGACTTTCTAACTTCTTCCTGTAGTCCTCCTTGCACTTCTTAGTTTGTGTTTTAAGTTGTTTTTGTGTTGCCCTCAATAACTCCCTGTCTCCATCCCTGAAGGCTTTCTTTTTGGTGTTCAGCAGCTTTTTCAGCTCACTGGTGATCCAGGGTTTGTTATTGGGGAAGCACCTCACTGTTCTTGTTGGGACGATGCTGTCCACACAGAAGTTTATGTAATCTGTCACACACTCAGTCATGGCGTTGATGTCGTCTCCATGAGGTTCACAGAGGACGTTCCAGTCTGTAGCCTCAAAGCCTCCTCTAAGAGCATCTTCAGCTTCAGCAGACCACATTTTGATAGTCTTTGTGATGACTGGTTGCAGCTGAACGATGGGCTTGTAGGTGGAGGTGAGAAGAACCAGATTATGGTCAGATCTTCCTAAAGGAGGCGGGGCAGAACAACTGTATTATTCATATTAGCATAAAATAAGTCCAAGATCTTATTTTCTCTGGTGGAGCAGCTGACAAACTACTGGAATGTTGGTAGAGTTGCAGAGAGCGAGACGTTGTTGAAGTCTCCGGAGATCGCCATGAATGAGTTTGGATGCTGTGTTTGTAGCCGAGCAACGACGGAGCTGATGACGTCACAGGCTGTGTCTGGTGCGGTACCAGGTGTTATATAAACCGCTACCAGAATAACACAGGTAAACTCTCTGGGTAAATAATATGGTTGCCCAACCAGTCTACATGTGCTTTGTGGACCTGGAGAAGGCATCCGACCGTGTCCCCGGGGGGCTCCTGTGGGGGGTACTCCGGGAATATGGGGTACCGGACCCCCTTGTAAGGGTTGTCCGGTCCCTGTACGACAGGTGTCAGAGCTTGGTCCGCATTGCCGGTAGTAAGTCGGATTCGTTTCCGGTGAGGGTTGGACTCCGCCAAGGCTGCCCTTTATCACCGATTCTGTTCATAACTTATATGGACAGAATTTCTAGGTGCAGCCGAGGTGTTGAGGGGATCCGACTTGGTGGCCTCAGGATTGGGTCCCTGCTTTTTGCAGATGACGTGGTCCTGTTGGCTTCATCTGGTCGGGATCTCCAGCTCTCGCTTGAGCGATTCGCGGCCGAGTGTGAAGCGGCTGGGATGAGAATCAGCACCTCCAGATCTGAGACCATGGTCCTCAGCCGGAATAGGGTGGATTGTCCTCTCCGGGTCGGGAGTCAGGTCCTGCCTCAAGTGGAGGAGTTTAAATATCTCGGGGTCTTGTTCACGAGTGAGGGAAAGATGGAGCGCGAGATCGACAGACGGATCGGTGCGGCATCTGCAGTACTGCGGACTCTGCGCCGGTCTGTCGTGGTGAAGAAGGAGCTGAGCCAGAAGGCGAAGCTCTCGATTTACCAGTCGATCTACGTTCCTACCCTCACCTATGGTCATGAGCTGTGGGTCGTGACCGAAAGAACCAGATCTCGTATACAGGCGGCTGAAATGAGTTTCCTCCGCAGGGTGGCCGGGCTCACCCTTAGAGATAGGGTGAGGAGCTCGGTCATCCGGGAGGAGATCAGAGTAGAGCCGCTGCTCCTTCGCATCGAGAGGAACCAGTTGAGGTGGCTCGGGCATCTGGTCAGGATGCCTCCTGGACCTCCCTGGTGAGGTGTTCCAGGCACGTCCTTCTGGGAGGAGACCCCGGGGAAGACCCAGGACACGCTGGAGGGATTATATCTCTCGGCTGGCCTGGGAACGCCTTGGGATCCCCCCCGCAGAGTTGGCAAATGTGGCTGGGGAGAGGGAAGTCTGGGCTTCCCTGCTTAGGCTGCTGCCCCCGCGACCCGACTCCGGATAAGCGGCAGAAGATGGATGGATGGATGGATGGATGGAAGCTTACAGCTAACAGTTCCATGTCCCTTGTGCATCTCTTCTCCTTGACAGTAACATGTCCAGGATGACACCAACGCTGGTTAACCAGCACTGCAATTCCACCACCCTTTAGCTTTCCACTGTGTTGTCTACTGCGGTCTGCACGGACCGTTTTAAAGCTCAGTACAGAAACATTACAGTCAGGGATGTGTTCATGCAGCCATGTCTCGGTGAAGGACATAATACTACACTCTCTGTATTCTTTCTGAGACCTTGTTAGCATCTCGAGCTCGTCCATTTTGTTAGCTAGCAATCTCACATTACCCATGATGACGGTCGGGAGAAATGGTTTAAATCTCCATCGCTTTCTCCATTGTCTCACTCCCGCTCTGCCTCTTGACCTCTTGTCTTTTTTGTGTCTTGTCCAGCATTTAGGCAGCAGAATGATGGTCTGGATGCTGTGTTCTGCTGAGCAAACTTACTTTGCCAAGGGAAACTTCATAGATATAATGATCCCCTTGACTTTCTGAATTTTTATTTTATTTCTATATTTATTTTGCATTATTGTTTGAGTTGTAGAGTTTGTGCTGCTGGCCCGGACCGGAGAGGACAGAAGAAAGACAGAAAGAGAAAGAAGAGAAAACACCTCATAGGAAAAGTGAAAGACATAGAGAGGGGGAAAAAAAACTTAAAAAAAAAAAAAAAACGACAGATGTATACATCTGTACATACATACATTGTCTTTCTTTTCGACTCCATCAGGATTTGATGTGTTGTTTCGCTGATAATCTTGATTTGGGGTAGGTTAATCAATTGATCCTAATTGTAAACAAGTCTTTCGTTGCCATGGAGACTCATCATAGCAAGTCTTGAAAGAGCCAAAAATCTGCAGAAAAATCTTCCTTGCAACACATCCTCTGAACTGGCATGAAATCCTTAGAAAAAAAATACCTAATTTGAGGTAATATCTATGTGAGAGGAGTTAGTACTTTTAAAAAATGAAGATAGCAAGTCAGAGCTTCTACAATTCGCTGCCATCAGACGGCGCAATCTAGAATGGAATCAAAGTGTTTAAACCTTGAGAAGCAGCATTTAGCTGCCAGTGGAGATTAAACTTTCACCAAATGTAGAAACTTTTAAATCCAGGTTAAAAACATTTCTTTTCTCATGCGCCTGCATGACATCTGCACAGTAACTCTTAATTATTTCTGCTTTTAATTATTTTAATATAATTTATGAGTTTATTGTGATTTTATTTGTATTTTCTTTTATGCTTTTTTTTCTGTAATGCTTTTAATGTTTCATGTAAAGCACTTTGAACTGTCTTGTACATGAAAGGTGTGATACAACTTGCCTTACATACGATGGGTTAGCAGGTAGCTAACTGCCATCCTAAAACTACAGCTAATGATGAGGGACAAATAGCACCAAGAAGGCGTTTTCCCTGCGAGCCAGCACAGAGAGAGGTTAACTATCCTTGCAAGATGGAAAACCAGTTCAGTAGATGCATACGCTGCTCGTAACGAGCCGTGAAGGTCAGGAAGCCTAGACGTCCGTGTAGACGTCCACAGAGAGGCGTCTTCAGCAGGACAATGAGAACCATGCAGTCGCTGTGTGTTTGTTCCAGTTAGAACTGCAACTATGGAGTATTTTTGGAATCAAGTACTCTGTCGATTATTTTTACGAGTAATCGAGTACTCTAATGAATTTTTTTTTTGTTATAATTTGTAAAACAAACACTAGAAACTCAACCAAAGTAAATCTATAAAATTTATATTTGCGAAGCTGTTGCATGTGTTATTACTACCTAATGCATGAAGAAAATGTGATACTTTGGTGCAGCCAACGTGTTTGTGCACGCGCTCAATGTGTGGAGAAAAGATTCTCAACCGATCACGAATTCCTGCCTTTTAAAATATTTAAAAGAAGAATTCACGTAGAAAGAAGGACTGACTTGTAAACATGTCCAAAGAATGTCTTGGTGGACGACACACCTGTGCAAATAATTTGCCTCAATCAATTTTTGTACTCAGGTTACTCGAGTTACCCAAGTAATCGTTGCAGCCCTCGTTCCAGTCAAAGAGGAGAGAAGTCACGTTTTCATGTCTTTCCTGTGTAGAAACACCAGCAATCTGCCGAGTTTTATCAACCAGTGAAACCACTAAAAGCTCGTCAGACCAGCAGGAGAATGGCCGCTATGCCAGATGTCCAGCCTGTCCCTGTTGTGGACTGAAACGGGACGTTTTCTCTCTGGACATGTTCCCCTCAGGACGTTCTGTAGCAGACGTTCCATCAGCAGAACACAACAATTAAAATACGGTTTAAAGACGTTTATATAAAAATACGTGGAAACAAAGTAACTGAAATTATTCTCTTATGTTTTGGAATTTGTTTTGATTTTTCTGCTTATTTTAATTTATTTATTTTCTCCTTTTTTGACACATTGATGACTCCATACATGGAAGCATCACTGGAAACAGGTAAATGTTGGTAAAATGGCAGCGAACCAGGCTGTTCTGGAGGCTTTTTGCTCCAGTTCACCAGTTCCAGCTCTGCTGATGGAAAACCAGTACACATACTGGTGGAACAGCTTGACATGAAACCCGAATCGTCTGCTCGATCCTTCAGAACCGAGCCGAGATCCACAGCAACTTCACAGGAGCTGAGAAGCTGGTGGCTGCTAGAGTTGTAGTCATGACAATGCAGGGATGCGGTTGCCATGGTATCCTGTCAGCTGGCGTGCAGAATCTGCTTCCATTCGACGTGATTTATGTTCTTTAGAGGTGTGTGTGCTGAACATCTGTTTCTACGCCTGAAAGCGTGCGCACGTGCTCGGCGCGCATGTACTGTAAACCAGGAGACACACATTAGCATGCATGATTTAGGGCTCAGCCATGCATCAATGTTCCACGCTGCTCGGCTTGACGACGTGCGCACGCGTCTGCATTCTTTCATAAATGTGTAAAAAGCTGCTTGCTGTTCTCATCAACGACCACGTCGGTCCACCCTGTTGACTCGGAGCGGGGAGACGAGCGAGCGAGGCTGGGCGCCAACGACCACGTCGGTCCAACCTGTTGACTCGGAGCAGGGGAGACGAGCGAGCGAGGCTGGGCGCCAACGACCACGTCGGTCCAACCTGTTGACTCGGAGCGGGGAGACGAGCGAGCGAGGCTGGGCGCCAACGACCACGTCGGTCCAACCTGTTGACTCGGAGCGGGGAGACGAGCGAGCGAGGCTGGGCGCCAACGACCACGTCGGTCCAACCTGTTGACTCGGAGCGGGGGAGACGAGCGAGGCTGGGCGCCAAGGACCACGTCGGTCCAACCTGTTGACTCGGAGCGGGGAGACGAGCGAGCGAGGCTGGGCGCCAACGACCACGTCGGTCCAACCTGTTGACTCGGAGCGGGGGAGACGAGTGAGGCTGGGCGCCAAGGACCACGTCGGTCCAACCTGTTGACTCGGAGCGGGGAGACGAGCGAGCGAGGTTGGGCGCCAACGACCACGTCGGTCCAACCTGTTGACTCGGAGCAGGGGAGACGAGCGAGCGAGGCTGGGCGCCAACGACCACGTCGGTCCAACCTGTTGACTCGGAGCGGGGGAGACGAGCGAGGCTGGGCGCCAAGGACCACGTCGGTCCAACCTGTTGACTCGGAGCGGGGAGACGAGCGAGCGAGGCTGGGCGCCAACGACCACGTCGGTCCAACCTGTTGACTCGGAGCGGGGGAGACGAGTGAGGCTGGGCGCCAAGGACCACGTCGGTCCAACCTGTTGACTCGGAGCGGGGAGACGAGCGAGCGAGGCTGGGCGCCAACGACCACGTCGGTCCAACCTGTTGACTCGGAGCGGGGGAGACGAGTGAGGCTGGGCGCCAAGGACCACGTCGGTCCAACCTGTTGACTCGGAGCGGGGAGACGAGCGAGCGAGGCTGGGCGCCAACGACCACGTCGGTCCAACCTGTTGACTCGGAGCGGGGGAGACGAGTGAGGCTGGGCGCCAAGGACCACGTCGGTCCAACCTGTTGACTCGGAGCAGGGGAGACGAGCGAGCGAGGCTGGGCGCCAACGACCACGTCGGTCCAACCTGTTGACTCGGAGCAGGGGAGACGAGCGAGCGAGGCTGGGCGCCAACGACCACGTCGGTCCAACCTGTTGACTCGGAGCGGGGAGACGAGCAAGGTTGGGCGCCAACGACCACGTCGGTCCAACCTGTTGACTCGGAGCGGGGAGACGAGCAAGGTTGGGCGCCAACGACCACGTCGGTCCAACCTGTTGACTCGGAGCAGGGGAGACGAGCGAGCGAGGCTGGGCGCCAACGACCACGTCGGTCCAACCTGTTGACTCGGAGCGGGGAGACGAGCGAGGCTGGGCGCCAACGACCACGTCGGTCCAACCTGTTGACTCGGAGCGGGGAGACGAGCAAGGTTGGGCGCCAACGACCACGTCGGTCCAACCTGTTGACTCGGAGCGGGGAGACGAGCGAGGCTGGGCGCCAACGACCACGTCGGTCCAACCTGTTGACTCGGAGCGGGGAGACGAGCGAGGCTGGGCGCCAACGACCACGTCGGTCCAACCTGTTGACTCGGAGCGGGGAGACGAGCGAGGCTGGGCGCCAACGACCACGTCGGTCCAACCTGTTGACTCGGAGCGGGGAGACGAGCGAGGCTGGGCGCCAACGACCACGTCGGTCCAACCTGTTGACTCGGAGCGGGGAGACGAGCGAGGCTGGGCGCCAACGACCACGTCGGTCCAACCTGTTGACTCGGAGCAGGGGAGACGAGCGAGGTTGGGCGCCAACGACCACGTCGGTCCAACCTGTTGACTCGGAGCGGGGAGACGAGCGAGCGAGGCTGGGCGCCAACGACCACGTCGGTCCAACCTGTTGACTCGGAGCGGGGAGACGAGCGAGGTTGGGCGCCAACGACCACGTCGGTCCAACCTGTTGACTCGGAGCAGGGGAGACGAGCGAGGTTGGGCGCCAACGACCACGTCGGTCCAACCTGTTGACTCGGAGCGGGGAGACGAGCGAGCGAGGCTGGGCGCCAACGACCACGTCGGTCCAACCTGTTGACTCGGAGCGGGGAGACGAGCGAGGTTGGGCGCCAACGACCACGTCGGTCCAACCTGTTGACTCGGAGCGGGGAGACGAGCGAGCGAGGCTGGGCGCCAAGGACCACGTCGGTCCAACCTGTTGACTCGGAGCAGGGGAGACGAGCGAGGCTGGGCGCCAACGACCACGTCGGTCCAACCTGTTGACTCGGAGCAGGGAGACGAGCGAGGTTGGGCGCCAACGACCACGTCGGTCCAACCTGTTGACTCGGAGCAGGGAGACGAGCGAGGTTGGGCGCCAACGACCACGTCGGTCCAACCTGTTGACTCGGAGCAGGGAGACGAGCGAGCGAGGCTGGGCGCCAGAAACAGACGTTTTAACGCAGGTTTAATGCTGAAGCTAACGGTCAGGAGGCTTTGGTGATGGCGCTCGCCCTCCTCAAACACAGCCGGGCTTTCTGCAGACCAGCGATCGGCCATCGGAACCAACCGGTGTCCTTCTGAATCGTCTCACCCTGGTCCATTTCTTCCGAACACACCGCTTTCACCGAGCGTTCTCCAAACGCATCCGTCTTCTTTCACATGGATTCTGTTCCCAGCGCCTTTTTATCTGAAGCATCAAAACTTGTAGTTGGAATTCTTTTCCCAACTTTCTGCATGTTAAACTGGTTCATGAAGCACATTTACAGACTAATTCATTTAGATTTCTTCCCCATTTGCTCCATTAGAGTCCTCTTCTTCCACAGAAAGACGACGTGTCTGAAAGAGCTTCGAGTGCAGCAGAAGACAGAAAACAAAGCAGTTTGTTGTCATGTCAGTTTTGTGCTTCATCTACCTGGCAGGGTTGATTGTTTAATCATGAAGATCCCCCAATAACCGTCCCCCCCTTTCCATGAAGATTATGTCCGAACCACATCGCGAGACGAGTGCGTGTTCTGTGTTTTTCTTTCCGTGTGAGTTACGGAGGAGAGAAAGTATGTCAGAGGGAGAGTTATTCCCTCCGAACAGGCAGATTAAGGACGGTTCAGCAGCATGTAAAGCAGGACATAAAGATGCTGCAGAGAAGGACGGAAATACATGGCGTACGTTTCACGGCCTGCAGGACAAGCAGCAGCCTTAACCTGGGAAATGAAACGTTACGATGCGTTTAGCCGCGTTCTCTAATCGTCACGTTGTCCACAAAGCGTCATTTTTACGGAGAGTTTCTCCAGCTGCGTTTCCATTACAGTTTTTTGCTTAAATATCTCTAAGTTCTAACAAATAACAACTCGATTTGCAGGTGTTTCCACGGAACGATGTTTCACGCATTAGCCGAAATGCTCGCTCGGCTGACGAGGTTTTACGAGTTTCGTGTCTCATGCAAGGTAGCCACAAAGCATTTCTTTTTAGTTTTCTACTTTATTAAAACTGAACTTTGCTGTCGTTTGTTCCGCACCGCGCCATCTTTACTGGAATGAACTGATCACATGACTCCCACATCACGTCCATGGACACGTAAATGTGAAAAAAGCATTTCCATTCCACTTCTGCGATACGTTTCTGCATCAAATCGTTTAAAAAAAACATCTCATGAGAGCGTGAAACTATTTCAGTCTTTTCTAAATGTAGATGTTTCCATTTCCGTTTTTTATTGTGATATTTAGTTTTTGCACCATTCTGGGTGTAAAGGAAACGCAGCTTCTGTTCCAACATCGCCGATTTGGCAGGAAGTCCATACCGCACATGTATTTAAAGAGGTAGTGCACCTTAATGTGTTTTTGAGTTTTAAATGATGTTGTGATGAAAACCAACTAAACTGTTTAAAATTTCTTTACAAATGAGGATTTTGTTTGTCAAAAACACTCAAAACACCCTACAGGGTAAAACCAGGACTGTTTCCGTTGACTTGATGCTCCTCTTTGTCACGGAAACTTTTAAAAACCTCACAGCCCCTCCCTCCAGGTGCAAAAAAGGCGTGTCTTTCACTTGTCAATCACATGCAAACTACATGTATGCTCTCCATGTTCTTGCCGTGTGAATCACATGAAGAAGTTGCTAAAAAACACTTATTTACACATGAGGAGCATGTGAAAACCTACGTTTGTGAAACTTTTTGTTACGTTTTCGTAACGTAGAAACGTTAAAATGTTTCGTAACGTTGAAACATTTTCACAAACGTTAGGTTTGTGAAAACCCATGTTTCAGAGACAGAGACCCAGTTAGTCCACGTCATCACATGACGTTTGGTTTAAAGCTCGAACCACGAAGAAACATGGCGGTTTACGACAGTGTTTCCTCGCCAACACGGCAGCCAGTTGGAGGAGGTCGGTGGACGTAACCCACTTGCATCCATGAGATCCAGAACTTTCTCCTTGTTCTCGAGGCTATGAGAACAAAATGACGTCTCGTCCTCGTGGACATCGTTGGGGGCATTGTGCGGGTTTCTCTCCACGCATCTGCAGAGCAGAACTTTATGGTCATGGAACTCTGAGAAGTATCGTGTGATTGGTTGGACATTTGAGGTGGGCGTGGTTAACGTCGAAAAGCGTGAAGATGAAAGTCGTCACTTCTGCATTTTTGTTGATGCAGGTTGAATGGAGAGTTTTTCGTTAAAAAGGACGAAAATGTGGCGTTTAAAGACACAGAAACCGTCACGTCTACAACCCGACCTCCTGCCGACGAAGTTTTTTGTTAAGTACAAAATAACTGGACCAGGTGTTAACTGTGTATAAAAAGACAAACGCCCCCCGCCATGATCCCGTTTTGTTACAGACGGCGCTTCTCGCAGGACTGTTTCTGGTTCTTGCAGCCTGGAGAAAAAGAACAAAGCTGCCGCTTGTTGTGGAGGACGGAACCGGCTTCCGGCCTCTGTGGAGCTCTCATGAAAACCAGATTACCTCCTGGTTTTATTTCCACGTGACAAGATCTCACGGTTCATGTGGAGAAAGTCAACCTATTCATCATGAGGGCATCGATGACTGCAGGAAAGTAGGAAATAAACGTTGCTGTACCATCGAAACCAGTCAGAAACATGGAGCTTTAGCGTCAGAGGGCGATGGATTGGTCCATAACCTTCTGACGTCCAGGAACTCCAGGGATTTTAATGAAGGAAAGACAGAGTGAATGCTAAATACGAAAGACAAGCCCAGCGATGGATGGGCGACCTGTCCAGCATTTGCCAACGCTAATCTCTGTACGTCCAAACAGGCGAGCAGGAGGAGGTCTGGACTCTTGGAGCAGCTCGTAGGACCTCCAACATGCTCATTTCTTCTTGTTGTGGCGTGCGAGATGCATTAATGTACATTAAAGCTGTGCTTGCAGGACATTACATGCATGAGAAGTTCTTCACTTGGTGTGCATGTGCCTTCTGTTTGTGCGCTCATGTGTCTGTGTGTGTTTGCATTGGAGCTAGATGGAGTAGAGCACTTACCCTCTTATATAACACACAACTTTGGCTGAGAGAGCGATGTGTGAGCGGTGTAACATGCAGATGCATCTGCCTTCCCGTGCCCCCAGGTGTGTGTGTGTGTGTGTGTGTGTGTGTGTGATTTCTGCATTTCTCTGACTGAAACAGCACAAGACTGTCAGCTGTGCAGTGAACTAGCAACCCTCGCCATTTGCATCCATGTAAAGAGAAGGCAGAGCGTTCAAGTCGCGTAGAAACACGCTAGCTGCCGTCAGACATGTTGGTTTAAATCCCGTTTCTTTACGTTTCAAGCAGCTCGAAAAGTCATGTTTCATTTTTTATCTTAATTCAATATATATAAAATATTTATGAAGTAAGATATTGTCATGTTTAAACCTGTACTGTCAGATCCAGAACATGTGAAGAACAAGTTAGTTTGCTGGTTTTGGTTCCATGTCATACTTAGTTTGCTGGTTTTGGTTCCATGTTATAGTTAGTTTGCTGGTTTTGGTTCCATGTTATAGTGAGTTTGCTGGTTTTGGTTCCATGTTATAATTAGTTTGCTGGTTTTGGTTCTATGTTGTAGTGTGTTTGCTGGTTTTGGTTCCATGTTATAGTTAGTTTGCTGGTTTTGGTTCCATGTTATAGTTAGTTTGCTGGTTTTGGTTCTATGTTATAGTTAGTTTGCTGGTTTTGGTTCCATGTTATAGTTAGTTTGCTGGTTTTGGTTCCATGTTATAGTTAGATTGCTGGTTTTGGTTCCATGTTATAGTTAGTTTGCTGGTTTTGGTTCCATGTTATAGTTAGTTTGCTGGTTTTGGTTCCATGTTATAATTAGTTTGCTGGTTTTGGTTCTATGTTGTAGTGTGTTTGCTGGTTTTGGTTCTATGTTATAGTTAGTTTGCTGGTTTTGGTTCCATGTTATAGTTAGTTTGCTGGTTTTGGTTCCATGTTATAGTTAGTTTGCTGGTTTTGGTTCTATGTTATAGTTAGTTTGCTGGTTTTGGTTCCATGTTATAGTTAGTTTGCTGGTTTTGGTTCCATGTTATAGTTAGTTTGTTGGTTTTGGTTCCATGTTATAATTAGTTTGCTGGTTTTGGTTCTATGTTGTAGTGTGTTTGCTGGTTTTGGTTCCATGTTATAGTTAGTTTGCTGGTTTTGGTTCCATGTTATAATTAGTTTGCTGGTTTTGGTTCTATGTTGTAGTGTGTTTGCTGGTTTTGGTTCTATGTTATAGTTAGTTTGCTGGTTTTGGTTCCATGTTATAGTTAGTTTGCTGGTTTTGGTTCCATGTTGTAGTTAGTTTGCTGGTTTTGGTTCCATGTTATAGTTAGTTTGCTGTTTTTGGTTCCTTGTTGTAGTTAGTTTGCTGGTTTTGGTTCCATGTTATAGTTAGTTTGCTGGTTTTGGTTCCATGTTATAGTTAGTTTGCTGGTTTTGGTTCAATGTTATAGTGTGTTTGCTGGTTTTGGTTCCATGTTATAGTTAGTTTGCTGGTTTTGGTTCCATGTTATAGTTAGTTTGCTGGTTTTGGTTCCATGTTATAGTTAGTTTGCTGGTTTTGGTTCCATGTCATAGTTAGTTTGCTGATTTTGGTTCCATGTTATAGTTAGTTTGCTGATTTTGGTTCTATGTTATAGTTAGTTTGCTGGTTTTGGTTCCATGTCATAGTTAGTTTGCTGGTTTTGGTTCCATGTTATAGTTAGTTTGTTGGTTTTGGTTCCATGTTATAGTTAGTTTGCTGGTTTTGGTTCCATGTTATAGTTAGTTTGCTGGTTTTGGTTCCATGTCATAGTTAGTTTGCTGGTTTTGGTTCCATGTTATAGTTAGTTTGCTGATTTTGGTTCCATGTTATAGTTAGTTTGCTGATTTTGGTTCTATGTTATAGTTAGTTTGCTGGTTTTGGTTCCATGTCATAGTTAGTTTGCTGGTTTTGGTTCCATGTTATAGTTAGTTTGTTGGTTTTGGTTCCATGTTATAGTTAGTTTGCTGGTTTTGGTTCCATGTTGTAGTTAGTTTGCTGGTTTTGGTTCTATGTTATAGTTAGTTTCCTGGTTTTGGTTCCATGTTATAGTTAGTTTGCTGGTTTTGGTTCCATGTTATAGTTAGTTTGCTGGTTTTGGTTCCATGTTATAGTTAGTTTGCTGGTTTTGGTTCCATGTCATAGTTAGTTTGCTGGTTTTGGTTCCATGTCATAGTTAGTTTGCTGGTTTTGGTTCCATGTTGTAGTTAGATTGCTGGTTTTGGTTCCATGTTATAGTTAGTTTTTTGCTTTTGGTTCCATGTTATAGTTAGTTTGCTGGTTTTGGTTCCATGTTATAGTGTGTTGGCTGTGTTTGGTTCTATGTCATAGTTAGTTTGCTGGTTTTGGTTCCATGTTATAGTTAGTTTGTTGGTTTTGGTTCCATGTTATAGTTAGTTTGCTGGTTTTGGTTCCATGTTGTAGTTAGTTTGCTGGTTTTGGTTCTATGTTATAGTTAGTTTCCTGGTTTTGGTTCCATGTTATAGTTAGTTTGCTGGTTTTGGTTCCATGTTATAGTTAGTTTGCTGGTTTTGGTTCCATGTTATAGTTAGTTTGCTGGTTTTGGTTCCATGTCATAGTTAGTTTGCTGGTTTTGGTTCCATGTCATAGTTAGTTTGCTGGTTTTGGTTCCATGTTGTAGTTAGATTGCTGGTTTTGGTTCCATGTTATAGTTAGTTTTTTGCTTTTGGTTCCATGTTATAGTTAGTTTGCTGGTTTTGGTTCCATGTTATAGTGTGTTGGCTGTGTTTGGTTCTATGTTGTAGTTAGTTTGCTGCTTTTGGTTCCAGTCTGTTAAGATCTTTCGTTTGAACTTGGATTGAAGTCGCGGTTTTTCTCAGAATCTAACCCTAACCCATTACACGCCTGATGTTTAAAGCTTTCAACCATGTTTTTACTGAGCCTTTGTGTTATTATGTTTCATGCTGTAGTTCTGCTTTGAGGTCTGAATCATTGTACAGCTGCTCCATCTGGTTTGAGGCGACTACGTGCATGCAGTTGGGTCTGTGTGCTCCCGATGTGATCCCGGGCATCTCTGCCGTTGTCCCAGTAAAGCCCAACTGGACAGCACGGATGACCACCGGCTACGTGGACCTGCTTGAGGCCCTGTTGAAGGAAAACTTGACTGTTGTTGTGCTGATTTGCAGAATTATAGATCATACCTTCATTTTACATGCAGTTAATTATTCAAATGGTGTATTTCACTCCAGGGCAGCCATGTTTTATTTATGGAGCAAACAGCTCCAGTAGAAGTAGCCATGTCTGATAAATCCAACTGGTTAATGAGGGCAGCGTTAAATCAAACGTCCAACGTCTCACAGCTGAAGCTTCTGGTTCTGGTTCTGGATCCTTTCTGTTCATGTGCAGGTTTTCTTACTTTCAGTCATAAATGTGGCAACTAAATACTTCTTGCTTGGCAGCTGCACTGATAAATCCATCTGCATTTTTTAACAACTTTCTGATTAATTATTTGATGCCAATAATGTCAACACTGGAGCAATTGATCAGAAAATCAGCGGATCGGTCCATCCGGTGGGTTTGAAGTGTTGTTATTTTGTTTTCGATGCGACCCACTGTTCTCCTTCAACTTATTTCCAGTCTGATCTGATCATCTGCTGACACAGCATCCTGCTTCGTGCTCATCAGCTGCTTCAGGGAGGAAACTTACTGAGACAAAGTTTGCATCTAGGGATGCACCCATTCACTTTTTGTGAGTTCCGATCAGATACCGATATTTGCCGAAACCAAATGTGTTTATGTGAACATTATTGTGACTATGGTTATTGTTGCTGTTACAACTGTGTAAGATTGGCACATTGTACCTAAATACAACTATAAATGTGTGGTTTTGGAACAAAGATCCAGCTTTTAGTGCGGTGTTCCTCACCGCATGCGGCTCACCGACTCTTGCCTTGCGGCTCGTGAAGCAGCCGCTGGCTTTCTTGTTTTCCACAAACAAGAGCTGCAGGCTGCTTGCAGAAACTCTGCTCTCCTAACGGCCCTAACGGACCCTGTCAGAGTTGCCAGTTTTGGATAATTTTAGTTGTACCGAACGCCAACCAAAAAGAGCTGCTCCGTCGGTAGCTCCGTATATATAATGAAAAAGAAACGCCCACATTCTGGAGGCATTATTGTATTTTCACCAGATACTGTTGCATAAGAATACCATTACTCCGTGTAATATTGAGGATAACCATTCCTGCTAAAAAGCTGAATGTTACTGATTTGGCAACGTAGCAGGATGCGTAGCGTGGGAACGCTTTGTTTGTGGTGTGGCGGCCAGCCTCTTGTCTTGGTATATTGAGTTCAGCTCTTGTTGAATTAACAGCGAGTATCACTGTTTTAGTGGAACAAAAATGTCACATTTTAACATTCAAGGGTTTTATTTCTTTTAAAACACGTCTGAAGCATGTCATCAAACACATCTACGCTGGTTTGACTAGTGGGGTATCGGTACACTTTTATTAATACCAAGTACTAGTACACACGCTTGATATTGAGCCGATATCGGTATTGGTGTATCCCTATTTGCATCCATCAACTGGTCTTTCCGAGCCTGCAACCTGAACTAAGGTTAAGCTTCTGAGCGCATTTAAAAACCAACGTGTTGCAACTGACTAACAACTCGGCTGTAAATACGAGTAAATGTACAGAAGCAAAACTTTTTGCTCAGCTGTGACCCAGTGAGACAAAGCGTCCAACATGGGTTTATCCACAACTTCCACACTGATTTCACCTGCTGGGAACTAACTTGGTGAGTTGCACAGGACCCACGTTGGTCCCACATCCCAGCTAGCATGTCTGTCTGGGGCTTTGTGATTTGTTCCCCCAGAAATCCAGAGAACGCTCTCCAACATGCTGTTTTAGATGGTCTTTAAATCTCCCACGCCCAAGGGTCCGAGGACTGTTGAAGGTTACCGCTAGAGATATTGCTTTCAGGTGCGTTTATGCCGAAGAGATTCGCAGACAGACGACAGGTTCATCCATCTCCTGCATCGGTTACGCTCAGAATCTGGTCCATTTTAAAGGAGCTCCGCTAACCGTCTCTTAACGCAGAGAATGGAGCAATACCACGGGAAGCCACCAGGGGGCAGTTATGAGACACAACACCAGAGAAGAAGAGGAGGAGCAGGAACAAAAAAAAACAGCCAAAGGATTTGAGAATAAAAAGTTGAGAAAAAAAATTTGTGGTTTTCTTCTTCTTCTTCTTGGAAGGTTGTAAACAACTTCATATTGGTGAGTTACAGCCACCAACCAGTGTTAGAGCGCTGGACTCAGCACTGCCCCCTAGTGGAAGAACTGACTGAACAACCATGGCAACATAAAAGATGTGTGGACGTAAAGGTGGGTGATATGACCAAAATCTCATGTCCTGATATCGCTCATTTTATATCCCCATAACAATCCATAACCATATAAACTGTGTAACATTGTGTCAGTCATCAGTTATGTATCAGATGTTGCTAGGCAACGGCAGCAGTGATCTCCTTCCATCTGGGGGAACTATGGTCGTATGACGTTCCACAGGTAAATACCTGCTGCAGCGTTTGGTCTGGAGTTTATTCTGACCTTTCACCTCCACTTGACGCTGCTTTTCCTGCTTTTGCTGCTTTTACTCGTTGACTCTATTCTTTATTCTGTGTTCTTTATCCTGATTCCTGCAGGTGATAAAATGAGTTGGTTGTGTCGGAGTCCGTTGTTGGGACTGTGAGCTAGTCTGTTGTCGGTTCCACGTCGGTCTTTTTATATCCAAACCGTATCCAGACAGAAATTTCCCTCTTTTATGAACAAGCTCATCAGTTTGTGTTGGCTGCTCATCTTTTAGTGAATTATCCTCAGAAACACGTCTGCTACCGTCTTCCTCCATGTTTGTTTATTGCAGCGTGCCGTAAAGCACATCTTGATGTAAAGCAGCTTATCGTGGCGAAATTGACAGAGCCTCGTATGAAACGGTTTTCTATCGTCCAGAAGATATATATCGTCATATCGCCCAGCCCTATGTGGACGTATGAGGACAGAGACGTGTGACAACGTCCAAAAGAAACCGCGTTTACGTATGTAAAGTAGCAGAACTGGAGCTCTACTGGGTTGGGGTATGGCGGATTTAATGCTGAGGATGCATGTTCTGTTTTAGGGTTTTTTATGTGTCCAATGTCTCATCTGTGTTCTGGTCTGCGTTTCACTGGGAGAAGTGGGCAGGTTTTAGGTCCAGGTCCAGGTAACTGCAGACTTTCGGATTAAGGAGAATCTGGGAGAGTTGAGTTCTACTGATTGTATTTATTTGGTTGAGGTCTGTTAAAAATTGTCCTGGTACGGTTTTTGGGGGACTTGTTGGTGTGATCAGTTGTTAATTTGGAGGAAAAACTGTCCTGTCTCTAAAGTGTGGTCAGTTGGTTTATTATATCAGAGTTATTTTAACAGGGGGTTAAATAGTTCTACCTAATGAGATGTGATCCTGTGTTTTTGATCGGGTTTGTTTTATCTCCGACCTCCACATTCAGCCGGAAACCTCTCCTTTTTCCAGAAAAGCTCCTCTTCGTTGGCTCGTCATCTGCAGCCGGAACATCCTCACAGTTCCAAAGAAGACCCACAAGCAAGAGTGTGTGGTTGGGAATAATGTTGAGGAGTGACGGAGAGGAGGGAGGAGCTCTGAGCCTGAGAGATCCCGTCCACCTGCTGCAACCGCTGTGTTTTCTGTTTTATTGCCTGCACTGGATCATTGGCCCATACATTAAGTAGCTCACGTCATCTCGCGGCCAGCGTATCCGAGATCTTTCTGAAGTAGTGGGAATTTTCACTTTCATTTCTAATGTTCTCGTTTTGCCAACCTGCCGTATGAGCAGCAGTCTGCAAATGCAAGCTTAATGTCCGATGTCCCACATGAGGAAGGTGAGAGTTTGGACGTCCAGAATGAAAATATAACCGATTTTCTACTCAGAACGAGAAACACTGTCGTTGTGAATGACCCGTCCAGCATGTGGCGACACTTTTATAGTGTGAACTCTGCAGCTTTGGTTGCCACGGCAACCGTTCTACACATTTCTCATCTGAAACATGACAGCATCACATGCGAGTGAGTGATTTGCTTTTGGCCTGGTTAGCGAGAACGAGCCGTTTACCAGCTGTTCTCTCTGACAGACGTGCAGCAGAACTCCTTCCTGGCCGCTTTCGCAGCAGTAAATCCCAACATGGACACTCAGGTGTTCACCTTCATTTCATACCTGTTTAGTGGCTTTTTATGTCCTTTTTTACTTCAGTTCTTTGTTTTTATTCCTTTTGCTTTTATTGGTCTTTATTGTTTTTAGTTGAACTTTGAGTTTGGTCCTCATGGAGATTCTGCTGGCCTGAGCTGGTCCATTTGGACCCAATCTGTGATGTTTCTGGTACTGATGGCTCAGTTATAGCTCTGGCAGATGTTGCGTGGTCCAGATCTAGACCATCGCTGGACCAAATCTAGACCAGATCTGGTCCAGATTTGGTTTTTGACAAACAAAACTGCAAATATGGGTCAAATATGCCTGTTCTGTCTGCAGGGTGATCATCTGTGACTGGTGGTCCTGGTTTTCCTGGTGTGACTGGTTTGACTGGTGTGACTGGTGGTCCTGGTTTTCCTGGTGTGACTGGTTTGACTGGTGTGACTGGTGGTCCTGGTTTTCCTGGTGTGACTGGTTTGACTGGTGTGACTGGTGGTCCTGGTTTTCCTGGTGGTCCTGGTTTGACTGGTGTGACTAGTGGGCCTGGTGTGACTGGTGGTCCTGGTTTTCCTGGTGTGACTGGTGGTCCTGGTTTTCCTGGTGTGACTGGTTTGACTGGTGTGACTAGTGGGCCTGGTGTGACTGGTGGTCCTGGTTTTCCTGGTGTGACTGGTTTGACTGGTGTGACTAGTGGGCCTGGTGTGACTAGTGGGCCTGGTGTGACTAGTGGGCCTGGTGTGACTGGTGGTCCTGGTTTTCCTGGTGTGACTGGTTTGACTGGTGTGACTGGTTTGACTGGTGTGACTAGTGGGCCTGGTGTGACTAGTGGGCCTGGTGTGACTGGTGGGCCTGGTGTGACTGGTGGGCCTGGTGTGACTGGTGGGACTGGTGGTCCTGGTTTTCCTAGTGGGTCTTGTGGTCTTGGTGGGACTGATGTTACTGGCGTGACTGGATTGCATTGTTGTCAAGTCAAAATTTAGTTCCAAATAAAATGGCTGTGTGTAAACATAAATAGAGCCATCAATAAATAAAACAGCAAATCAGTTTAGGTGAGAGAACAACACCCACACATACACACACACACACACACACACACACACACACACACACACACACACACACACACACACACACACACACACATGGTTTTCCCTCTGCTACTTCTTTCCAGATTAGATGTCTGGTGGGTTTGTGTTGACGGGGGTCAGCAGGGGGAGAATCACACTGATCTGCTTCCTCTCAGCTGTTTGCTCAATACTTCAGTCAATAACTCGATGACAGTCAGAATATTCCCCATAAGCTGCGGTTTGTACACAAACAACCAGAGTCAGCGCGCACACCCACAGACACACACTTAAATCACATGATATTCAGTCCTAAAATAACACAGAGAGGAAGCGGTGTTGCCTATAAATAATTTATTTACAGGCAGAGCGCCAATAGAGCAGCATGGCCAGCCCACGGTGCGGCGAGACGCCTTTCATTAAAACCACAACGCCGCTCTGCCATGAAAACGACCTTCAGAGACCAGACGGGACCATGCACTGTCCAGAAACCTCTCCATCAACGGTACCATCCACACCCCCCAGCATGCAGCACCGATAACATTCGCAGCACTACTCATACCTCCAGTGGTATCACACAGCAACTGTCGCCTAGCAACCGTGAAAATGTTGGGCCTCACTGTGTACACAGTGATAATGCAGCTTTTAGGCGTAAAGCTCTGCTCAGACTGAGGTGGAGAGTGTGTGATGGAGGGTGGTGTCTAGGGGAGGATGTCTGGTTTGGAGGTGGAGGTCTGGCGATGGAGGGGATCACCAGCTAGGTGACGGGCTCTAATCGACGAGCCAGCATGGCCAACGAGGCGAAATCACAGCTAAAACGTGATGGCAGATACCCCCCTCAAATGTTTCACCTGCTTCTTTATTCCTGAACCCGACTGGCTTTTTACATCTAGTCCAGTAGAAACCGGCAAGGCGTCCAACAGGTTTTTACCAACCGCAGTGTCCCAGTTTGACCCAAATCTGCTACATCTTTTCCCAGCATGTTGTCATCATGCCACTACCAAGACGCCGCTCTCAGGACGACAACTTCACGTTTTCACATGGAGAGTAAAGAGAGTAGGGAGGAGCCCAGTGCGTCACGGGACGTCTCCCAGTGCAGAATGGGACGTCTCCCAGTGCATCGTGAGATGTCTCCCAGTGCAGAATGGGACGTCTCCCAGTGCATCGTGAGATGTCTCCCAGTGCAGAATGGGACGTCTCCCAGTGCAGAATGGGACGTCTCCCAGTGCAGAATGGGACGTCTCCCAGCAGTCTCGGCTTTTCACCAAATTAGAAATGACTGGAAGATTCAACTGGAAGGAAACTTTGAAGATGATCTGAAGGTAGAGAAGTCCGCTCCCCGGAGCCGGACTGTGATCCGGTCCTGCTTCCTGGACCCGAACTGGGTTCTGGTTCTGCCTCTGATAGCTGAAGGTTCTGCCTCCAAAAGCCAAACTGGGAGTGTCGTGGCAGAACTTGTAACTTCAGCAAACATCAAATCATCAATCGTTTCGATTGATTTTCACTTTGCAGCTTCGTTCCTCCTTTACATCAGTCCTCCCTTTACTCTCCCAAAGACCCCAAAGACCCCAATAACCCTAAAGACCCCAAAGACCCCAGACCACCTCTTCTGCCGCCAGTGACAGGGATTAGCTGCCATCAGGGGGAATCTGACGATTCGAGGCAGAAATACGACACCAGCGAAACTGGCGTTAAAGTCTCAGCATCAGTCGGAAAAGAGGGAAAATAAATCCTTCATGATCTAATCCCGGTAAAACAAAGTATGGATGTGTCAGCCACCAGGGGGCCGGTGTGTCAGCTGAGTGGGTGTGAGCTCAGGTTATGACGCCGCTCACCGATTGGATGTGTGCCAGTAGGGCAGAGCGCTGGTTAACAGGACCAACCATCCATTAGCGTCCTCCTATCTGCTGCATGAGCAGCTTATCTGATGCTTCTGTAGTCCAACTCTGACAGATTCAGCCGGTGGTTTCGGTCATTCGCTGCTGTTTGTGGCCCATAAACCTCGTACAAGTCGGAATGAGTGATCCTGACTGTGCGTTGACAGAACGGCCATCGCTCTCCATGTCTTTACATATGCTGCCGTCGTCAGTTTGGTTTCCAGCTGCGTGATTCATCAGTCAAGACTCTTCTAACGAGGACTCTGAATCATCAGGACCCCCTCCCCCCCCTCCAGAATCCATCCAGTTTCACCCCCCCCTCTTGTTTTGCTGCGTCTCTGACACACATGAATAGTTTCTGTCTGATTTCTCCAGTATTTAATGAGCGGCTTTGATGTTTGAGGAGAAAACACACAAATTCAGCTCAGTGGTTTGAGTACTGCTGCTTCCTACTCGTCTTCATGTGGAGGTGACGGAATGCCAAAATATCCTGACACTTTATCACCGGTTTAATTACTGCTGAACTCACAAAGCTAACTAGCCAGTCACATGGCAGATACGCACCGGTTCAAACCCAGATCTGCAGAACATCGTCCAGCCTGGAAGCAGATTGTCTCCAGCAGCAAAAGAACACACCGGGTTCCCGTCAGCTGAGAACAGGAAACCGAGGCTACAGTACACACTAGCTGCATTTTCATTACTTTTTTCCACAAAATAAAAGTGATATTTATAAGTTTCTAAATAAAAAAAAAACAAAAAACAATTGCAACTTGCAGGCGTTTCCACTGAGCAGTGTTTTGTGCATTATCCTCAAAGTTGCAGCGAATGCGAAGTAGCCATGTAGCGTTATGTTGGGATTTCTGCTTGCTGTGGAGAATTTCTACGGCTTTTTGAAGCTTTTCTCCCCCATTTTCTTTTCAAAAATTCTGAAATTCCCTGTTGTTTGTTTCACACTGCGCCATCTTTACCGGATTTGAACTGATCACATGACCCTCCACGTCACGTCTGGGGACACGTAAATGTGAAAAAAATGTTTCCATTACACTTTGCAACATGTTTCTGTATAGAAACGTCTGAAAAACCTCCTCATGAGAACGTAAAAACTTTTTTTTTAAATGTAGGTGTATCTATTGGCATTTTTTATTGCGATATTTAGCTTTTGCGCGGTTCCACGTGTGATGGAAACGTAGCTACAGACTCACCAGAACTGGACAATAGAAGATGGAACAAACGAAAAACGGGGGGAATATCACCATCCATTTTCCTGGCGCTCATCCGGGGTCGGGCGAAGCCGAGACTTCCCTCTACCTGGCCACTTTTTCCAGCTAATCCAGGGAGTAGCTGCGGCATTCCCAGGCCACCCAGGAGATGTAAACCTTCCTGCCTGTCCAGCAAGGCGAAAAAAAACAATCCATTGTCGGAGAATCATCTAATTTAAATAGTCCTGAGCGTTGATGGCAGCTGGAAGGATAGCGGGACTTGTTGGTAGCAGTTGGAAGTATGGCGGCATGTGGGGTCCTGTGTGACGCTGTGGTCGTCCTGGTACCTGCCTGTATGTATAGGTCTGTGACTAGACGATGTTGCTGGTCTGTCAGTAGGGGCGTCATGATTAAGTGGTAGTCAGACTGTTGTGAGTCCAGGTGGACTCAGCTGCTGCCGTGTAGCGCTACAGGCAGTGTGTTTGTTTATTTGTTTGTTTGTTTTGATCCCTCCCCCTCCTTACAAAAGTCCCTTTGTATGAAGACGAGAACATGTTTTCGTCACACAGTGTCGTCTCGGGCGTGATGCATGTAGCTCTGAGTTGTGTTTCTAACTCGTTCTGATGAGTGGAAGAGCTGAGCTAGCTGCGGGAACAGCTGAGTCTGTAGTTTGCTAATAAAAGTAGACCTGGACTCTGCGGATTGGGCTGATTTCGGTAGATCACTCCACCAGCGGGTGCTTTGGTTTGCGCCGCGTTGTGGTCATTCGTCCCGCCGTCGTTGACATTGAAGCCAACATGACGGGTCCTAGCGTCTCGGGTTCATGCGGACGCCCGTCCACGTGTTCTGCAGCTTGTTCTTCTTGAGGAGCGAGTGCCAATCAGACGCCTCCGCGATGAAGATGAGGGTTCTGAAACTTTGGCACAGTCCAGCGGTTGTGCTGAGGATGAGGAGGAGCAATGGCCTGAAAATGGCTCCCTGCTCTGACAGGCCGGATTATCTAGGCAGGTCAGATTATAATTGATTTATGGGATTAGCGGCTGTCGACGGGTTAGGCAGGAATCTTCTCGTCTGACCAGATTGAACTGAGTGATTAGATTCAGCTAAATGCTCCTGGTGATGCTTAATGTTCTGCAGCTCTTTTAATGGTTGTGATAATGGTGATGGTTCCTGAAAAGGCCCTTCTGCTTGATCTGGCAGAACAAGCGTCTTTCTGAGAGTTTTCTCTTCCTGTGTGTGTGTGTGTGTGTGTGTGTGTGTGTGTGTGTGTGTGTGTGTGTGTGTGTGTTGGTGCGTTATTGATTAAACAGTTTGTTTTCAGCCATAAAGCTGCTGCTTCGCTGGCGTTGTTCTCCTTGTGGTTGATGGACTGTACGACTGTTTACGGCCTTCAGGCGCCGCTCGCTCGCTTACTCACTCAATCTGTCAGTAAATCTCTCACACGTGTAATCCATATGTGTGTCAGTGTTTAATGGCCACATTCACACCGGACTCATCGACTGTGGAAACACATCAATACCGCTAATCGTCTGCATGAAACTGATAACAGAGTCATTGATTAGCCTCCCAGAGGAGCAGTAGGAGCAGTTAGTTACAGATGCACTGTAGAGCTCTGCTAGCTTAGCTCTCCTCCTGTTTAACTGCTCCTTTACATTTCAGTCTTAAAGCAAAGACTTTATTATTATTATTATTATTATTATTATTATTATAGTCAATCTTGTCTTAATACTACTACTGCTACTGCTACTGCTACTACTACTGCTACTACTACTACTACTACTAATAATAATAATAATAATAATAACAATAATAATAATAAAAATAAACTAAAAAATAAATAAATAAACAAACTCCAGTCCTCGAGGGCCGATATCCGGCATGTTTTTGTTGTTTCCTTCTACCAACACAGATGATTCAAATCAATGGATTCACCAGCTTGTTGTAGGACTGGGCGATATGGCAATATATATCATCTGTACGATAGAAAATGTCTGTTGTTTCATACAAAGCTCTATCGTTTATGCCATGATAAGGTGCTTTACTGCAGTATTTATGTCAATACATAAACAAACATGTAGGAAGACGGTAGCAGACGTGTTTCAGAGGATAATTCACTAAAAGATGACCACCCAACCCAAACTGATGAGCTTTTTCATAAAAGAGGGAAATTTCTGTGGCATGGATGCGGTTTGGATATAAAAAGACCGACATGGAACCGACAACAGACTAGCTCACAGTCCCAACAACGGACTCCAACACAACTAACTCATTTTATCACCTGCAGGAATCAGGATAAAGAACACAGAATATTGGTCACACCATGTCACACCAGAACCACCAGTCACACCAGGTTGGTGGTTTTTAGATCTGGGTCCATCATTACACCCAGATTCCTGTCCTGGTTGGTGGTTTTTAGATCTGGGTCCATCATTACACCCAGATTCCTGTCCTGGTTGGTGGTTTTTAGATCTGGGTCCATCATTACACCCAGATTCCTGTCCTGGTTGGTGGTTTTTAGATCTGGGTCCATCATTACACCCAGATTCCTGTCCTGGTTGGTGGTTTTTAGATCTGGGTCCATCATTACACCCAGATTCCTGGCCTGGTTGGTGGTTTTTTTAGATCTGGGTCCATCATTACACCGAGATTCCTGGCCTGGTTGGTGCGTGGTCCAGCTGTGTGGATAGTCAGTGCAAAACATCGGTCGCTTGGAGAAATTGTGATTTAAATCTGTATTATCTGCGTAGCCCTGGTGACTGATGTTGTTGTTCTTTATGACCTGTATCAGTGGGAGCATGGTCCCGGGATGGAACCTTGGGGAACTCCACATGTAATCCTTATCTGTCTCTTAGCAACATAGTGGTGATGGGGATCGTTTTTATGATAAGAAATGCGAAAAATAATGGTGTTATTGTGTGGATTTACCACAGTGTCTCTGAATAAATGCTACACTTTGTGGATGGAAAAGAAATGCCTTAAAAACCTCTGTAATGAGCTGAAGGGTGAACTATCCAGGACAATTTACCCACAGAGTTCTGGACTTCTGTTCCTAAAGAAAAAGTTTATAATATAAGTGATAGAGCTCAGGAGATGTAAAAGAGTTGTAAAGGTTTGATGACTTCTCTTTTCACCGGAAATATGTTTCTGTGAAATGCAATCCCCTAAAGTAGAACATTTTTACTATCTTTTGTCTTTCTGACTGAATGTGTTTACTGTAGATAAAAGAGACTGAAAACATTTAAAGTAAAGTTGTTCAGAAATGATCAGGATTAAAACCCAGATTCTCTTCCATACCTTGTAAAGTGTTCAGTGAAAATCTTTTTATTTACAAAAGAAAACATTAAAACAGCTAGATGGATGTTAAAGATGCTCTCAGCTTTCTGTCGACATGCCTGGTTTCTTCATAACGCCGCTCCAGAATCAGAAGAAACCAAATAGGCTTTGGCAGAAGAAGATTCATGAGTGTGTGTGTTTTCACGTGAGAGTAAGTCTGTGTGTGTCCATCCTTCTAGCAGCGTTGCATAATCCAGAAAAAGACAGAGCAGATTATATAAGGCTGCATCTATAGGAGAACTTTGTGTGTTGGTGGGAGCAGGAGGTCATCCTGAAACAGCTGGCGGTGTGTTTCCATCTATCTGCCGTCTTTACGCCGCAGTTTGTCAGATTAAAATCCCAAACCCAGAAACCTGAATGGGGTCTCCTGTCCACCTCGCCACCGTGTCGCCGGCGGCAGCTCTGCCATCGTTTCATCGGACCCCTCTTTGTCTGGAGGCAGAGAGGCGGGGAGGAGGCGGGAGGACGGTCCAGCAGGGCTCAGATTCAGTTAGCCGAGCAGTAATGAGATCAAAAAGCGTCCGCGCAGGCAAAAGAGTGTGTTTGGATGCGTGTTGATTAGCAAAGCCTTGACTCTGGTGGGGAGCGGGGGGAGGGGGGTGTTCAGCTTTTCAGATGCTGCCTACATTCAGATCAGAACTGCTGGTGTTTCTGACCTCTGCAAGGAAAAGCACACCGCAGCCCCCCAGGAAAGATAGTTCCAAGTCTGCTGTGATTGTCTTAACGGGGGGCGGCGGCCTGGTTCTCCATCTGAAGGCTGCGGTGAGGGAGATTAGCAGAAGCTCCAGCGTCGTCTCATTTGCATTTCTATGTCCAAGTTAAATGGAAGTTTTAGCTCTCTGCTGGAAGTTATCTCTCAGCTGATAAAGTTTTCTGCACCGAACTGAGAAAAGTCTTAATCTCATAAGACTGAACTGTTGGTCCTAACCTCCTACCTCCAGAGAGACCCGCAGGAAGCCAGCTTCCTTTATTAAGAGGAGTGTGAAAAGGGTGTGTATGCGGTGACAAGACTCAGTGGTGAGACGCAGTGAGGAGGCTATGATGGGCAGCTCGCCGCGTCACGCCGCGTCTCGCCGCGTCACGCCGCGTCTCGCCGCATCACGCCGCATCTCGCCGCATCTCGCCACGTCTCGCCACGTCTCGCCACGTCTCGCCACGTCTCGCCGCATCACGCCGCATCTCGCCACGTCTCGCCACGTCTCGCCGCGTCTCGCCGCATCTCGCCACGTCTCGCCGCATCTCGCCGCATCTCGCCGCATCTCGCCACGTCTCGCCACGTCTCGCCACGTCTCGCCACGTCTCGCCACGTCTCGCCGCATCTCGCCGCATCTCGCCGCATCTCGCCGCATCTCGCCACATCTCGCCACGTCTCGCCACGTCTCGCCACGTCTCGCCACGTCTCGCCACGTCTCGCCGCATCTCGCCGCATCTCGCCACGTCTCGCCGCATCTCGCCGCATCTCGCCACGTCTCGCCACGTCTCGCCACGTCTCGCCACGTCTCGCCGCATCACGCCGCATCTCGCCACGTCTCGCCACGTCTCGCCGCGTCTCGCCGCATCTCGCCACGTCTCGCCGCATCTCGCCGCATCTCGCCGCATCTCGCCACGTCTCGCCACGTCTCGCCACGTCTCGCCACGTCTCGCCACGTCTCGCCGCATCACGCCGCATCTCGCCGCATCTCGCCACATCTCGCCACATCTCGCCACGTCTCGCCGCATCTCGCCGCATCTCGCCACGTCTCGCCGCATCTCGCCGCATCTCGCCGCGTCTCGCCACGTCTCGCCGCGTCTCGCCGCGTCTCGCCGCGTCTCGCCACTCCACTGAGAATCAGAAGAAGGTTCGCTATGACCATCCATCTTCGCTCTGAGCTTCAAGCGTCACACCTCACATCCATTTTCACGCTGACACAAGAACAAAACTTCATCGCGTGCTTCAGAGTGAAACGGGGAATTGTTAAAGTCCGGTTCCGGTTGTGGAGCTCTACTTTACCTGCTCCAACGCGCCTGCATCGGATGAAGGTCTCGTCTCCAGGCAGAGCTGAACGACACGTTTGTGAGGAAATGCAGACATTTCATTCAGGTGTGTTGGAGACTTGGGCTCCACCAGATCTCCGGCACCCCATGGCTTACACGTCACACGTTTCCCAGGATCGGTAGTTTGAGACTCTGTGGTGGAAATGTGAGCCGTCAGCTGATCTGCAGAAGTTTCCCGTGTGTTTATATCCCGTCCAGGAGGTTTCCAGTCCACATAAATCTAATGTTTATTCAGAGACTCTGTATGGTAAATCCATATGAGGGGTGTTTATTAATACAGAGGGTCCTGCAGTTGTTTGATGTTTCCCTGCTGCAACATACTTGACGAAGGCCATGTTGACATAACATTTCTACACCAAACTTTCTCCTTGGTGTGTCTGAACATGAACATTTACACAGCGGTGAAACTGTCTCCATGCAGGAACAGAAGCGCACACCGGATGGCCCGACACATGCGCCACATCTTCCTCCTAAGACCCGAAAACACGACAAAGGCCGACCGCTGCTATCCGAATGTTACCTCTGCAGCTTCCTTCGACCAGAATCCGGTTTTATAAACTAAAAAGCAGCAGAAGCACAAACATGACGCAGACGTCCGCCTCTTTTGGGATTTTTGTGAGTTCCCAGTGGCAAAAACGCCACTTGTGGTCTAATGTCTGAAAGTCGAGGAAGACTTGCTAGCGCCAACCCTAAAGATTCGTGCTAAATGCACGCACCATTAGCAGGTAGCTGCTGTTCCAGTTGCACCTACTGGGAACCAGTGGACGCCTCCAAAACAGCTACTTGTGAACATCTGAAAAATCACAAAGCCATTGTTGACATGTGCACCATGCGAACTTCAGCCAGTTTAGGTGTTTATGATCAATAAACCACAAATATTGACCTGATTTTTTAAAACAACATAATTATTAATTAAAACAACTTATTGCTGTTTGTGCAAGAAATTTAAGACAAAATATATAATAAAGATTTTTAAGAAAGATAACAATGGACTAAAAATGGACTTTAAATCTGGAATCTTGTGGTCCCTGAACGTCACGGGTTCACAGTCTGGAAAAACAAGATCACGACATAACTTCTGCTAACGAAGCCGGGACGTTGGCAGAAGTGTTCATGTGATATTTGTACTAAATATTACAAACAAATCAGCAAAAGCCGTCTGAAAATCAAACATTCCTTCCACCGTTTTCCTGGTTTTGGATCTTTTTCTTATTATTTTATCCTTTCTGCTTCTCGTAAGCTGCGTTTTCATTAAAGTTTTCCTCAAAATTAAATAAATCACTTCTAAAATTTCGACAAAGTTCCGTTGCGATTCGCAGGTTTTTCCATTGAATGCCGGTTAGCTGTTTTTTTGGGTAAAATGTCGTCCTGCGAGACGTACGATGAGAAGGCAGACATACGAAACATTTAGCATCGTGGAACAGATGTTTCCGTTGGCGCTGTATCGTCACATGGTCACATGACCCCTACATCAGTAGTTACGTGTTTTCATTCTACTTTCGCGATGTTCTTCTATATGGACACGGCTGGAAAACCAGGTCACGAGACTTTAGAACTTTTAGTGACATCTGAGAGGTTTTTCTAAACGCGTCTTCATTTACAGGTTTTATTGAGATCTTTAGGCTTTGCACATTTTTCGGCTGATGGAAACGCAGGTTGTGACTTTTCTTTGTGTCCTGGCAGGTTGTCTGCGTCACTGACTGTCAGAAACCTGATGTTTGCTGCTTCTCCTGTGAGTTCCAAACGTCCTGCTGAAAGGTTTGGTGTCTGCTCTGTTCCATGTGTGCAGGTGAACCAGGAGAACGTGGTGAAGGTGGGCCACAGACAGGTGGTCAACATGATCCGCCAGGGAGGCAATCGGCTCCTGATCAAGGTGGTGACGGTGAGCCGGAATCTGGACCCCGACGACACGGCACGGAAAAAAGGTACAAAAACTACAGGTGGAAGTTTTTAAAGTTTTTTCAGAGATGTGAACAAAGTTCAGACAGAGGATAAAGTACTTGAGATATGCAGCAGCAGAGGTGTGCACCTGATGTGATGTAAAAACAAGTGAAAATCTTCCTTCTGGGTGCAGCTTCCAACTTCCTGCTCTGTGCCGAACCCCCGTCCTCTGGCTGATGATGTGTTACGTAAGAAAATCCCTGATTTCCACCTTCAGGATGTTTCTACACAAACATCAGCCTTCTGTCACAGTTACAGCCTGACTTTGAACTTGTTTTAAATTCTCTGCGTCCAGTTTTCAGGACTGACCCCCTCAGAGTCAGGGTCACATCTAGGCCTCTTTAGGACCATATGTAGGCCTCTTTAGGACCATATGTAGACCTCTTTAGGGTCATATTTAGGTTTCTTTAGGGTCATATTTAGGCCTCTTTAGGACCATATGTAGGCCTCTTTAGGACCATATTTAGGTCTCTTTAGGACCATATGTAGGCCTCTTTAGGACCATATGTAGGCCTCTTTAGGACCATATGTAGGCCTCTTTAGGACCATATGTAGGACCTCTTTCGGACCATATCTAGGCCTCTTTAGGACCATATCTAGGCCTCTTTAGGACCATATTGAGGTCTCTTTAGGGCCATATTGAGGTCTCTTTAGGGTCATATTTAGGTTTCTTTAGGACCATATGTAGGCCTCTTTAGGACCATATTAAGGTCTCTTTAAGGTCACATCTAGGTCTCTTTAGGACCATATTTAGGCCTCTTTAGGACCATATGTAGGCCTCTTTAGGACCATATTAAGGTCTCTTTAGGGTCATATTTAGGTTTCTTTAGGACCATATTTAGGCCTCTTTAGGACCATATGTAGGCCTCTTTAGGGCCATATTAAGGTCTCTTTAAGGTCACATCTAGGTCTCTTTAGGACCATATCTAGGCCTCTTTAGGACCATATGTAGGACCTCTTTCGGACCATATCTAGGCCTCTTTAGGACCATATCTAGGCCTCCTTAGGACCATATTGAGGTCTCTTTAGGACCATATTGAGGTCTCTTTAGGGTCATATTTAGGCCTCTTTAGGACCATATTTAGGCCTCTTTAGGACCATATGTAGGCCTCTTTAGGGCCATATTAAGGTCTCTTTAAGGTCACATCTAGGTCTCTTTAGGACCATATCTAGGCCTCTTTAGGACCATATGTAGGACCTCTTTCGGACCATATCTAGGCCTCTTTAGGACCATATCTAGGCCTCCTTAGGACCATATTGAGGTCTCTTTAGGACCATATTGAGGTCTCTTTAGGGTCATATTTAGGTCTCTTTAGGGCCATATCTAGGCCTCTTTAGGGCCATATTTAGGCCTGTTTAGGGTCATATTTAGGTTTCTTTAGGGCCATATTTAGGCCTGTTTAGGGCCATATTTAGGCCTCTTTAGGACCATATGTAGGCCTCTTTAGGACCATATTTAGGTTTCTTTAGGGCCATATTTAGGCCTCTTTATGGTCATATTTAGGTTTCTTTAGGTTCATATCTAGGCCTCTTTAGGGTCATATTTGGGCTCGTTTAGGGCCATATTTAGGCCTCTTTAGGGTCATATTTAGGTTTCTTTAGGGTCATATCTGGGCCAAACATTTTCACTATTTATCTACATATTCTCACACAGAATATGCAGAGTAAACAACAACTTTAGAAGAACAAGCATTGTGCATTCGTACACACACCTGTTGAATGACAGCAGTCTTACCCCATACAGATCTTCCTTTCTGAACTTCTACCAAAGCTTCATCTAGAAAACAAACAGATGACATCACGGCACAAACACATGCAAACGGTGCAGATGACGGCTCAGAGGATCCTGGGAACTCTGAAAAGACAGAAGCATGTTTGTTTTTGGTCTGGTTCTGTGTTTCTCAGCAGTTTTTTTCTCTTAGTTTCAGTCTGAAAAAGTTGCTTCTGGTCTCCTGCAGCTCCTCCACCCCCAAAGCGAGCCCCCACCACGGCGCTGTCCATGCGCTCCAAGTCCATGACGTCTGAGCTGGAGGAACTCGGTAAGAGCATGTCTGTTTGCTTGTCATGTAAAGCTGCAGAGTTTTTCTCTAACAGCACATCTTTGTGTGTTTGTGTTGACTCTCTCAGTGGATAAAGGTAAGCCGCTAACGCTGCGAAGCCTTTTGCCTGACTGCTACCTGCACTGGCTGGCAGCCGATGAATGAGGCTTTTGCTCTTCGTTTCGCTTTAGTTTGACTTTAATGAGAAGAGAGAAGTGCTTCTGCTCATCTCCAACCCTCCTTTACCATCATGCATGACGGAGCCCTGCCTCCAGATCCTGCAACCCATGAGCCGCTGCTGTTCCTGCTGCAAGGAGCTAACTGCCACGCAGATATTTACCGTCTCCATCGCTTTTGTTTAGATGTTGTTTTCTATATGTGTGTGTGTGTCGAGCAGCTCCTGTGCTCTGCTTTGGAAACGCTGCGTCATCCTAACACCTTCTGACAGATCACATAGTCAGCGATTCTCAGACGAGATCAGAGGAAGACACACGAGGGACGAGGAGGAAGCGGGGCTGAAAGGAGGAGGAATATGACATCCGGATTCTTTTTGTTGGTGTTTAGAGGTTCAGAGCTTGATGATGGTCCTCCATCGTGGATCCAACGGAGCCGTGAAGGTCCGCTCTGCTGGTTTACTGACAGCAGCAGGAAGAAGCCGGAGAGCTGCTGGGCCTTTAACCTTACACTCACCTGCAGCTTCTTCAGGTCCGCCTCCGGGGACCAGCTCGGACGCGTTTTCACCTCCAGAACTGCTGAAACTCTTGGAAACGTTCCTCAGAGATTTGGCTCCATGTTGACATGAAGTCTCAGAGTTTCTGCGGCGGCGCCGGCGTTTGAACGTCCCAGCAGCAGCAGTGTGAAGCGTTGCTCCTGACGGCAGGATGGATCCGTGTTGTCATGACGTTTCCAGCAGATCCTGATCCCACCATGTGGACGTGGAGCTGAGATGGAGACCATCTGCTTTGTGGATCAGAGACCATGTTCTGCAGACAGAAGAACCAACCTGGTCCTTCAGGTAAAAGGAATCGTTGTTGGGTACCTTCAGAGTTACCGTTGGAGCTGGACTTCCTCCAACCAGTCTGTCCAGCCTCCTCTGACCTCCGACCTCTGACATCAGCAGCTGGGTGTGCTGTCCTCTCCAGACCTTCTGTGGAAACCCTGCAGCTGGTTGTGGCTGAAGATCCCAGTAAACACTCAGACCAACGACCTTAGATCTTCCTCATTGGGACGCTCCGTGGAACTGTGGCGAGCCTCGTCACCATGGTTACATGCTGCCGTGTGATTGGCTGATTAGATGTTTGTGTGAATAAGATCTGGACGCTCGCACCACATCCCACCCAGCTCCGTTTCTCTGAAGCAGCTTCTTCTCACCAGATATTTACTCTCACATCCGTTTGGAATCAGCTCTCCGATCATTCGTTTCTCTGTTGCTGAAGAATAAAAGTGTAAAATAATCGCTGCAGATTTTCCTCCTGGAAGCCGGTTTCTCACCTTTTCATTGGTCGGTGCAGAGTGTTAAAACGTGATGCGCTTCAGGATCAGCGTGAGACCTCAGGCCGCGCCGAGGAGGAATAAAACCAGCCTGGATTCACAGTTAATCCCTCCTGAGCTCCACCTTTAGCAACATTTATATGCAAATCACTTCATCCTTCACCAGATCAATGCTGGAATCAGTTCTTCTATCATTTTACTTCCCAAAAGTAAAATAAAAGTACTGAGGCCGTTATGTCCTTGGTAGTGGTAAGGAAAGGTGTTTCTCTGTTACGGCTTTCAGAGAAGCTTTTCCTTCGCTGGTCGTCAGGAATCCTCCTTCTTCTTCTTCTTCTTCCTCTTCAGCCGAAGCTCTTCTTCGGATGTTTCTGCCTTTTGGTTCCGCTCTCTGTCCGGATCATCCCCCGCTGCTTCCAGACTTTAGGAGGTCTGGCTCCTGGTTGTGAACAAGCATACGACAGCTGGTCATGAATGGAGACAAACTGAAATGATAGCACTCTGATTGTTTCTGTCAGGACGGCGGTGAAGGTGAGGTCCCAGACGCCGAGATGATGGAGAGGGATGCAGCTTTAAGGCTGATTGTAATTTAAACAGAGCAACTACAGGGGGACTAACACAACAAAGTGATCCAGCACCTGGGAACTGAAAACCAGGAGAATAAACACAGACAACACAATGAGACACAGGTGTGATGACTTAGCTGAAGACCAGGTGATCTAATGAACAGAAAAAAGGTGAAACAGGAAACGAGAGAAGTGAACTAAACAGGGAAACTACAAAATAAAACAGGAAACCAGAAACAAACCAAACCCTGACAGTTTCTGTGTGAATCTGAAACGTGAGTTTGATATTCCTGCTAGGACTGAGTCTGCTTTTGTGCTCTGTGGACTCAGAAATCTTTTTCTGTCACCTCTTAAGCCACTCTAAGGAAAAAGAAAGGTGGTAAGTGATTCATGTGTGTCTCCCCCCCCCCCCCCCACCTCACTGTGATGAAGCTGCTGCTTTTAGTCCCTGACTATGTTTTAGTGAGGATGTGGATTTGTCTGGCTGCTTCAGACAAAGCCGTGACGCTGCACGCATGCATGACGCTGCATGATTCCCAACACGCCTCTGGACGTCTCTGGCGTGTCCGTGTCCTCGCTGCATGCGTTCATGTCGTGGTGATGTCACACAGAAAACGGCAGCGTATCGTTTCTCCATCCCCGTGTCAGAATCTGCTGAGTGATGCTAAAGCAGCAGTTCAGCTTCCTGCAGACTCAGAGTCAGAACTGCTTTTTCATTTAACAGATCCACTTTTCTCCGTTTTGATTCATTCTGGCTTATATTCATGTGAACACACAGCGGTCGCTCTGCAGAAGCCAAAACCTGCAAGAAGACTGAAAATAATGCGTGATTACCTCAAATATTCCACCTTTAATTCCTCACTCTTTACATCCTCACTTTTCACATTTAAAAGATTTTTAGTTAGAAGTTATTGATAATTATAAAATGTCCTTATTTAACACTAAAACTTGCTGTAAATACTACAATGGACCGGCGAGCTGTCCAGGGTTTACCTTGCTGGATAGGCTCCAGCTTCCCGTGACCCTTCATCAGATTAAGCAGTTAGGATGATGAAGGATGACTTTCAGTAAATAATCCTGTAAATGATCATTTCTTTATCTAAATCTGCATGTAAACAGAAAGATGTTTATTCTCAATTATTTCCTAAAATCTTTAGTTTGCAGCATCTTTGTTAGTTTATTTATTATCAGACTCGTTACACATGAAGAGTAAACAACATATCAGTTCCAGCCGCTCCCCTTCCAGGATGAAGTTTAAACACCTTTTAACGTCAGCGTTTATCTATAAAATGTCCCTAAAACCACAGAAGATCAATTAATTTTATTTAATTTATGCAGTAAAACAAATCGAAGCCTTTTCTTTTCAGTAATTAATTCTCTTTGTTGTCTGAGTATCTGAACTAAATACAGGTCTGTCATCTGCCAACGTTCTGACTTTGTCTACAGTTGTGCTCATATGTCTTCATCCCCTCTCATTAAAGAAAAGGCTGAATTTACAACAGTCACTCAAATAACTGGAGACTTAAAAAAGGAACAATAACTAAAAATTTGCAGAAATATAATTTAGTAATATAAGACACTGTTTTTTCATTTAATTGAGTTGAAGAAAGAAAAAAATAAACAAATAAATGTGTCCTGGACAAATTAGAGACTTTTCTGTTGAACAGTGGGACAAAATACCTGTCAACAGGTGCAGAAGTCTGACTGAGAGGAACAGAAAAAACCTGACTGGAGCGGAAACATTAAAGGATTGTTCCACTAAATATTACTTTATGACTGATGGAATAGCTAATAAATTATCTTATTTGTTTGTTTTTAAAAAAAAAAAAAAAAAAATCTATTGAACCAGAATTAGAAAATAATGTCATGATTTTCATAAAAATTTTATTTATTATTACTTTAGTCAATTTCATCTTATTTTACAGGCCGCTGTTTTTTTCCTTCTTTAATGAAAGGGGATGAATAAATATGAATAAATATGAGCACAACTGTAAGCGACTGTGTGAGGAAAAGTGAGCGGGTCCTAATATCATGCCCAGAGGAACACCACGTTATTCTCCTCGGCTGTAATTCTGGATTATCAACCCCCCCAGATGGATTCTCCTTGTACAGTTTGTGAATAAACACGACGTTTTGTAGCTGGATTGTAAACATCCTGGATGGAACTGCAGATCACCTGAAGCAGGGTGTCAAACTCCAGTCATCCGGCGGGTATTTGTTGTGTCCCTGCTCCAACACACTTGATTCAGATCTGATGGATCCAACAGCTACTTGCCAGCCTTATTTTGTGTTGGAGCCTGGAGACAACCAGACCTGCAGGACTGGGTCTGGGACCCACGAGGACTGGATTTTGACACCTAGAGGGTCCGACACCCATCAGAGCTCCTCGCTACCGCTCCTGAGACATGGTCAGCCATATGGGCCAACCCGCTCGGCGATGGAGCGGAGTTTCAGCTGAGTGACCAAATGTTTCTGGAGAAGCAGAGGAAGATGAACTGGTATGAGATCTCTCAGCAGCTGTGTGAGCAGATGTTGTGTTGTTGCATGAAAACCATGAAACTTTAGCTGTAAATCACTGTTTTTTCTTCCTTCCTTGTTTTATTTGCTGTCACTGCAGGCTTGTGTGTGTGTGTGTGTGTGTGCGTGTGTGTGTGTGTGTGTGTTTGTGCGTGTCTGTGTGTGTGTGTGCGTGTGTGTGTGTGTGTGTGTATGGAGGAGGTTTAGTCACTCACAGATACGTTTCCAGGGCAACCAGGCTGCATGTTGTGCTCATGGCACATGGGACAGAAAGAGGAACCTTTCTGCTGTTTTCTGTCTGTTCTACTGTAGTTTGGGTCATTGACGGTCCTTTCCTCCCCTCTCCTCTCCTCTGTGTGTAGATGCGCAGAAGAAGAGGATTGTTTTCCAAGTCACTCTAAGTAATCACTCCCTTAATGCATGGAAGCTTTCCACATCCCACACCGGGGCGGCCAGGGGGGCCACAGTGAGGGGAAACACCAGGCTAGCATGTAGCTTCCCCAGCTAAACGATCCTTTCGGCGGACTCAGTCTGAGAGCATCATCACACCCCAGCAGGACGTTCAGATCTGACAAATTTGCCGTTCACACCTTCCACACTTTGCAAGCAACAAAAGAAATCTGAAAGAATGAAAAACCCCAAAGAAAACGGCAAACTTGACGGATTCTGCTTTCATTGCTGGTTTGACATAAAAAGAGGGAGCAACCCAAGACCCGGATGTTGCTTCTGGGTCGGCTGCGTTTTTATATGTTAAATAAAACAGCTTGCACGGCTTCCAAGGCTGGACGCATCTCATCAAAGTCCCCATGCCCCCCCCGACCCTGCACTCCTGGAAGACGTAGTTTCCAGTTTTAGTTTCATGTTCGGTTCAGGTGGCGCCACTGTGAATGACCAGCTTGCGTTTGAGCATCAGGACCTCACTGCAGCTTTGCAAGTTCAGTCCCGCCGCCTCACGCCAACGCTCACCGGTTACGACTCGGTTTGTGTTGCAGATAAAGTCGACGAGATGACGCACGCCCAGAAGGCCTCGCCCGTGGACACAAAGATCGCCACCATCAAACCTCGCCCAACCAGTCGCTGCTTGGTGACGCCCACCGATATGAACGTAAGGAGACAAACATGAACATGTGTGACGTGTCTGCAGACATGTTTAGGATGTTAGGGATTATTAGGGTCAAACTATAACAATCAACGTAATTTCCTTTCTGTTAAAAAGTATAAATAACATGAAGAATGTTTAAACAGATGGATTACACGTGAACATGTTGGAAACCACATGGAAGTTTATTTAGTCCACCTGTTTTTCTCAGTGTTGGCGCCTCCAGCCTTCATATTTCTAAGTGATTAACGTGTCGATCACATGTGCTTTACATGCAGATCACATGAAGAAAAAGTAAGCGGTAAATTATTATCTTGGTTTCCATAACGAGCAGAACCTTGTTCCGATGTGATTTCTGCTTTTTCCAGTGCAAAGAGAAGCTAAAGCACCAACGCAGCCACGAACAGCGTCAGATGTCACGTTGCTACCATAGACTGTATGTGAAAGATGGACGGCGCCGTCGGTGGTTAAAAGTGAAGCCTATGTGGAAGTGCATAAAACTGCAGTTCCCCCTTCATCCACTAGGGGCTGCAAAACAGAGCAAATCCCCATAGACTCCCATGTTAAAAAGACCAACTTCACAGCAGGAATAAACATGTTTACAGCAGGAATAAACATGTTTACAGCAGGAATAAACATGTTTACAGCAGGAATAAACATGTTTACAACAAAAATAAACATGTTTACAGCCTTGTAAGGCAAGGCAAGTTTATTTGTATAGCACCTTTCATGTACAAGACAATTCAAAGTTAGATAAATGAGACAAAAATTCATTTTAGGTTTAATAGGTCAGGTTTACTTTCATGACAACTGTGGGGGGAGTGAATTTTTTTTCTAATTCGCCCGTTTAAAAGTAATTTAATCTCGAAGTTCAGCATATTTAGGGGCGTGTCCTTTTGATTGACAGGTACTCGATCTCCCGCTTCAAGTCAGAACAACCGCGGTTTTTAGCTGGTTAACAACGTGACTTAGCTTTAGCCCGCTTACCTCTGTTAGCTGGTTAGCTCCTGTTATCTCCGGGTTAGCCCAGTTAGCTTTTAGCTACAGAAAGCTCAGAGATCGCTCGATGTCAATCATCCACCATGACGCTCACAGCCCCCCTCTCAGCTCCACCTCTTTGCCCATATTTGTATTTTCTGGGTGAGACGACACGCATGCCCCTGCCAAGATGGTGATGGTAGGAACCGCCCACCGAGCTTCAATTCAGCTCTTCAGAAACCTATGGGTGACGTCACGGAGGCTCCGCACACCTTTTACAGTGGGGCTCCAAAGTTTGGGCACCCCTGGTAAAAATTTATTTTAATGTGCCAAAAAGAAGCAAACAAAAGATGGAACAACTCCAAAAGGTGTCAAATTACAGATTAGACATTCTTATAACATGTCAAAAAAAGTTAGATCTTATTTCCATCATTTTAACTTTTAAAATAACAGAAAACAAAAAATGGCCTCTGCAAAAGTTTGGGCACCCTGCATAGTTAGTACCTTCTATTCCCCCCTTTGGCAAGTATGACAGCTTGTAAACTGTCTTATAAACTGTCTTGTAAACTTTTCATAGTCAGCCAATAGTCTTTTGAATCTTGTTTGAGGTATCTTCACCCATTCTTCCTTACAAAAGTCTTCCAGATCTTTGAGATTCTTGGCCGTCTGTGACGCACTGCTCTTTTAAGGTCTATCCATAGACTTTCAATTATGTTGAGGTCAGGAGATTGTGAAGGCCATGGCAAAACCTTCAGTTCATGCCTCTTGATGTAATCCACCCTGGATTTTGAGATGTTTTTAGGATCATTATCCATTTGTAGAACCATCCTCTCTTTAACTGCAGCTTTTTCACAATGGCATTAGGGTAGCATCCAAAATTTGCTCAAATCCCATTGAATCCATTTTTCCTTCTACTCGTGACATGTTCCCTGTGCCACTGGCTGCAATACAACCCCAAAGCATGATTGATCCACCCCCATGCTTAACAGTTAGATAGAGGTTCTTTTCATTAAATTATGTGCCCTTTCTTCTCCAAATGTACCTGTGCTCATTCCGGCCAAAAAGTTCAATTTTAACCTCATCAATCCACAGAACTTGTTTCCAAAATGCATCAGGCTTGTCTTTATGTTCCTTTGAAAACTTCAAATGCAGATTTTTGTGGTAAGGACGTAAAAGAAGTTTCCTTCTGATGACTCTTCCTTGAAGGCCATATTTGTACATGTACCTCTTTATAGTGGAATGGTGCACCATAACTCCAGTATCAGCCAGATCTTCCTGGAGGGATCGTGCAGTCAAACTTGGGTTTAGACTTGCTTTTCTTACAATCTTGTGAGCTGTTCTGTCTGATATTTTTCTTGGTCTTCCAGATTTTGCTTTAACTTCCTCTGTTCCCAATGACCGCCATTTCTTGATTACATTTGGAACAGAGGCTATTAGCATCTGAAAACACTTTGCTATTTTCTTAAATCCTTCTCCTGCTTTGTGAGCATCAACTATTTTCAGTTTCAGTGTTCTTGACAGCTGCTTAGAGGAACCCATGGTGCCGATTGTTGAGTCAAGGTCAGATGAGTCTGAGCATTTAAAACCTTTGAGATTGACATCACCTGGTCTTTCCAGACACTAACTGTAAACAATCCAGGACACTGTCAGGTCTCTGTTGTCAAATTGGGGGCATACAAGGTACTAACTCTGCAGGGTGCCCAAACTTTTACAGACGCCATCTTTTCTTTTCTGTTATTTTGAATGTTTAAATTATGGAAATAAGATGTAACTTTTTTTTTTTTACATGTTATAAGAATATCTAAACAGTAATTTGATGCCTTTTCGAGATTTTCCATCTTTTTAAAGCTCCTTATTTGCACATTAAAAAAAATTTTCACCAGTGGTGCCCAAACTTTGGAGCCCCACTGTATATACAGTCTATGGTTGCTCCAAAGTGACAAGAAAATGCAGGAACACACAGCAAAGATCACACGAAGAACAATGAGCCTCTTTCACCAACATGTTCTAACGAATCTTCTTAAATTTGTTCTCAACTTGTACTTCAGAAATCTTTTACGAAAACTCTCCATCAGGTCCATGAACCTGTTGTTCGTATCCATGTTCTTAAACTGGTGAATACCAATCCCTCGGAAGCTGAACGGACGGACCGGATGGCTCGACTTTGCAGGAAAACATCCAGAACAGTTTGTGAGACTTCCGGTGTACCAGATCTGCGCCGGGTGTCGCGCCTGCTGTGGACGTTGGGTACACCAACGTCAACTTACCGAAGTAGTTTTTCAGCAAAGTGGGATTGTAGTGGGCTTGTTTAGAAAGAAATCCATCATTATCGATTAGACGGGACTTCCCACGGCCTGACCATCACGTCTAAAGTTCAGACGCCATTCGGAAAGCATTGCATAATTACACAACTAAAAATAACAATGTGACTTAAAGTTAATGTTCGCGGCTCCAGTTTAGTTCATAGTTGCAATATTAATTCACATTTTAGCCAGTTTTACATAAATGAGACGTACAGGTGCATCACTAGCAGGGCGAGCTCCACCTGGCGCCGTTTTAAATGCGTTTGCAATGTGTTGACAAGTTGCCGTGATAATAAAATCCATTACATAGTTTGCTGTACCTCCTACAGTTGGTAAAGCACATTTACACCCGGTGTTGCATCATTTTAAGATGCAGTTCACCTGCGGAGGAGTGCTTTATTTGAGGAATCCTCCAGGTGAGTCTGACAGGTCTAATTAACCAGGCGGCCACGACAAGACCTGGATTTCTGAATAAAACTAATCCAGATATTAAAAAGACTCCATTGAGATGACTTTAAATGAATAAATAGAATATTGTGCCGGTGGATGTGACTCGGACATTATTGGAGCGATGTTAAAATGGATCTGTGTGCAGATCTGACCTGAAATCTGCCTCCACTGCTGCTTGTTGAATGAATGAACGGACGAAAAACTCTTTCCTCTGATGGAAATGATAACATTAAGAAGCCATCTTCCAAATCTCGTTCATCTTAAAATAACAAAAAATGATCTAAAAATCAGTCAAAAACATTTCTGAAACTTTATTTCATCATAAGAGTCCTCCTGAGCTCTCGTACGAAGATTTTGGTGAATGCCAGGATAAAAGTTCGTGAGTCGGAATTAGGAACTTATCTGTTGGTACGAGCTGTAGGTGAATGAGACCCAATGTTCGGCTCTTCATATCCCTCCAGTCAGAACCAAAAGCTGAAAATGTAGATGAATGTTTTTCCTTCAGAAAGTTTCTGATGTGACTTTTAAACCAAACTAAGAAAAGTTGTTCAGGAGGCAAACAGGAAGTGTGTGTGTCTGAGTATATCATGAACGCCATTGTGATTTTCAGTCCATGTATCACGACCGCCAGGGAGTTGCGGTGGTGCCGCCCACTGTGCCGGGAGCCTTCCTGGGGTTACCTGAAAAGGGCACCATGAAGAAGCAGAAGTCCATAGGTAAGTTTGTGTCAGCTGGAACCATAAACTGCACGTCCAGTACTTTCTGCTCTTACTTGTAATATTCTACCAACGCTGGGAGGACTTGCTCTGTGTGCTCTTGCAATATTTGCAGCTAATTATAGATAAATTAGAATGATCCCGTCAGCAAAGTCTGCTTTTAGGCGGTGATATTGGAGGTCATTAAGCATCTGCTGAGACTTCACTCTCACTTCAGAACCAGAGGAACGCCATGCAGGCTGGCGGTACTCACAGTTCTCTTGACATCAGCTTTTCAACAAAAGGATGATGGGAGCACACAGCAGCATGTTCAACCCCAAACCTCCCTCCTATCCTTTACAGTAACTAAACAAATGAAAGAAACAACTTTACCGACAGGCTTGTTATCTGAAAACGACACTGGAAAGCTGAGTTGTCACCGTGTAACTTGGTTTTACATGTAAATGTCAGCAAATCGCTGAGCAGGAAAATTAAACTGATGCACATATTCCACCTTTTGGTCCTCGTCTTCAGATAATAATACTCAACCTCTTTTCAGTTTACACAGCTCCATAATGGCTCCGCAACTCCCAAATAGATTTACACTCAGCGCTCTGAATATGTTTTTTCTTGCCCTAATTTCCATTTTCAAGATTTCATTTTGAGGTTATTGCTCGGCTTAACTTGCCAGAATATTCCAGATTCCTGCTACAATTTAATAACGGCTGAAAAAGAAATTAAAACCAGTAGCACATGCCTTGGAGGAAATATAAAGAAGGGATGTTTCCCTCGGGTCCTCACATAATTTTCTCTCTGCTCCATTTCCCCAAGGTACAGAGGATGAAAAACAGGGATTCCTCACACCTCCCCTGCTCAAGTTCTCCCGAAGCCTCTCGATGCCTGACACCTCGGAGGACATTCCTCCTCCCCCAGCCATCTCACCCCCTTCACCGCCTGCCTACAACTCGTCCGCTGGCCCAACGTCCAAGACCTACGGTACCACACGACCGGGCTTCACCCAGAACTCTCCAAATGCAGTGACCACCATTAGCCAAACTAGAGACGTTGGAACGTTACGCCGCGGATATTTCCGACAGAGCTCGGAGCAGTTTGAGAGTACACGCACTCGAGGGCGCACGCCAGTGCCCGAGAACCCATACTCTGAGGTGGGCAATAAGACGCTGTATGTGCCGGCGAAACCGGCAAGAAGGAAGGGTATGTTGGTAAAGCAGCCGAATGTGGAGGACAGTCCTGAGAAGTCATGTCACATACCATCAAGCCCTTCAGGCCCAGTTTCCATGCCCACAACGCCTGTAGAACGGACGTGCTCCTCCATCCCCATCCCCACCATCATCGTTAAGGAGCCGTCCACCAGCAGCAGTGGCAAAAGCAGCCAGGGTAGCAGTATGGAGATTGAGCCCACCACCCCCGAACATCCACCTCTCACACCCACTGTTGGTGGGAGTGGAGGTTTGCGTCCAGAGGACCCCCTCTCTCTTAGCAACCCCTTTGCTGCAGCTATTGCTGGTGCAGTACGGGACCGTGAGAAGAGGCTAGAGGCCAAAAAGAACTCAATTGCCTTCCAGTCAATAGACATTGGGGATGATGATTTTAGCGGTCCCACACCAACCCCTCGTCTTCGCCAGTCCAAGTCCATTGATGAAGGCATGTTCAGTAGTGATGAACGTCTTCGAAGGATACTAGCCCCACCTTCTGCGGCACAGCTCGGACCCCCAGTTGGTGGGGGTAGTGGCAATATGACAGATTTCAACACTCCTGAGCCGACAGTGGTTCGGGAGCCTCTAAACACCAGAACAGGCCAATGTCCCAATCTGGACAGTCCTGTTAGTCTCCCAGCAACTCCTCCTAAGAGCCACTACAAGGCCAATGGGACCTACCTCCATCCTGTCACTGGAAAACCCTTGGACCCCAACTCTCCTCTTGCCTTGGCCCTGGCTGCACGGGACCGGGCCATGAAGGAGCAACAGAACCATCCTCAGAGTCAAACAAATCCTCCTCAGGTTCAGCAAACATCGAAGCATGAAGCCCAGTCCCTTCCTCTTCAGCAGAGCCACAAACCAGACCTCAACCAGCCGCTGTTCATCGACACCAAACTACGGTCTGGTATTGAGACAAGTTTCGCTGCAATCTCCTCAGCGACTATGGGGCGGCCGGGCCGAGGCGGCCTTCGGAGGCAAATGACCGAGCAGAAGTACGAGTCTGACGGAGCGCGGGAAGAGCGCCAGCATCAGGCAGTCGAAGAGAGGAAGAGCGCCCCGGTGGACGTGGGCAACACGTCGCATCCAAAGTCAGCTGGCTTGCTGATGGTCCACACAACTACAGACGCGACGGGCAGCAAGACAAACAACCAGGAGGCGGAAGTGCAAGACAGCAACAGGCCTTCTGAGCTGAAGGACCCCAACCAGCCTGATCCCCCCAACGCTTTGACCATGTCCTCCAATCCTCAGTCAGTTGCATTACGAAAAAGGAGCGTTCCTCTGGGCGAATCCTTGGATGAACCGGTAAAACTATCCTTCCGAATTCCCCCTCCCCCTCTGGCTTCAGTCGACATAGATGAAGAATTCGAGTTCTCAGAGCCACTTCCCCCACCACTGGAGTTCGCAAACAGCATCGACATTCCTGATGATCAGGCCAGTGCCTACGCAGAGATGATCCAGCAACAGAGACGGAACGGGGGACCTCCTCTGCCCCCTTACCACCCACATGCTCCGCCTCCAGTCACCGACCCACACAAACGGGTGGCGAACAATATGCCTCCCTCTTATCCTTCTGCTCCACCTGACCCAGAGTCAGGGGTGGGTGACTCAGGCATCGAAGAGGTGGACAGCCGCAGCAGTGGGGATCCTCAGCACATGGAGACCACCAGCACCGTTTCCAGTATCTCCACCTTGTCGTCAGAAGGGGGCTTCTGTGACAGTGCTCTGGAGAGCCTCTATGCCACCGCAGATGGACACGCCTTCCTGGTGGACCGCCCGCCCGTCCCACCCAAACCCAAAGGCAAGTCTGTTATCAACAGAACATCGCTTTATCGTGACGCCCTCATCGAAGAGCCCCCAGAGTCCTACGGGACGCCACCCCAGGCGCCACCCCCTCCCCCCTCTTCCTCTGAACCTCCAAGGACTCCTTCTCAAAGGACATCCAAGCTGTGGGGCGAACAGCCCCCCGAACTACGCAGCCCCCCATCCACACCTGACAACAAGAACACCGTGATCACCGAGCTGAGCTCCATCCTGCAGCACATGAATCGAGACAGGCCATCCAAGCCAGGAGAGAGCCTCGACTCCCCCACAGGGACCAGGGGGGGCTTCGGAACCAGGTATGGCATACAGCGGTATGTCCTGTGGTATTTGGATGTTGATGGTTTTTGTGTTTTATTCCATCATTTCATTCAGCGTGTGATTTGAGCAACCCTCTCAGTGAACAGTTTTGCATTGCAGCTGATATTTACATTGTCTGATGTGTGTTTTACTGTTGACGCTGATTATTTCAGTGGGTTTCTGACATTGCATTTATAATGTGGACGTGTGACGGATTCATTGGGATGTGCCAGGGTCCCACATTGCTTGGAAATACCTGCGGTGGTTTCGTTGTAGTTTTAATTCTTCCAACGTTGAGAAAAACATCATTCATTCATTGAAACATGCCATTAGCTCATCCACTTTGTTGTTCCCGACGAGACCTTAAACAAAGACCGTAAACTTACCTTTTACTTCATAATTAATTACAAACATGCAGTGTGGAGGACAGACTTTATTGTTCTATATATGTGTGACTAACTGTATTATATAAAGTTATGAGGAGAAGCAAGCTTTGTGCTCAGTCTCTTGGGACATCATGATGAAATAAATGGCCCTTTCAAGGTTTTAGAATATGACAACACAGGACTTATTGCCTGTGATAGACTGGCGACCTGTCCAGGTGTACCCTCGCCTGACGATTGCTGGGATGGACTCCAGCTTCCCCGGGAGCAGTCCAGCCCCCTGAACTGGACAAAGCGGTGTCGAAAATGAATGAATTAATGACAAATACTATGTTTACCTTTAGTACTCATTATATTTATTCAAATCATCTGCAGGCCTGATCTACAAGCTGTGAGCTCATTTGCTGAATGTTGAATGCTGGAGTTTAAGTTGCCCCAGTATCAAACAAATATTCTCTCCAGTTTTCCTGGAAGTGACATATTGAGGGAAGATGTACATATATACATTCCGTTAATATGATATTTACATACAGAATACATATATTTGTGCCTGATATTTGGCCTTTGTGGCCTCAAAAAGCTGACAACACCAAAGGCAAAGCAGCCTAAAACGATGGTCACTAGGCTCATACCTGCTTTTACATCAGTCAGTCCGTCCACTAAGAGGCAGTGCTGAGTCCCACGTTCACTTCTCCGGCTGCTAGCGGTAGCACACGGCTATGAAGTTGTTGCCTGCCATCTAAAAACACCTGAAGAAGAAGAAAACCGCAAAGTTTTTCCTCTTTTCCACAACTTCTTTGTGTGGTTTATATTTGGTGGTTCTCCCTTGCACTGGTTGCGTGCCAGCTGCACAACTCTGCCCCCCAGTGACTCCAGGTGGTATCGCTCCATTTTCTGCCTCCGCCGATGGACCAAACTGTCCGTCCAACCGTCTTCTTTATACCTTTAGTTGGTAGAGTTTCACTGACTTGTCTGCCTGTGATCTTCGTCACATCCCTCATCCTCTGCTTCTCTTGTGTTACCATGGCAACATCATTTAGCTGAACGTGCGTTTGGACAGAAACTGATTGCGTTTGAGGCGTTGCACGTAACAGCTGAAGCTGTTGATGGGAACGTTTTCATGGACCATTCACCCGAATCAACTCAACTTATGCTTTATTAACTTCCGTTCCATGCCCCCCCCCCCACCCCCAAACGAGAGTCGCATAAAAAGCTCGATCAATAATCCACCCTGTTCCAGACTCATCATGTGGTCTGAGTCCAGATCCACCCTGTTCCAGACTCATCATGTGGTCTGAGTCCAGATCCACCCTGTTCCAGACTCATCCTGTGGTCCGAGTCCAGATCCACCCTGTTCCAGACTCATCATGTGGTCCGAGTCCAGATCCACCCTGTTCCAGACTCATCATGTGGTCTGACGGGTCCATATCCATCCTGTTCCAGACTCATCATGTGGTCTGATGGGTCCAGATCCACCCTGTTCCAGACTCATCATGTGGTCCGAGTCCAATTCCACCCTGTTCCAGACTCATCATGTGGTCCGAGTCCAATTCCACCCTGTTCCAGACTCATCATGTGGTCCGAGTCCAGATCCACCCTGTTCCAGACTCATCATGTGGTCCGAGTCCAGATCCACCCTGTTCCAGACTCATCATGTGGTCCGAGTCCAGATCCACCCTGTTCCAGACTCATCATGTGGTCTGACGGGTCCAGATCCACCCTGTTCCAGACTCATCATGTGGTCTGAGTCCAGATCCATCCTGTTCCAGACTGATCATGTGGTCCGAGTCCAGATCCACCCTGTTCCAGACTCATCATGTGGTCTGACAGGTCCAGATCCACCCTGTTCCAGACTCATCATGTGGTCTGAGTCCAGATCCATCCTGTTCCAGACTGATCATGTGGTCCGAGTCCAGATCCACCCTGTTCCAGACTCATCATGTGGTCTGACGGGTCCAGATCCATCCTGTTCCAGACTCATCATGTGGTCCGAGTCCAGATCCACCCTGTTCCAGACTCATCATGTGGTCTGACGGGTCCAGATCCATCCTGTTCCAGACTCATCATGTAGTCTGACGGGTCCAGATCCATCCTGTTCCAGAGTGATGGATGCAGACATCATGTCTATTATTACTGTACCAGCCTGTGGGACCAGTCTATGATCTGGGTTGTTGTGGTTAGTCAGGTCTGGGTTCATGTGTAGGTTCAGGTCTGGATTGAGGTCTAGGTTCAGCTCTGGGTTCAGAGTCAGCTGACACCTGAATATCCTGAACAAGCAGGTTTTTCCATCTTCCTGCAGGATTCATGGGTCAGATTGTGAAGAACTGGTTCAGGGTTCTCACATATGGACTGGAAACCAGAGAGTCCAGACCTGAACCTAGACTTGAACCCAGACCTGAACCCAGTTCTGAACCCAGACCTGAACCCTTATGGAGGATCTTTGGGATGGAGGTTCAACTCCAGGGAGGAACTGTCCATGATGGACACCAGTTTGTAGCTGTCTCCTGGTTCTGTGCCGTGATTTTTCCAACATTGTGAGTCCGCTTGATTCCCTGGAATCCCTGGAGCTGCTGCTCCTCCAGCATGGTGGCCATCCCAGACTGGAAGAGCATCTCCAGCAGTTTCATCCCCTTCCTGCACTAAGAAGCTCTTCCAGGGAGCTCAGGGTGGCATGGAGGCAGGATGGGGACGTAGTGGAGTGTAGGGGTGTAGGTGGGTGTGGGTGTGGGTGGGTGTAGGGGTGTAGGTGGGTGTAGGGGTGTAGGGGGCTGGAGGATGGTTTTAGAGAGTGGAATAAATGTGTGTGTGTGTGTGTGTGTGTGTGTGTGTGTTGGGGGGCTGTATGTGTTAAGATGTGGATATGTGTCTGTTGGTGTGTTGGAAAGGAGGGACTGCAGCATATCCTTGGGTGGGGGCGTCTCCTGTGGGTGTGGGGGTGGTGGTCCTTTGGTCTAGGGTCTCCTTCCACCGTCCCTCCCCTTCCTTGTCTTCCCGCCCCCTTTGCTTGTGGTCGGTTGGTGCTTCTGGGGCCGGTGCCGACTCTTTGGTTTGAGTTGCTGGGAGCTCTGGTTTTTGGGGCGGCTGCTCCTGGCTTGTCCTGGTACTCGGGGCCCCGGCAAAGGGGGGCATGCCTAGTGCCACTGGCAGCTAATCTCCAGGAGTGAAGCCCACTGGCCTTTGGAGCAAAATCCCCAGACCCCCCTTCTTCCCTGCTCTCCATCACACACCGGCAGGGCGTTGGGAGGTGGGCATGGTGTGGTGATAAAGTCCATCAATGTGGTGTTGATCACTGCACCCGGTATCTACTCACCTCCCAGTTTTAATCACATTTAGTCACCACAATACAAAAACACTGATGACTCATGGTTACGTTTTGGGGGGCGGGTCATGCAGTGTACGGTGGGTGGGGCTGCTTATGCGGTTCCTCTCCCGACACGGTGTGGTTACCCCCCTCAATTTTAATTGCAATTAACAGACACTTCATAATCAATCATTATCGGGGGAGGAGGCAGGATGGAGTCCTCCCATGCCCCCCATTTCCAGCGCATTGCTGGGGGGGGGGGGGGGGGGGGGGGGGTCATGTGGGAGAGGGGTGCTGTCCGGTAGACCTGGGCTGGCTTGGCTGAGGGAGGGCGCTGCTGGCTCTGGGGGGTGCCAGGTTGGCTGCATCTGTGGGGGGGTGGCGGGACACTGGGAGTTGTGGGCGGTGGTCATGGAGGCCTTGATCAGGGTCTACCTGAACCCTGACGCCACCGGGCGTCTTACACTGGGCTTGTTAGGAAGGAGAGATTGGGGCGAGCGAATGGATGAAGTTGTGAATAGAAGGCGAGAGAGTGGAGGGAGGATAAGGGGAGGAATTTGGGTGAAGGAATTCAGGTAAGTGGGCGGGGGCAGCGTTGGGATGGGTGTATGCAGATGGCTGGGGTATTTGAAGTTAGGAGTGGCATGATGTGAAGGGTGTGTGTATGATGGAGTGTGTTTGTTTATAAGGAGGAGTGTAAGGCCGGATGGAAGGGGGCCTAAGGGGTGTGTTGAGCATAGAGTGTACATAAACTTCACACACACTTCAGAGCAACTGATGGATCAAACCGTCAGACAGCAGCTGGAAGTCAAAGCTGATCATGATCAGGACGTTCTGCGTAAGCGTGATGTCACGACTTTTATTTCACCAACAGGTAAGTCGAGAAAACACGCAACAGTGGCGCCTTCAAAAACCCTCTGCCGGATCTCCATCCTCTGATCCGACGTGTAAAAACCATAGACCGTATATAAAGAGATGGGCGGAGCCTCCGTGACGTCACCCGTAAGTTTCTGAAGAGCTGAATTGAAGTTCGGTGGGCGGTTCCTACCATCACCATCTTGGCAGCATCATGCGCGTCGTCTCACCCGGAAAATACAAATATGGGCAAAGAGGTGGAGCTTAGAGGGGGGCCGTGAGCGTCATGGTGGATGATTGACATCGAGCGAACTCCGAGCTTTCTGTAGCTAAGAGCTAACCGAGCTAACCTGGAGATAACAGGAGCTAACCAGCTAACAGAGGTAAGCCGGCTAAAGCTAAGTCACGTTGTTAACCGGCTAAAAACTGCGGTTGTTCTACGTTCTTCTGACTTCAAGCGGGAGATTGGGTACCTGTCAATCAAAAGGACACGCCCCTAAATATGCCAAATTTTGAGATTTTTTTTTTTTTTTTGAACTTATTCTTTATTCACAATCTTTAGTGCAAACATCACAGTTGTACTAAAAACAAAACAAATCAAACAAATGCAATAGGCACAGTACAGTGTAGGCATTTTTCACAAAAATAAGCAGAAACTAGACTTAATCCGAAATATAGTTCTGAATTGTAGACCATCTGTCCATAAATATATCCATCTTCATTTGTAGTCTTGCTGTAATAAATTCCATATTATAAACTTCCTTCAGTTTGTTCTTCCATTGTATAATATTGGGAGGTTGAGGCTTGAGCCAGGAGACCGTAATCATTTTCTTAGCAAGTAAAAGTAATAGTCTTAACTGGATAACATTACAATTTGGTCTGAAATTATCTGAGAAAATTCCCAGTATTATGACATTTGGATCCAACGGGATTTTGACACCTATACAGTTTTGAATTTCACGTTGGATATCTTTCCAATAATTTGTCAATTTTGGACAATCCCAAAATACATGAGTATGGTCTCCCACATGGCCACAACCTCTCCAACACTGATTTGAAGTTTTACCAAATTTTGATGTGATGAGAGGAGTTCTAAAAAATCTAATTTTAGTTTTCCATTCAAACTCCCTTAGTACCGGACTATTTGTTATTTTATGTCCCTCTTTCAATGTCTGTTCCCAGTCTTCATCCTTGATAATAGTGTTCATTTCCAATTCCCACTTTCCTTTTATATCCAGTGTGTTCTCTACACTTTGCTCTTGTAATATTTTATAGGCATGAGATATATATCTACTAGTTGTTGTTTTTTTGATAACTGACATAAAAAAAACATTCTATATTAGAAGGTGGAGTCTGAAAGGAAGTCAAATAGTTATGTTTCTGTAAGTAATGTACTAATTGTAAATATTTATAGAATTCTTGGGTTGGGAGGTTGTATTTTTGTTGGAGCTGTTGAAAAGTCATCAAATTTCCACTCTCAACCATTTGGCCCAACAAAACGAGGCCTTTTTCAGCCCAAGTTTTAAACTCAGAAGAAGGAGGGAACTCCAGGTTATGATGAATTCTTATCAGTCTACAGATAGAGCTAGGGATATTTAGTATCTTTCTGATATTAGACCATATGGAGAGAGTGGTTCTGACCCATTCATTTGCAATTTTCTTTTTTGGCAGTACATCAAGATTTAAAAATGGAATTGTATCAAGAAAAATATCTTGACAATCAGCTTGTTCCATCCTATACCATATTGTATCCTCCTCTTGACAGATCCATGTTATTATTGACCGAAGCTGAGCCGCAAAATAATAATTTTTCAAATTTGGAACATTTAATCCACCAAGTTCCTTTGGACACATAAGACTTTTAAGTTTAATTCTTGGACGTTTATTCTGCCAAATAAATTTTGAAATCCATTTATTAAGTGTCTTAAATGTAGACATTGGAATTTTTATAGGCAGTGACTGAAACAGAAAAAGCAACCTTGGCAATACGTTCATTCTAATTGTTTCAATCCTCCCTACAAGTGACAGAGGTAAAACTTCCCATCTTATAAAGTCTTTTTTAAGTTCATCCATTAATTTACCATAATTAGCTTTGAATAAATGTGAAATGTTTGGAGTGATAATAATGCCCAAATATCTGAATCCTTGAGTGGACATTCGAAAATTAAACTGATTTTTAAAATTTGTAGGCCATTGGCCTTTTAACATCATTGCTTCTGATTTTGATTGATTTATTTGATAACCTGAAAATTTACCATAGTCTTCAAAAACTTTCATAAGTGAGGGTAAAGATCTGGCTGGGTCACTAATATATGATAAGATATCATCAGCAAAGAGGGAAATCTTGTGTCATCTTTCTTATTTCTATCTTCAATGCCTTTGATATCTTTATTCATCCTGATTAATGCAGCAAGCGGTTCAATATTAATTGCAAATAACAAGGGGCTGAGACAATCGCCCTGGCGGACACCTCTTTCCAAGTAAAAGAAATCCGAGCAGCACCCATTCACCCTGACCCGCGATTTAGGATTTGTATAAATTGTCTTTATCCACTCCACAAATTGTGGGTGAAAGCCCATAACTGACAGTGTTTTGTAGAGAAACTGCCAATTGACAGTATCAAATGCTTTCTGAGCATCAAAACTAATTAGCATTGAATTTTGACTATTATTTTTGGCCTGTGTCATGATATTTAAGGTCCTTCTCATATTATTGGCACTGTGTCGATTTGGAATAAACCCTGTTTGATCTGGGTGAATAAGTTTTTTAACATGGTTTTGTATCCTTTTTGCTAGGATATTAGTCAGCAGTTTTAAGTCATTGCATAGCAGACTAATCGGTCTATAGCCATCACAATGCGCAGCATCTTTTCCTTCTTTATGAATGACTGAAATTATGGCCTCAGACCATGAGACTGGCATGTTACTATTCTTAAGTGTATAATTAAAAACCCTGGTCAGAAGTGGTATTAAGATATCAATAAAACATTTATAAAATTCTCCAGGAAGCCCATCGGTTCCTGGAGATTTACTGTTTTTCAGTTTTTTGATTGCCTCTCGAATTTCACTTTCCGTTATGTCTGAAACCATATCTGACGCTTCTTCTCTGGATAATACAGGAAGATTTAGGTTCTTAAGGAAAGTATCACACTTTGCTTTTAATTTATCATTCATTGGGTTCGGTTCCTCATAAAGCTTTTTAAAAAATGTTGCAAATGCCTTGGCTATTTCTTTTGGTCTGCATACTTTCGTTTTAAGTGTTGGATCCAGTATATTGTGTACAATTCTATCTGACTGCTTTACGAAGTTGAAAACCCAACAGGCGGCTGGCTCCGTTTCCCATCTCATAGTATTTTTGTCTAGAATATCTTAAAGCCCCTTCTGCTTTATATGTGAGGATTTTATCTAATTCTTTCCTAGTTTCTTTTAGTTTTAATAAGACACTATTTTTTCCACTACGTTTATGTTCCATTTCTAATACTTTTATTTTATTTTCAAGATTTGATTGTTCTTCCAAACGTTGTTTTTTTAATCTAGAAGATATTTCAATCATTTTCCCTCTCATCACAATTTTAGCTGCGCTCCACAGGGTAGATGGGTTAACCTCTCCAGTGTCATTTGTCTCTAGATAGTCAATAAAAGTTTGTTTTAATTCTTGAACTACTGCTGTACTTGTAAGTAGTGAGACATTCAATCTCCAGTATTTAAAGACATTCTCCTTACCCGTGTCAAGATGCAAAATCACAGGCGCATGGTCACTCAATGTTATATTATCAATCTGGCAGTCAATAACTTTGTACATATGTTGTTGGGATATGCAAAAAAAATCTATCCTTGAATAACTATTATGGACGTTAGAGAAGAAGGTGAAATCTTTCCTGCTAGTATTATTATATCTCCATGGATCTCTCAGTCCCAATTCCATCATCACATTATTAAGGATCTTTGTTTTCCTATTTTGTGGGCCCACTTCTGCTGGTGTTCTATCTAGCTTACCGTCTTGCACAGCATTGAAATCTCCCCCTACTATTATCATCCCTTTAGCATTCTCTGCCATGGTGTTTGCAAGATCTTTGAAAAAATTTTCATCATGCTCATTTGGAGCATACAGATTTATAATAGATATCTCCTCCCCCTCCATTCGGCCAAATATCATTACATATCTCCCCAATTTGTCTTGAATTACCTTTTCAGTTGAGAAAGCCAGTGATTTATGTATTAAAATAGCTACACCCCTTTTTTTCCCAAATGAAGCACTATATATTTGATTTACCCATTCTCTCTTAAGTTTCTTATGTTCCAGCTCACTTAAATGCGTTTCTTGTAATAGTGCGATGGAACATTGCAATTTCTTCAACTGGCTAAAAAAATTTTTTCTTTTTATAGGATGGTTTATGCCATGGACATTATACGTAACAATAGTCAACTTTCCCATAATAGTTTAAATAATGTTAAGAAGAAGTACCTTAATGTTTTTTCGAAAGCGTTACACATGTAAAATTTGTACCTATAAACATATGGATGCACTTTTGATACATTTTTCAAAACAAAATTAACACATAAAAGAACAGAAATGATGAACAACACAAAGAACTGACTCCCAAATTTTGAACAAACTTGCCAGTCCTCCTTAACAACGGTTACCGTAGAGACGGTGGGGCGTGACGAAACCCTCCCGTGTTGAACACTCTGTGTAATAGCAACTTTCCGACAGCAAAAGGCTGCACTCATAGCTGCTCTCGCATAAAGAAAGTAAAGCAATCGATTAAAGTAAAAATCAAAAGTAATATTGCGTCCCCTTTGACTAGGGGGGGACCCTTAACATAATCATATAACGTGTCTTATGTTAACTAGCCATATTATTTGAAAGTTAGCCCTGTTTTTCATAGATGTCACATTTACTCATCGGTCATGTATTATTTGTCACCTTAAACCAGTGCTTGCAAATCCGCAATGCTCAGCGTTGTGTCTCCGGCTGCTCCCTTGGATGCAGCAGCCCAGGTGTTGCGCAATAGTTTATCACGGATGTCCTCTCGCTCATTCACTTTGACGGGTATCCCCATATCCTTGAGGGTTGGCGCTGCCTCCGTGAGCGTGGAAAAGGTCTTCGGGCCATGGTCAAAGTAGATCTTCAGCTGGGCAGGAAAAGGTGACACGGCTTTTATCCTCTTTTCTTTGAGTTGTTTAATAACATCTCGTACTTGTTTTCGTTTCTTCTGTGTATCCGCGGTGTAGTCCTGGTCGAAATATATTTTCCGGTCATTATAAATAATGCCACTACTTTGCCACGCTTTTCGAAGTACCTCATCCTTCACTCTGTAGTCCAAAAATCTAACGATAATAGATCTTGGTGGTGTAGAATCTTTTGGCTTCATCGTTAGCGACCTGTGCGCCCTCTCAATGCCGAGATCTTTGTCGTCCGGCATATTTAATGAGGTGCGGATCAATCCGGTTATGAAAGGAATCATGCCATCCTTTTCTTCGCCCTCTTTTATCCCGTATATGCGCAAGTACTTGCGTCTGGCTCTTGATTCAATATCCTCGCATTTAGCAGTCAGATTAGCTTCTCGGTGTAGCAAGTGGCGAATGGCTCTCTCATGGCGCTGTAGCTGGTCTTCGGTGTCGCTCACTCTTTGCTGTGTTTCAGTCATTTGTTGTTCAAGAGCATTCGTACGGTCAAGCACATCTTTTAATGTTGTTTCCACCCTATTCAATGCAGCTTTGGTATCTTTAGAGGCATCCGCATGTTCTTTTCTAAAGTTTCTCAACTCCTCTAGCACGGGCGCCATGTTGTTTTCGGGCTCACTCACGTCCAAGGCTTCATCGACATTCGCAAGTCGTGCATCCTTTTTAGCGCTTTTGGGTTTCTTTTCGGAGTCTCTTCTAGTTCCCGACATCTTTATAGAAGTTCACGTTGATTCTTAACCAGAAATATAAACTTTATTGGCTAGTTTTTGGGTCATTCCCCGGAGCCGAAGAGTCAGGCTGCTTCTTTGGTCATGACGTCACAGGAAGTCCCAAATTTTGAGATTAAATTACTTTTAAATGGGCGATGGAGCGTGTGTGTGTGAAGGGGATATGTAAGGGGTCGTACAGTCAGGGGTGTCTGGTGGGGCGTGTGTGTTTGGGGGGCGTGGGGGTGAATGGGGAGTGTGTCAGGGGGAGCGTCGGGGGGGGGCATGTTATGGGGTGTGTATGTGTAAATGGGGGAGTATGTGAGGAAAGGCAGAGGAGCGGGGGAGTGTGTGTAAGTGACGGGGTGGATAAGGTGTGTGGAAGGGACCATGTGTGTGTTTGTGGTGGGGGGTCTTGGTGACTGGTGCGCTGCGGTAGGGCCGGTGGTGGTCTGGGGATCGTGGCCCTCGGTTGGCGTGGGCTGATCCCTCTGCCTGCGGGGGTCGGGGCTGCCCTCAGGCTCTTGGGGCTCTGTCTGCCCTGGGTGGCCGATGCCCGGCAGGGCCTGGCTTTGCCGGTCCGGGACCGCTGGGGCCTGTTGCCCCTGACTACAGGGGACTCCGGCTGCATAGAACCATCACGTCACCATGGAAACGTAACATCTCCATGGAAACAGACATGCTGATTACAGATGCACTTCTCCACAGGAAGGAATAGAGCAAAACGTCTCGGAGTTTCAAGGGGTAAAACGTTCATCACTGCGTTACCTGGACGACTCAGATGAACACGTTACCCACACATCATCATCTGCAGCCATGTTTGGATGTTATCTGTCGGATAAATCAGAGGAATTCTGGGAGTTTTAACTCCCCTCCCTTTTACGTCACCAGGGACTCTGATTATCTGCCCCTGCTCAGGGTGTTGCGTTGCCCATGGAGAGGGTTGCCAGGCAGCGGGAGGCGAGGTTGTAGGCAGAACGGGGGGGGGGAGACACTCCTGCTTGTGTGACCAACGTGGAGATCATGGCCTAGATCCACACCTGCCCCCCCCCATCACGTTCCTCGTCTCCGCAGCATCCGATTCTCTCCTCTGGATATTTATCTTCATTTCTTCGCCTCCCAGATTAAATGTGGGTTGGTTGTGCCTGTGGAGGAAACGGTTGCCCGGCAACCAGCTGATGAGCACGGCCGCGAGGCCCGCGGTGATGTCAGTCCGAGTCAGGGGATGGGTGTGTGTTTGCACATGTGTGTGAGAGCGATGAAGCGGGAGGACGGCAGGCCGAACCCTCTGCAGAGTTCAGCATCATCTCACGCAGGTCACGTGCTGCGCTGCGTTAGTAGGCCAGCGTTATGTAACCAGCGTGTGTGTGTGTGTGTGTGTGTGTGTGTTGATGCTTCTATAAATACAGTGGATGTGTGCCAGTGTGTGCGACCTCCTGTGTGCTGAAAGGAGTCATGTGATGTGTGGGTGCTGAAGGCGAGGTCTCCCACCGAAGAGATCAGTAACGCCACATCACTTCCTCTGGAGCCGCTCGGCTGACGGTCGCTGAGAGGAACACACACACACACACACACATTACTCACGCGCATGTGTGTGTGTTTTAGCTGTACAGCCTCTAAAAGTCTGAATCCCGTGTAAATAAACAAACATGTGAGTTGATGGAGCTGCGACTCCAACTGGAGACAAACTGGTGAAAAACAGAAAAATGTTGAGAGAATTAGAAGGAATCTCTGTGCACTGGGGATGAGGCTGGATGGATCATGGCCGCATCAGATGTGCTGAATTTCTCCCTGAAACCCAACATGCAGGTTAGAGCTCCGTCACATGGAGGGTCCAGAGACGCCGCCGTCTTCTGGCGACCGAAGCTCGCTGTTCTGAGACGGACGTGTGAGGAAAAGTTCTGCATCTGCAGAATCATGTTTTCTTCCTGATCAACACAAATCCACGGCAACGACTTCCGTCTCCTCGGTCAGCTCTCCGCCCCTCTCAGGAGGAATCAGCTGATCGGGTCCAGCTGATGCTAGTCCTACGTTCCGCTACGCCTCGCATTTCGTCGCTCCGCCAAGCCCTAACGACGTCGGAGAAGCTTTTCACTCCATGTTTCCTAACCCGACCCGAACCCAACCCGAACTCGACCCGAACCCAACCCGACCCGACCCGAACCCAACCCGAACTCGACCCGAACCCAACCCGAACTCGACCCGAACCCAACCCGAACTCGACCCGAACCCAACCCGAACTCGACACAACCCGACCCCGACCCGACCCGAACTTGACCCGACCCGACCCGACCTGTACCCGACCCGACACGACCCGAACCCAAACTTGACCCGACCCGAACCCGAACTCGACCCGACCCGAACCCAACCCGAACTCGACACAACCCGACCCCGACCCGACCCGACCCGACCTGTACCCGACACGACCCGAACCCAAACTTGACCCGAACTCGACCCGACCCGACACGACCCGAACCCGAACTTGACCCGACCCGACCCGAACCCAACCCAAACTCGACCCGAACCCAAACTTGACCCGACCCAACCCGACCTGTACCCGACCCGACACAACCCGAACCCGAACTTGACCCGACACGACCTGAACCCGAACTTGACCCGACCCGACCTGTACCCGACCCGAACCCGACCCGACCCGAACTTGACCCGACCCGACCCGACCTGTACCCGACCCGACACGACCCGAACCCAAACTTGACCCGAACTCGACCCGACCCGACACGACCCGAACCCGAACTTGACCCGACCCGACCCGAACCCAACCCAAACTCGACCCGAACCCAAACTTGACCCGACCCAACCCGACCTGTACCCGACCCGACACAACCCGAACCCGAACTTGACCCGACACGACCTGAACCCGAACTTGACCCGACCCGACCTGTACCCGACCCGAACCCGACCCGACCCGAACTTGACCCGACCCGACCCGACCTGTACCCGACCCGACACGACCCGAACCCAAACTTGACCCGAACTCGACCCGACCCGACACGACCCGAACCCAAACTTGACCCGAACTCGACACAACCCGACCCGACCCGAACTTGACCCGACCCGACCCGACCTGTACCCGACCCGACACGACCCGAACCCAAACTTGACCCGACCCAAACCCGAACTCGACCCAACCTGAACTCGACACAACCCGACCCCGACCCGACCCGAACTTGACCCGACCCGAACTTGACCCGACCCGAACCCAAACCCGACCGGCGCCGTGGAGAAGCCACTGCTGAGCTGTAAGTTTTCCCAGCAGGCAGTGAAGGCAGCAGGACCCCTTCACTTCCCCTCAGGCTGTTCCATATGTCACACGCAGGAAGAGAGCGATATGTAGGCTAAACGCAGCTCCTTGCAGTTGGTGTGTGTGTGTGTGTGTGTGTGTGTGTGTGTGTGTGAGGGGGCT